>NC_089581.1:98081657-98413693 GCF_019320115.1 Miscanthus floridulus
CCCACCCACGTTCACACCGTCGGACGATCCGTTGGAGGCAGAGCACTGGCTTCGCACGCTGGAGCAGAAGTTTCGGCTGCTCAGAGTGGCCAACGAGCAGAAGATGCACTTTGCGTTCTAGCTGCTTTTGGGGTCCGCAGGTGCCTGGTGGGAGACTTTCTAGGCCACAGAGCTGCCGGATCACCCGGCGACGTGGCAGGAGTTTTCCACTGCCTTCCACGAGTTCTTCATACCTGCTGGTGTTATCCACCAGAAGGTGACCGAGTTCATGGAGCTACGTCAGGGGAGCAGGATAGTAATGGAGTATGTGACCCAGTTTAACCACTTGGCTCAATATGCTGGTAGTCAGGTGGACACGGATGACAAGAAGAGGGATCGCTTCTTTCGCGGTCTCACTCCTGCTCTTCAGGAGAAACTGTACCTAGGGAACTATCAGACCTTTGGGGCTCTGATGAACGCCGCCATTGCTCTTGAGGGTTTCCAGCGGGCATCCCAGGCGGATTGGAAGCGGAAGCGGGTGGTAGCTGGATCCTCCAGCCATCCCCATACTCAGAAGGTGTAGATTGTTAGGCGGGGGCCCTATCAACCATCCGGTGGGCCTCCATACCAGTCACCCCAGTAGACATCATAGACTTCTGCTACTCAGTACAAGGCACCTCAGCAGCAGGTGCAGCCCCAGCAGACTCAAGGACAGCTGGTTCCACCTCGTCAGGGATTCGGGAACAAGCCTGGTGCTTGTTTCAAGTGTGGCAAGGATGGCCACTATGCCAGGGAGTGTCCTCAGCAGCAGACAGCTCAGCCGTCTCAGCCATCTACAAATTCTAGGCTGATTAAGAGGACTTTCATCAAGAGGAAGGTGCCTAGCAGATCTGGTTAGGTGCACTTCACGGATGCTCAGTAAGCTGTGCAGCAGGAGATAGTTATGGCTGGTATGTTTACCATCGAATCCCATCCAACTTTGGTGTTGTTTGATTCTGGTGCATCGCATTCCTTTATGAGCATGGGGTTTGTAGAGCGGCACAACTTATCACTATTGGCTATACCGTATGCCTATAAGATTCGTACTGCGGGTTCTCAGATGTTCATCAATACCCACACGGATACAATAAGTTTGGTATTAGCCACCCACACTTACCGTCTACAGTTCATGATAATGCTTGGGCAAGGCATTGATGCTATTCTTGGAATGAACTGGTTGCGGTTGTATGGGGTAGTATTGGATATGAAGAGAAGAAGTGTAGAGTTACGGCTTCCATTTTCTGAGGATAGGATGTCTCTCATCATACCCTCAGAATCGGTCTTACCTATTGCTGCCCGTGCTGAAGCCGTTCCTGATCTTACCTCCATTCTAGTAGTATGTGAGTTTCCAAATGTTTTCCCTGAAGATCTTCCTGGATTGCCACCGGACCATGAGATAGAATTCTCCATTGAGCTTGAGCCTGGTACTGCTCCTATCTACAGGCGTCCGTACCACATGGCTCCGAGAGAACTGGTAGAAATGAAGAAGCAACTGGAGGAGTTGATGGACAAGGGTTTCATCCGCCCAAGTTCTTCACCATGGGTTGTCCAGCGATTTTCGTGAAGAAGAAGGATGGTACTCTGCGGATGTGTGTGGATTACCGCCCCCTCAATGCGGTAATAGTTAAGAACAAGTATCCTTTGCCCCGCATAGATACTTTGTTTGATCAGTTAGCTGGTGCCAAGGTGTTCTCAAAGATAGATCTCCGATCGGGCTACCATCAGATCAAGATCAGGCCACAGGATATACCAAGGACAGCTTTCTCTACTAGGTATGGGTTGTATGAGTACCTAGTGATGTCTTTCGGTCTCACCAATGCCCCGGCTTTCTTCATGTACCTAATGAACTCAGTCTTCATGCTAGAGTTGGATAAGTTTGTGGTAGTGTTCATTGATGACATTTTGATCTACTCCAAGAATGATGAAGAGCATACCTGTCACCTCCGGATAGTCCTGACTCAACTTAGAGAGCACCAGCTGTATGCTAAATTCAGCAAGTGCGAGTTTTGGTTAGATCGAGTATAGTTTTTGGGACATGTGTTGACACCTGAGGGCATTTCTGTAGATCCTAGCAAGGTGCAAGATGTGTTAGATTGAAAGTCTCCTAGGTCTGTGCACCAGATCCGTTAGTTCCTTGGGCTAGCTAGATACTATCGATGTTTCATCCCCGATTTCTCCAAGATAGCCCAGCCCATGACTAAGCTGCTCCAGAAAGAAGCTAAGTTTGTTTGGGGTCCAGCTTATGAAGAAGCTTTTTAGTCCCTGAAGACTTTTCTGACCACTGCTCCTGTATTGGCTCAACCTGATATTGAGAGGCCCTTTGATGTTTACTGTGATGCCTCGAAGATGGGATTGGGGTGTGTGCTTATGCAAGAGGGGCGTGTGATAGCTTATGCTTCGCGCCAACTGAAGAAGCATGAGGTGAACTACCCTACCCATGATTTAGAGCTAGCTGCTGTAGTTCACTCTCTGAAGATTTGGAGGCATTATTTGTTGGGCAACAAAGTGCATATCTTCACTGACCACAAGAGCCTTAAGTATATTTTCACTCAGTCTGAGTTGAACATGAGGCAAAGGAGATGGTTAGAGTTGATCAAGGATTATAATTTGGAAGTCCACTATCATCCAGGAAAAGCCAATGTGGTAGCTGATGCCTTAAGTCGTAAGTCACATTAGGTTGAGGATATACCCTTATCACTTCACCACACAGAGGTGCTAGCTCAGATTGCTTTGACCTTAGAGCTGCTGGAGCAAATTATTCAGGAACAAAAGGAAGACCTCGAAGAGATTCCTCACATCAAGAAGTTGCTAGCTAAAGGACGTGGACCTCATTTTAGCATTGATGAGCTAGGAGTTGTGAGATACAAGGATAGGCTGGTGGTTCCATCCAATGAAGAGCTGAAAAGAAAGATTTTAAAAGAAGCCCATCATTCCAAGCTATCTATCCACCCTAGTAGCAATAAGATGTACCATGATCTACGCCAACTGTACTGGTGGTCTTACATGAAGCAAGATATCACACAGTTCATTGCGGAGTGACACTTGTGGTAGAGTCAAGGCAGATCATATGCGTACTCCTAGATATCTACAGCCCTTGCCCATTCCTATTTGGAAATGGGAGGATATTTCCCTGGATTTCATTGTGGGTTTACCCTGCACCTCCTCGGGCTTTGATTCTATTTGGGTCATTGTGGACCGTCTCACCAAGTCTGCCCACTTCCTTCCGGTAGACACTAGATATAATGCCAAGAAGTATGCGGAGTTATACTTTGATCGGATTGTGACCCTACATGGAGTTCCTCGCACCATCATCTCTGATAGAGGGTCAGTTTTTGTCTCTCGTTTCTGGGAGAAACTCCAGGAGTGTTTGGGTACTCGTCTTCTCAGAAGCTTAGCATACCATCCCCAGACTGATGGTCAAACTGAAAGGGTGAACCAGGTGCTCGAGGATATGCTGCGGGCTTGTACCATCTCTTTTCCTGAGAAGTGGGATCAGTGTTTGAAGCTAGCCGAATTTTCTTATAATAACAGCTATCATGAGAGTATCCGTATGGCACCATTTGAAGCTTTATATGGACAGAAGTGTAGGACACCACTAAACTGGGTTGAGGTAGGAGACCGTGGGTACTTCAGGTCGGATTTCATAAAGGAGGCTCGAGAGAAAGTAAATATAATTCGTGAACACTTGAAGTCAGCTCAGAGTCGACAGAAGGCTTACGTAGACAAACGAAGAAGACCTTTGGAATTTGCAGCTGGAGATTATGTGTATCTCAAGGTATCTCCTTTGAGAGGGGTACATCAGTTTGGTGTCCATGGCAAGTTAGCCCCTCGGTATGTGGGTCCATACAAGGTGTTGCAGTAGTGTGGTCCTATTGCTTATCGTCTCCAACTCCCTGAAATTCTCTTGGCAGTTCACAATGTATTTCACGTCTCGCAACTGAAGAAATGCCTACGAGTTCCTGAAGAATCTGTAGAAATAGAAGGACTTCTGCTCCAACCTGATCTGTCTTATGTGGAGCATCCTATAAAAATTTTGGATGAGAAGGAGAGAGTGACCAGGAACAGGGTGATAAAGTTTTACAAGGTATAATGGCAAAATCATTCTGAGGTTGAAGCCACGTGGGAACAAGAGAGTTACCTATTGAAGCATTACCCCCATCTCCTCAATGGTTCTGATAGTTAGTTGCTATGTCAAAATATATTTCCTACCTTGTTCTCACACTAGGCACATGAAATCTCGGGTCGATATTTTGTTTTAGGGGGGTAGATTTGTAACACCCTCGGTGTTATGCCTTAATCAAAATATTAAACCATGTCATGAGCATCATGTTTATGTATTATTGCATGTGGTAAATGAGAAATTAAATTTTATTGCACTAATTCTCAAATTGAGCTCTAATTTATTTTTTGTCCAAGTTGTCCTTCCAGCACGTCATCTCTCTCCATGTGAGAGCTCTTTAGCCACAAAGTCAAATGATAAATTATTGTCATTCACTAATTATTAGCATACCACTTAGCAAGATTTATATCTTCATCAATCTCGCGACGCGCCACTGTCATCTCTCGTTGTTCTAATTATCCCGCCTTTACTTCACTTGCTAACCGCCTTGCAAAATTATCAACGCACGTCGCGCTGTCGCTGCCTTAGTGTATCGCACACGCTACGCATTTATATCACTCACAAGCTCAGCCCGCTGAGCACTTCACTCGCTCACTGCTCAGCTGTTTTGCAAATGAAGGACAGACACTTTTTCCACACGTCGACACTGTAGCAGCATAGGAACACTGTTCAGAGTAGAAAACACGGTTCCTGAAATTTCGATCCTTTCTACACGCAGCACTGTAGCAGTGACGGAGCACTGTTCACCCCACGGAACACTATTCACCCATAGACAACACGGTTCCTGCTGTTTCGATCAAATCGCTGTAGCACGAAGAATCACTAAGAATCGCTGTTTTGGTACAGGAGTGTAAGCACATGCACCAGTTTTCTAGTTAAATGATCATAGATGACATATGAGCCCTGATATTGTGATCGGATCCACATCATACCTGTGAATGGTTGAAATCATTGGATCGAGTAAAGCCGTTCATGTTCTGAAAAGATCAGGATAGTTCTACGAGTTATAAAGTCTACTAGTCATAAAGCAAATTAAGTCCTCGGTTGGTCAAGGAGACAAGGACTAGGGCACTAGACTCTCTTTTCCACTGCAGGAGAAAGATAATCACTGACTTGAAGGAACCTGCACAACACGGCATTGCAGCAAAGGCTCTGTCCTAGCTTGGAGACATGGCTCATCTACTCAGCTTCACTCTCGTGGCCCATTCCCTAGTCTTGACCCAAAGACTTAGACTATACTCGTACACTATAGCTGAGCCGTGTCACACGTTTGTCAGAAGCCTAAAGGCACTGGCTCTGCTTTGACTTGTTAGGTGACGAAACACTGTTCACATTTCCACACGCATCCATTATCAGCACGGTAGCGGTACGAGCATGACTGACCGTGACCACGTGCAACGAGCCAGCTTCTCCCTCCCCGCGTCTTTTGCCTTTATAAGGACATGCCGAGCCATTGAGCTGTTTCGCTCCACTGATCATTCACTTCTCTCAAATCAAGTAACCAGCATCTCACATCCGATTCACCGCTTCGTGTTCTACCTTTTCCAAGAACACGCAAAGGTGCGAATAGATCAGTTGGTTAATCAAGCTAATTGGCCTCCTCCAATAATATCGTTTTCTTCATCTCTAGAGCTCATTTGAATTTATTTATTGATTGTGAAATAAATTTTGTTAGATTCCTAAATTCATGATCTATCTGTTAGTGTAATTAGTTCGTATAGTTCAGTGATACCTTTAGGATTACTTTATTATTTTGAAATGCTCGTTATGGTTATTTAGAGAATAAACTTTTATGATGCACGGTAGCTAGTGCACCTTGTTTTATTATATATATAGTAAATTGATATTAACAATAAGGATGCCTTTAGTTGCTAAGATAATACATGAAATATTTCATACTTGTTTAGTGGGAATAATAGGTAACTTTGCGTATTAGTCATTAGAGTTAGCTTAGTAGCTTGGTAGATGTATTCTTATTTTAAGAGTTGATCGTGACCTTCGGCGAGTAGGAGTACGACGAAGTCATCGAAGAGTACGAGGAGATCCTCGTGCAGGAGGACGTTCCGGAGCCACCCGTCACTGACTTTGCTGACACCGCGCCTGCTCAAGGCAAGCCCTGGTACATAACCCCTATTTTTAAGTGATCTGAATATATTTATATGATATGCATTTACGTTACAGGCATTTTATGAAAGCTACATGCATAAATATATCCACCATGAGTCCTACTAGTATAGGTCGAGCAGCTGCTATGCTCAGGATGTCGGTAGCATGAGTAACCTGTCGTTACTCGCAAATAGGTGTTTAAACTGTGATATCATGATGAAATAATGGAAAGGAAAATGGTGACCGAACAGGGATGTGGATTTCGTACTGGTGGGTGTGAGGGGTTGTGTCCTGCGGCCAACAGGGCATAACCCGGTTACACTTTTTCTCTGTCTGTGTCGATTAAAGACCGGTCGTTGCATATGACTCTAGGCAAGTCACAGATTATTGTCCTGAGCACATACTTGGGTATGGGCGTAGGGAAGGCTTGCTGCTCTCTTGTCGCGGATCCAGCTCTTTCTGGACCGACTGATGGGAAGAGGAGGTGGTGGAGGTCCTTGCACCGCACTGAGTCCGGGACTCAGGATGTGGGGGCTTGGAGTCCAAGTTTAGACGGGGACCTGGACACCCGGGACAGGAGAGTGGTGGGTTAGTCCTGCTTGTGCCTAGGGTACAAGCGGGGCATGTGTCTTCGGGGCACCCAGCTAGGCACATTGATTCGTGAATCGCCGGGTTATCCGGTACGGCTTGTCTGCGGTTTAGCACCGTAGTAAGAACTGAAAGTTGAAAGGAGAAGAAATGGAACTGATTGCTCAACTCTTGCTTGAAAGTAGAACAGGCTTATATAGATTGACTAGATGAAAACTTAATACGGCTGATGATAATAATGTATCAATAAGGACTCACTATTAGTATTGCTTTTTGCTAAAAGAGAACCAGCAAACCATAAAACTTAGCATATTCCTTGGAGTCGGGAAAGTATTTCCACTATCGGATAAGTCTTGCGAGTACATTGTGTACTCAGGGTTTATTTACCCCTGTTGCAGGTGACGTTTGAGGAGTTCCTTGTGTGGATGATCCATCTGGTGGGCTCAGACGGAATCCTCGTTATCTTATCGCTAGATGTTATCTTTTAATATTCCACTGTTTATTATTCCGCACTCTATATTTGGTATTGTAATAATGTACTTTTCAAGAAACTCTAATGTATGAGATAGACTTGTGTTGTAACTCGTTTTCATTATTGGATCCTTGGGAAAAATGTGGATCTTTCGGGTTCTCCCTTGGGGTGTGCTCGACGGACACCACTCGCTGTAGTTACTTTCGAGGTGCTTCGTGTCTGATGGAAGATGAGCGCCTTCGTAAGTACGCTATTTCGGGTGGTTCTGCCACAATAAGCCATGACGGTACTTATAGACAAGCAGTGGAAGTCGACCGGATCGATGCAGCCGTACTCGCTGAAGAACTCGTCGAGATCTACTCTACTCCTACTCTAAGGGGTGGCTGGAGCCGAAAAAAGTAAGTAACTTGTATTGGATTGATTGTGTGTTCTTTACAATAGCCGGGGTCCAATATTTATACCCGGAACCTACGCATGAATCCTACTTAAGCATGACTCATTACAATTTCTTGGCCTAAGAGAAAATATTCCTAATTTAAGATAACTTGGACTCTAATCTTTTCCTTTTTATAGAGTGCAACATGCTTTGACCCGGCGCCGATAGTAGCCTTTGTCGTTATCTGCTGGCGCTACTTGAAGAAAGTCAATTTCAGTGTTGCATTCGAATCAGCTGATTCCGATTTGCACGCAATTGATTCCTTGACGACATGATCTTGGGAGCTTTCGAGTTCCTACGATTCTTCTTCTAAATTTTGGTGTAAGCACTTATAATTTGAGACGGAGAGAGTATTTAATTTCATGAGTTCCAGAAAAGACGGCTGTGGAAATTGCTGATACCTTTATTGGTCACCAAAATTATATGGTTATTACATTAATTAACCTCTGGTAATTGAGATGGAAATCAGAAAGGACAACAGAATTTTTCTATTTTTTTTTTCGGGAGAGGACAACAAAGTTAGGCGGTTGAGACTGTCTTTCCAGGTTAACAAAGAGCCGGTGCATGATGCACCCTATAGCTAAACGAAAGAATTTCTCTAAGAGCATCTCCAGAAGTTTTTCTAAAATCCATTCTCTAAATCATCATTGAAAGAATCATTTGTATAAAAATAGCTTTCTATATCTTCTCACTCTTCAACAACTTTTCTTTATCTTCTGCATACTCTAGAAAGCTATTCTCACTATCTATTTTTAGCTAACGAGAAATTCGGAATAGATAATGGCTATATTTGGATGATGACCAATTAAAGAAGCTGTTGGAGGGTGTTTTTGTTCACCAAAATCTCTATTGCTAACAATTAGTAAGGATAAAAGAGTCTCTTGGAGTTGCTCTAAGGATAAGGAATAATGCTAAATTGGTTGTTACTGTAGAAGTAGATGTTAAAAGAACATCAGGCTAGTGGAGAGTGGATTACTTTATTCGTTGCTGGCCGGACCTGGGAAGACCAAGTGAATGATGATCGAAGAAATTGAAATTTAGGTTGCGTGATTGACGGATTCAATGGTAAGTATAGAAAGGAGAAAAAAAATGTACCGAATGATTTCTCTTGTTTTTTTCTTCTTCTTATACATATATAAGTAGTCAATGATGATGTGGTGACAAGGACACGGATGAACTGGTTTTGTTCATGCTGTACTTATCTGCCCGGGAAGGTGACTGGTGAATGAAACACAAGAAGCACTACACGTGAGGTTCGCGCACCGAGCCATGACGATGAACGTCGTTGCCGGCGTCCTGCTCCTCTTGCTCAGCGACCTCAACAACCCGTCCTCGGTGGCCGCCGACTTCTGCGACAACCTTAAACAGGTCGCCGCCACCCTCCCAAAGAGCACCTCCTCTTCCCCCTTGCACTTCGCCACCGCCACCTTCGGCCAAGCGCCCGACGTCGTGTACGCGCTCGCGCTCTGCCGCGGCGACGTCCTCAACGACACCGCCTGCGGCGACTGCGTCGCTAGCACGTTCGACGAGTTGACACCGCCGCTGCCGCTGCAGTGCTACTCGGCTGCCTACTACGGCGGGACCTGCAGGCTCGTCTACTCCGGCGACAACATCCTCGCGCCCTCCAATACCACGGCGGCCAACGGCGACGACACGCCGTTCACGCGATGGAACACCAACAACATCACTGCCGGCGGCGGCGACGCCGACGACACGCGCCTCGTCGTCAGCCGCGTCCACGAGCTGGTGGTGGAGACGGTGCAGCTCGCGGCCAGCACGGCGCCGAGGCGGTTCGCCACGGGCGTCGTGGACAGCGGCGCGATATTTCCCAAGGTGTACTCGCTGGCGCAGTGCACGCCGGACCTGTCCGCCGGCGACTGTCTGGCGTGTCTCCAGCGTCTCCTGGACATGGTCAACTCCACCATGGCCCTGCGCATGGGAGCACAGATCCATGTCATACGGTGTTATTTCAGGTACGAGGCGCATGCGTTCTACGACAGCACGCCCATGCTGCAGCTTGGGCCGTCGGCGCCAACGCCAGCCCCGAACCCGGTGAAACACAGGAGTAAGTTAAAGTTCCTATGCCTAATTGCCTAGATATTTATGGTTCTGATTTCTGCCTACTTAAATGTGTATATATATATATATACACACACACACAAATTTAAGTACCCATGGTCCCTTAGTTAATTATCATCATGTTATCATGTCGAGATCAGGGCGTGCGAGCAAGCTGTGGGTAATTCCAGTAGTTGTGGTTCCTCTAGCGGCAGTAGCATTTCTTTGCTTCATCTTCTACTCCCCTTGGTTCAGAAGGTACAGGAGAGGTATGGGACTTAGTTGCAGAAATTATGGTCAATCATGTTGTTTAAATTAGTTCCAGTTAATGGTATATGTTCATTTAGATACAGTAAACATGCATGAAAGAGGGATTCTCATCTGTAATTCTGTATATATGTTCAGGCAAAGCAATGAGGTTACAATCAGGATCAAGGCGTACTCAGGACTTGCATGGAGAGGAAGAACTAGTTTGGGATGGGAAGAATTCAGAGTTCTCCGTGTTCGACTTTGAACAGGTACTGGAGGCCACAGATAATTTTTCAGAAGAAAACAAACTTGGACAAGGTGGCTTTGGTGCTGTCTACAAGGTAAATTAGTTCAAGAAAGTTCAGTCATTATATGGCTGATGAAATAAGAGCCTACGTTTTTTGCTACAAACATCGCTAATACGTCTTAATGTTTTGTCCTCTTCCCAGGGTCAGTTTGCTGATGGATTGCAGATAGCAGTCAAAAGACTTGCTTCACATTCAGGGCAAGGTTTCACAGAGTTCAAAAACGAAGTCCAACTCACAGCCAAACTCCAACACAGGAATCTGGTTAGGCTCTTGGGATGCTGCTCTCAAGAAGAAGAGAAGATATTGGTCTATGAATACTTGCCAAACAAAAGCTTAGACTTCTTTATATTTGGTACGTACAGTTTCATTTCTAGTTTAATTTACACATTATGTAATGTAGTAGACTAACTAAAATTTACTCGTTGTTTGTGTCAGACAATATGGTCAAGTACACATCTTGATTATCTTTCCATATGAAGTAATACTCATTTTCAATTGATGTGCAGATGAAAATAGAAGAGCTACGCTAGATTGGTCCAAACTTCTAGTAATAATTGAAGGAATAGCACATGGACTTCTCTACCTACATAAGCACTCCCGGTTGCGTGTCATACATCGAGATCTTAAGCCAAGTAACATTCTCTTGGACAGTGAAATGAATCCTAAAATTTCAGATTTTGGGCTTGCAAAAATATTCAGCTCAAATAACACGGAACGGAACACTACACAAAGAGTGGTTGGTACATAGTAAGTTTCAAAGAAATAAAATAATTATGCACATTTATATTACGAGTCAACAAAATACAATGATTTTAACATGTATGATAAATCCATTTTTAGTGGCTATATGGCTCCGGAGTATGCTTCCGAGGGCATCTTCTCGATTAAATCAGATGTCTTCAGCTTTGGTGTTCTTGTTCTTGAGATCCTTAGTGGAAAACGGAATTCTGGCAGCGATCAATGTGGAGATTTTATCAATCTCATTGGATATGTGAGTCATAGATACAAACTTAACCATGCATTTGGTTTTGTTTATTTGCTATCAAACTTACATTTCAAATGAAATTACAAACAGGCATGGCAATTATGGGATGAGGAGAGGTGGATTGATATCGTGGATGCATCATTGGTAAACAAGAGCCAGTCCTCAGAAATGATGCGGTACATTAACATTGCTTTGTTGTGTGTACAAGAGAATGCAGCTGATCGACCAACCATGGCAGATGTGGTTTCCATGCTAAGCACTGAGACTACGACAATCCTCGCTGAACCTAAGAAGCCACCATATTTCCATGTGAGGGTTGGAAATGAGGAGGCACCCACTACTGCTACTGAGTCATGTAGTATAAATGATATGACCATATCTGTCACAACTCCTAGATAATTTTTTTGCCCTCTTGCTATCATGTGTTTTTGTATTGTCCCAATGTAGTACTAATTATACCCTTTGTTTAATGGATAAGTCTAAGTACAAAAGGCTAAACTAAGAAATTACTCACTACTGGAATCGCGGGATTTGTCTAATGCTGCAGGCACTAGGCAAAGGCCCAGAAACACTAGGCAAACAGTTTGTCTAGTGTCACACTAGGCAAACAAGGGTCGGCAGAGGCGGACTAGACAAAGAGCACTTTGCCGAGTGTTAAACCTCGGACACTCGGCAAAGTATTTGCCTAGTGTCAAGGACACCACTCGGCAAAAGTATTCCACTGACGGTGAAAATCGTAACGGACGTTTTGCCTAGTGTCGGAGGTCTGACACTCGGCAAAGTATGCAAGGTTTGTCTAGTGCCAGGCGTCCGACACTAGGCAAATATGTCAAGCTTTGCCTAGTGTCAGGCCGCCTACACGCAAATATGCCAAGCTCTGCCTAGTGTCAGGCCTCCGACACTAGGCAAACTGCCTACTTTGCCTAGTGTCAGTTTTCTGACACTAGGCAAAGCCTGTTCCCAGGTGTGCCACGTGTGGCCCCTTTGTCTAGTGTCAGACCCCTGACACTAGACAAAGTAACCAGAAGATGATTTTTTTTTATTATTCCATTTGCGACACAAATATAAATCATATTCAAATACCACAAATATATCACATGAATCATAAATAAGAACCACATGTTCACATATATCACATGTTCATACCAAAAGTCCAAATGTGCCACAAGTTCACAAGTTCATAAGTGCACAACCAAATTTCTTAACAAAGTTCACAACAAGCTGATCACAACGATTGTCAAGGGTGAAGAGGCCCGTGGTTTGATGCTCCAGGCGACCCTTCCACTTGATTCGGCTCAAGCTGTGGTGCCGGCGACGCTCCAATCTATGAAGCCGGTGACCCTTCCACTTGATTTGGCTCAAGCTGTGGTGCCAGCGACGCTCCAATCTGTGAAGCCGGCGACCCTCCAATTTGATTCGATGCCACGCCCGATTGATGCTGAAAAAAATGAAAAGGATACCGTCAATAAAAAAATTCGGCAGAACCTCCCCTGCACGGAGAGGTTTCCAAACCCTGCAAGAAAACAAACGGCACGATGACCGTCAAGAACATACATATCAATACACCGCCACCAACACCACCACCACCCGAACACCACAACTGCCACCACCACACCACAACAACAACCGCCGTCACCACCAACACCATATTGTATGTTTGAGATTGCATATTTTTTCTAGTGTGCCCTATGTCAGGTTGGAACATAATAAGTAATATATTGGTACTCACAGGAGTAGCTGCTTGAGGAAGTGGCAAGACTAGGCTAGCAGGCATGGTCCGCCCCATAGCGGCGCCAAGAGTGGACACGAGCCCCACCAGCTCCTCTATCCTCTGTCGTTGGGCCTCCCGCTCTTCCACCACCCTCGCTTCCATCTCCTCGCGAAGCCTCCTTTCTTCTAGCAGTTGGGCCTACAACATTTGACCCCCAATGTTAAAGTAAGGCAAAGGTATGTAAAAATCAATAAGCAACGAATAAAACAGAAATTACCTGGAGTTCGTTGACAAGGTGCGAAGCAGTGGTTGGCCATGGACATATGGCCAGGCTTGCGCTCGTGCTCCGTGCTCGCATCTGGGAGAGGGTGGGAGTAGAGGACGTGTCGATGACACCATCACCCATCCAATACCGCTCATGCTTCTTGCCACCTCCCACCCTCATGACAATCTCTCCGTCAAAGTCATGGGCGCTCGGATCGTACTCTGGCCCATGGACCGCCCTTGCCATCTCAGTATACTGACTGAGACGGCTATGGACGGTCATGTTGCTGTATGCCAAAGGAGGGTCATCCGGGTTGTAGGAGATGTCGGATTTCGCCTTGCCCTTGTGGGCCATGGCATATGCCATGAACTGGGTAACCGGCTGCCCACCATGCGATGATGACTGCGAGAAAAACAGCAAGATGATTAGAAATCATGCAACATACAATGTTATAATAAAAAAATGGATTCTCGTACCCAAGTTTGCGCGTATCTGTTGAGGCTATGGTTGCCTTGATGGTGTGGTACACCTATCATCTGCAAACGGCGCTCCCGACAAGCTTTGTGCTGGGCAATCCATTCGGGGTCCAACCACTTGTCCACCATCATCTCCCAGCATCGGGGATCCCCGGAGCACCAGCACGGAACCACCTACAAGCCATGAAGTATATGACATATAAGAAGTTAAATTAAAGCTATTAGCACTACATTATTAATGTTCGAATACATTTACCTTCATGAACTCTTCCTTGGTCAGTGCCATATCTCTTGCTTCTTTCTTCGTGACCTTCGTTGCAAGGTAGGACCCGTGGTATGTTATGATGGCCTGGACGCGTGCCTCGTAATGCAGCTGCTTCATGAGTCTTTTACATGCTTTGATTAGCACCACATCCGCCGTGTCCTCAAAGCCTTCCTGAAGTCTGAAGAAATCCTGCATATACACACGAAGTATTCATTCATTATTTCAAAAAATGTCCAATGAATACGATGTATTGAACAATGTAGTGCGAGGAAGACTTACCCATAGCTCAGCCTTCACCCGCTCCGCCTTATTGGGGAATGTCCTGCCAAGCAGATCTGTAGCATCGGGGGTGTTGGCATAGTGGGCAAACATGTAGGGCGGCTCCTCTCTCCCAGTGAAATAGACCAAGCCAGGGAAGTGTTCCTTGACCAGAAGGCCAAGGATGCCACTGACCTTGCGTGTGTGACATCCTGTAGACTCTATAACCGTCTAGCCCCTACACAAGTTATTAAGAATAATAGTTAGCTTCTAGTGTGATTTTTGAACATATCATTCGAAGTAGTGAAAACATATTAATTTACTTACGTTTCTCCGTCGGGTGCAATCTTTGGGCGTCTGTAAGAAGGTATCGGCCACGTAGGGAGGCTCGCAGGACCTAGCAAGTACACACTCGGCGTACCAGAGGAAGCCGAACCGCTGCTGCCTCCTCCTCCTCCCCATCCTTGTCCTCCTCCTGCTCGTCCTCCACCCTCTCGTCCTCCACCCGCTCCTCCTCCTCCACCTGCTCATCCTCCTCCTGTGGCAGCGGCAACTGCTCCTCCTATGACCGCCTCCTGCGACCGGTGCTGCTCCTCCTCCTCCTCCTCTGTGACGGCATCGATAGGTCCTCATCTGTAGTGGTGTCTACCGGGCGTGTTCTTTGGTAGATCGAGCTAACCCTCCTATTTTGACGCCCGCCCGCCATCTTTGATCAATCACCTGCAATCAAAAACAAAAAACAATGTTGTATTAGAAATAACATAATTACATAAAGGCAAAAGGAACAAACTAAAATTACAAAATAACATATTATTACATGTATTAAAAATAATATTCATGATCGGGATTAGCTGGATCATAAGTCTCATCATCACTATCAATCATGTCGAAATACTCGACACTATCCGAAGGGGGGATGTTGTCAACATTATCTTGGCCTAACTATAATCGGTCAAGCATTTGTAAGTCCTTCTTATTTAGCACCTCATCTCTAGCGTTGCCTGCATCAACCCATTCATTGTCTACTTCCATTCCAATCGCTTCGGTTAAGTCTATCTCAAACCTTCCTTCCAACCCCTCTTCTTGGAAGAATTCTCCATCATATGTGTTTGGGTTAAATGTATAATCTTCATCGTTTGGCAAAGGTAGTTTACCGTGTGGCGATACCTTGTGCACAATATCCCAACCATTAAGATTCTCTTTGTCTTGGCATGCGTATGGGAGATAATAAACCTATGTGGCCTGTTGGGCCACAACATAGACATTGTCTCCTGGTAAGATGGAATCTTGTCGAATTTCAACTACCCCAAGACTAGCCCAAGTCCGTCTCGTTACTATAGGATCAAACCAATGGCATTTGAATATAACAGGATTAAGAGGCCTGCAACCATGAAAGCTGAGTTCATATATTTCTTCAAGTCTTCCATAATACTCGACCCTATCTTGGTCGGCCGTAAAAACTCCAGTACTTGTGGTTTTTTGATTGGGCTGACTCTGCTCGTAGCTTGATGTGCGAAAGCGATATCCATTCACGTCATAACTGGTAAATGACTTCACCTTATAAGCAAAGCCATTGGCAACCTATCTCAACTCGGCCGTCATGGACGCATCGGTTTGGCCCTGCAAGCTCGAGCAAGATAGATTGTTTTATATTTCACATGTACAAGCAACTTAGAATGTGAAAGTACAAGATAAATTGGATGGTACCTTCTTTTTGAACCAAGAAATGAAGTCAGGGCTCCCATTTCTAGCACCCTGTCTAAGAAGGGTATCCCATTCCGGAGGGGTAGGTTCCCTTTGTCGATGCTAGGTTTGACGATGAAATTCCCTATAGCAACGAGACAAAAAGGGGTTGGCCAATGAGTGATGACGTTATGAATCAAGTTCGTTGAGAACTTACCCCAAGTATGGCTCAACTTCGTCAAGGTTGATCAACACATACAGCATGATACTACACCACTCTTCAGGTTGCAACACTTTGGTGGTCGATGCACTTGCGCTTCCGAGTTGCCCTCGAAAAAGGCTGAGGTTCGATTCATTTTCCCCAGCATTGTAACGAGGGGGAGGATTATGGATGCTAGGAAGGTTTTCAGCGTAGTATGTTGTTGTGAAGTTTGACACCTCCTCCAGAATGGATGCCTCTGCAATGGAAGCCTCAATTCTGGCTTTATTTCTACATTTTTTTCAAAGAACCTTTAGACATCTCTTGATTGGATAGCACCAATGGAACTGCACAGGCCTTGTCATTCGTGCCTCATTCGAGAGGTGCAAAATCAAATGCTGCATCGGCAAGAAGAAGCTGGGGGGAAAGATCTTCTCCAACCTACAGAGTAACAAAGGTGCCGCTCTCTCCAAGTCATCAATCACGGTTCGAGATAACTCCTTGGCACACAGTTGGCGGAAGAAATAGCTCAACTCTGCCAACACTAGCCAGACATTCTCAGGGACAAAGCCTCGAACCATAGCTGGAAGAAGCCTCTCAATCCATATGTGGTAGTCATGACTCTTCATCCCTAGGACTCGCAGAGTAGATAAGTTCACTCCCCTCCTCAGATTCGCTGCAATCTATCAGGGAACATTAACCTCTGGATCCATTCAAGTACTTTTCTCCTTTGGTCTCTGCTCAAGATGAAATTGGCCTTAGGCCTTATCCATTTCTTGCCGCCTCTAGGAGGACGCATATGTTGATTTGGTCTATCACATAATGCTGCCAGGTCGACTCTAGCCTTAGGGTTGTCTTTGGACTTATCAGGAATGTCCATGAGTGTAGCCCAAAGTGCCTCGGCGACATTCTTTTTAGTGTGCATTACATCAATGGTATGTGGCAAGAGAAGATCATTAAAATAGGGGAGCCTCGTCAAGCCCGACTTATGTGTCCACATATGTTGCTCACCATATCCCACAAAACCACCTCCTTCGTTGGCCACGAGAGCATCTATCTGAGCATGAACCTCGGCACTAGTCATCATGTGTGGTGGAGGATTTGTCTCTACGACACCTTTTGTGAAGTTCTTTATGTCTTGTCTAAAAGGATGGTCCATAGGGAGGAATTGACGATGTTTGTCGAATGACAAATACTTGCCACCCTTCTGCAACCAAATGAACCTCAGAGCTACCTTGCATACTGGGCATGGGAACTTCCCATGAATGCACCACGCGCTGAATATCCCATATGCCAAGAAGTCATGCATGGAGTACTAGTACCAAACACGCATTTTGAAGTTTCTCTTTGTAGCCCAATCGTATGTCCATACCCCGTCCTCCCAAGCAAGGATCAATTCATCAATAAGAGGCTCCATGTACACACCCATGTTATTCCCCGGATGTCCAGGAATTATCAATGACAAAAAGATGTTCTATCATTGAAGGAGGACGCCGGGGGGGGGGGAGATTGAGGGGGATAACGAAGATGGGCCAACAAGTGTACGGAGCAGACATCTGACCATAAGGATTGAACCCATCTGTTGCCAGCGCAACACGTACATTACGAGCCTCTTCAGCTTTGTCATTATGAATGTGATCAAAGTGGGTCCATGATTTACCATCGGAGGGATGTACCATCTTGTCTGGATTGTATCGTTTGACCTCTTTGTGCCATCTCATCTGTTTCGCGGATTCCTCGGTCATATATAGATGTTGCATCCTCGGTAAGAACGGAAGGTACCGAAGGACTTTCAATGGGATAGAAAGCTGCCTCTTCTGGCCATCACCAGAGTCAACCTCAAGGTACCTAGAGGATTCACACTTTGGACAGTATTTTGCATCCTTGTGATCTTTCCTAAATAGGACACACCCCTTCGGACAAGCATCTATCTGGTCATACGACATTTTAAGCGCACGAAGCACTTTTTGAGACTCGTACATGCTCTTTGGTAGAATGTGGCCCTCAGGAAGTAGGCTGCCAATGAGGGCCAACATACCATTGTAGGCTTCTCGACCCAGGCTAAACTAGGACTTGAACCCCATTACACGTCCAATGGCATCTAGTTGAGAAACCATTGTCCTATCATGCAGGGGTTTCTGTGCTGACTCCATCATGTCGTAGAATGCCTTTGTTGTTGCATCCATCTCCTCCAACCTACGTCCTTCAACATACTGTGCTTCGTGAAAGTTATCTAACATGTCCGCTACCCCGGCATCAGCATCAAAACCCTCCAGACATGGTCTCACTACCTCCTCTCTCATACGATGACCTTCACCATGGTGGACCCACCGGGTATAGTTTGGCGTGAACCCATTATTCACTAGATGTTTACCCACATTCACCTTGTTTTGCCTTTTTCTGTTTGCACATTTGCTGCAGGGACACAAAGCTTTAATAGGTCTGCCACCAGCCTCGCCAAAAGCTGACTCCAAGAACTCATCCGTTTTGCACATCCATTCTTTGGTGAAATCAACCTTGCTTCTATGGCCCGTGTACATCCACTCACGGTCATCCATCCTCTAACATATGTATCAGCGAGTAATATAAGCATCAATTGCATCTACACAGTGTTCCTACCATCTAATAGGTGAGGATAGGTCCTAATCCCACCCGCAGATGCGTAGATGAGATTAGTTTTCATGATCTACTCCTATCTAAGAATGAATTTCAGCAGCACCTATCCGTTGTTCTCCAAATACATGTCCTGACAAGGAGAGTGTATCCGGAGAACAACAGGGAGGTGATACCAAAACTCTATCTCAGATAGGAGCAGACCATGAAAACTAATCCATCTATGCAACCGTGGGCTGTCCAAAAAAACATGGACAATTCAAAACACATACGGTTATCAATATGCAAAGATTTACATACCTCCAACCGTATGTATTTCGAACAGGAGACGCCTAACTGGGCTTCGCCACCTACAACCATGATACGGAAAGAGGGGTTATACCTAAGGTGGCGGTGGAGTCAGGCTAGCGGGGCCGTGGAGGGTCGGTGCAGTGGCGAGGCAACGCGGTGCAGGCAGACTGACACCGGTGAGGAAGACAATCGGGGTCACCTCTGCTCCTTTCTCACCTTCTTTTTCCTGCAAAATAAAAACAAAATGAATTAAGACGTCTAAAAATTTCGGCAGCACCTCCCCTGTACGGTGAGATTCTCAAAACCTGCAATGAACCAACGGCACGATGGCCGCTAAACACATATATATCAAGGGAAGCAATTACATCTACTTACACAACAACAACTAGTACTAACACAATCACCGCCAACATCATCATTTATCCATCCTATGCATATTTGTACCACTACTTCTCGTACACCATGTATCGAATACAAAAGTGGTCGACGAACCTCATGCGTGCTAGTCGTCGATCAAAGAGACGGCGCGGTGTCGGATGGGGCTGTAGGCCGGCAGGAGGCGCACCAGAACAAGGCGCTGGCTTATGGGCGGGCACCAGAGCAAGACGTCGGTGGATGGAATGTCAAGCAGGGCACCGGCGGACGGGAGCAGATCGATGGGCTTCCTCTTCTCTCCACTTTCCTCCTCTCTCTATTCCCTCCTCCTCCCTCTCTACTGCTGCTCACCTTCTCCCTGGGGCCAGCCAGGGGACAGCGCTGGGGGCCGGCCAGGGGCCGCCCGGCGGCCGTGCCTTTCCTTGGCGAGCGGGGCCGGGCTGGGGGCCGCGGCACCTTGCTGCCGGACCGGCTACGCGGGGGGCCCCGGGACGGCGCAGGGGCCTTGCGCAGGGGCCTAGCCATGGGCCGCCCGGCGGCCAAAGCCTTTCCACCGAGCAGGCTGGGCTGGGGGCGCCGGCGGCTGCGCGGCAGCGCCCTGGCGGACCGGCCGGGCGAGGCCCCCCACGCGCGGAGGACAGCAATGGAGGGTGGGCGCGGCGGCCGGAATGGAGGGCGGGCGGGGCGCCCTAGCTGCTGGGTAGGCGACGGGCGAACGCTGGCGGCGGGCGGGCGGCTTCCGGCAGCGCAGGCAGGCGGCTTCCGGCGGCGGGCGGGCGGGCGAAATTTTTTTCGCTGAAAGAGCTCGCGTGCTCTGGGCCTGGGGTTTGGGTTCGGGTGAAAGGATAAGTTAAGTGTTGAATATCCTGCTTTGCCTAGTGTCCAGGATCTAACACTAGGCAAAAAAAAATTTCAACTGCAAAATTTATTTGTAAAAATAGAGTAAATACCTGGCACACCTCACTGCTGGGTTTCTTCGAAGTGTCTCCGGTAGTACCGGTTGTAAGTACCGGTACTTCCGGTCTTCACAAAACAGTGGAAAAATGACCTAGCGGTACTACCGCTGTTTGACCGGTAGTACCGGTATGACCGGTAGTACCGGTATGACCGGTAGTACCGGCTGACATCCGATAGTTCGTACGCAGTGTTTTTGCTCAAAACTGACCTACCGGTAGTACCGGTCGTCTACCGGTAGTACCGGCCTGACCGGTAGTACCGGCTGTACATCGGTACTACAGGTCTTCACAACTGAGACAGTTTTTGACTTACCGGTAGTACCGGTACTCTACCGGTAGTACCAGCCTAAACGGTAGTACCGGAAGTTCATCGGTACTACAGGTCTTCACAGTTGTGCTGGTTTTTGGCCTAGCGGTAGTACCGGTCTTCTACCGATAGTACCGACCAGGTCAAGTAGTACCGGTCTTATACTGATTTGCCTAATGTCCTAGATCTAACACTGGGCAAATATGAATGTTTTTGAACTATGATTTTTTTTTAAAAATAAAAAAAAACACTCAAACAATATAAACTGAAAATTAACTTTGCCGAGTGTCGATAACCCAACACTAAGCAAACACTATAAAAAATAAGTTTGCCTAGTGTCTTCCATGAGACACTAGGCAAAGAGACCAGTTTGCCTAGTGTCTAGCTGGCACACTAGGCAAACTTATTTATTTTTTTTTAATTTTGGTCTTCAAACTTTTTATCAAGCCTCCCTACATAAAATGAGACTACATGTTGAAAGTTGGCACAATTTTATGAAATTTTGCTATATTTCTTTAGTTTATTTAATTTCTTTGAATTTTTTCGACAAATGCAAATTTGAACTGCAAGTGTGTCGAATAATGGCAATTCATGAATGCAAAAATGATATTCATGTTAGTAAGTGTTAGTTGAGGCCGTATCCAGAAACAAACCAAAAATTTCACACATCTTCACGTCGAGACATGACCACGAACTTGCGAGTAAATAGTTTTTAAATTCTATTAAATGAAAACGGAGTCTGAAATTCATGAAACTTGTCGACAAGTCAAGATATCGCATGTGGGTGCCATGATAAAAATTTAAAAAGATTTCGAGCACATCGTCACGTATGATGCTTAGAAACCTCGATGTTAGGGTTTCTAAGCATCATACGTGACGATGTGCTCGAAATCTTTTTAAATTTTTATCATGGCACCCGCATGCGATATCTTGACTTGTCGACAAGTTTCATGAATTTCAGACTCCGTTTTCATTTAATAGAATGTGGAGATGTTAGGGTTTCTAAGCATCATACGTGATGATGTGCTTGAAATCTTTTTAAATTTTTATCATGGCACCCGCATGCGATATCTTGACTTGTCGACAAGTTTCATGAATTTCAGACTCCGTTTTCATTTAATAGAATTTAAAAACTATTTGCTTGCAAGTTCGTGGTCATGTCTCGACGTGAAGATTTGTGAAATTTTTTGTCTGTTTCTGGATACGGCCTCAACTAACACTTACTAACATGAATATCATTTTTGCATTCATGAATTGCCATTATTCGTCACACTTGCAGTTCAAATTTGCATTTGTCGAAAAAATTCAAAGAAATTAAATAAACTAAAGAAATATAGCAAAATTTCATAAAATTGTGCCAACTTTCAACATGTTGGTCAAGGTATAGTAGAAAAGCTACAGAAAAAAAATTGGAAGCTAAAATAAAAAAAATAAAAAATATTTTGCCTAGTGTCTCTGTAAGACAGTAGGCAAACCGGCCAGTTTGCCTAGTGTCGTCCGGAGACACTAGGCAAAGTTCTAATTTTGCCGAGTGTTAACGGAAGACACTCGGCAAAATGGTAACGGCGGTTGCCCTCCGGCAGCCTTTGCCGAGTGTGATGGTATGCCTAGTATTGACACTAGGCAAAATGGTCATTTACCGAGTGGATTTTTCTTTGCCTAGTGTCGACACTCGATAAATCGTTATTTTGCCTAGTGCCTTTATTTTGCCGAGTGCTCCGGGGTCTAACACTCGGCAAACAAGCTCTTTGCCTAGTGTCCGACGATTGGCACTAGGCAAACTATTAAACACTAGGTAAATCTCGGTTTTCCAGTAGTGACTCCCTCCGTTTCAAATTATAAGTCGCTTTGACTTTTTAGGTACATCTATTTTGCGATGCATCTAGATAAATAATATGTCTAGATACATAGCAAAATAGATGAACCAAAAAAGTCAAAATGACCTATAATTTGGAACAGAGGGAGTATCAACTAATGATTTTTAATAATGACACTCATAAGAGTGCCTGATGTATGAAATTTATCGAAACAAACAATAACTAGTACAAAAGAAAAGACTTCAGCGACACCAGGAAACCAAACCCAGATGAAAAAACAACCCACAAGAAACAAATTTTTTTGAAGGGGAGAAGCGGCATCGGGGAGCATTAGCGGAGCCAAGATGAGCACCTCGGGGGGGGGGGGGGGGGGCTAATCAATAGAGATTTAGAACAAATGTCGAAGATTAATGGTGAAATTACGTTTTTTCTACAGTAAATATAAAGGAAAATCACTCTCACGCCCCCCCCTTGGATCCGCCACTGTCGGGGAGGAGGCCCTAGGCCATGCTCTAGAGTCTAGAGATAGAAGTGCCTCTGTAAATTTTGTTTGACCGTCTGTGAAAATGAGCATTGTATTAGCATGATTGCAATTAAAGAAGAGGTGTTTGATTGCCTTATTACAATCATAAAAACCAATATTTTTTTTATTACCACTTGAATTTCTTTTAGCTAGATTACCAAAGAGAATTTTCAGGGAGTTTTGGTTTCCAAATAATGTTATTCGGGAACGAAATGTTCATGCCTTGGTTCATCGAATATTAATACATGGAGCAAATAGAAAATCGTCCATGTTTATATAGATCCCAAATGAAAGTGCCCTTCTCATTTCTTTTTTGATAAATGGAGCTTTTATTAAATTGTCAAAGCATTGCGTCAAGATGAAATTAAAGTGTCCTCATATATTAGGTGAATATTGGAAAGCTTAGCTACTAGGTTATGTCAAGCAATTAACTAGTCCTAAACTGAATATTCAATGGCACCTGATTCAAGACAATTTTGTTCTCTTGGCCACTCTGATTTCATCAAAATTCATTGATGAACTAATGATGCACCACCTCATCTAGTTTGTGGTGGTTCTTCAAACCCAATCTCTTACAGTTATCTGGTGCCCATGCCTTGGAAATCTAGGTTTGAGAAACAAAGGGTCTGTATATCATAATCCCGAAAATTAGGCTTCCATGTCTGTGCCGCGTTTCAGCTATGAACGTAAGCTGACCAGAGTCCACTTCTAGACTATTATTGAGTGTATCTTGGGTATCTCTCAATAGCATCATACAACCAGGATAGCAACAGCCAACAAGTTGAATGAAGCAATAATTTATCAAAGCATACGACCAAATAAAAGCGTGTTTTTATCAGGCAGATGTAAAGAGACAACGTTTACGCCAAGAGAGAGGTATTCTATATATTCTTGCCGGCCGGGACATGTAGAGAAGACCAAGTGAATTATAAGAACCTGCTGGTGATGCCGTGATTGATGGTCTCAAAATAAGGTATTAACTATCACCACTCACCTCTGAACGAAGACAACTGAATTTTTGTTGAAATAAAGTGACGATCATGACTTGGAATAAAACAACATTTTGCGGTTTGAATGATATTTTTGCAGCGTGCCAGCCATGAGCATGTGAACGAAGTCCACTTCGATGGAGGTAAGCTATCAGGGGCTTGTTCAAGTAGGGTTGGTAGGAACAAGATGATGAAGACAGAATTTGTCAAACTTCGAGAATAAATCAAAGATAGAAGTGAGGCTTACTGCGGAAAGCGACAGCTGATCTGATGCATGAACATTTCTTTGCCTTCTCCACGTACGTGATGCGTGATGGTGATGGAGACCTCGATCCATCAGCAAAACAACAAGCAGGCAGTAATAACGTACTATCTCTAGCGCGCCGCGCCCGTCCTTAGCCTAGGCTAGCCATGGCGGGCGTCCCGGCCATCATCCTTCTTATTAGCTTCCTCCTCGTGCTGCCGTCAGCAACGGCAATAGGCAAGGTCTGCGGCAACGCCGGCAACTACACGGCCAACGGCACATATCAGTCGAACCTCGCCTTCCTCGCCGCGACCCTCCCAACCAACACCTCCTCGTCCCCACAGCTCTTCGCGACCGCGACCGCCGGCCAAGCCCCCGGCGACGTGGTGTACGCGCTGGCGCTCTGCCGCGGCGACCTGACAGGCAACCTCACCGGGTGCAGCGCCTGCGTCAACGGCGCGTTCCAGTACGCGCAGAGGATGTGCCCCAACGCCAAGGCCGCCAGCGTCTACGACGACGACTGCCTCGTCGGCTACTCCAGCGACAACATCCTCGTCCCGGCCTTTAACGTCACCCGGGACATGAGCACGCTCTTCAACTACTGGAACAACGCGGCGACCACCCCCGGCGGCAACGCCACCCAGGTGGCCGCCGACGTCAAGGACCTGCTGACGCAGACTGCCCAGCAGGCGGCCGCCAGGCCCAGCAGGTTCGTCACGGCCTACATGGACGCCTCCAGCACCGCCATCCCGACGCTCTACTCTCTGGCGCAGTGCACGCCCGACCTGTCCGCCGGCGACTGCATGGCGTGCTTCCAGCAGATCCTCGGCACGCTCAACGCCACGACGCCAGTGGCAGGGCGGGTCCTCCTGCTGCGGTGCAACTTCAGGGTCGAGAATATCATGTTCTTCGACGGCGCACAGATGATGCAGATCACGCCGTCATCCGGCGCTCCGGCACCACCACTTCCGGCTCCGACGACGAATAAGGGTATGTGGTGAGCTGGTGACGACTGATGAGTTCATGTTATTTTCAATGCATGTTCTGTTCTTCTGGTGTTCCCAAACAATACAGTTAATTAGAAGTTACTACTGCTTGCTGATGATCAGACAATTAACGTTTGGACTTTGGAGTGCTAATTATTATGACCTGATTGTTGATGCATGCTTGTTTGTCTAGGATCTGGGGTGAAGCCCTGGGTAATTGCGGTGTCTGTTGCACCTCCTGTAGCGGTAGTAGCGTTCTGCTTCATCCTTTACTGGCGTTGGCAAAGGAGGAGAAGGTACAGAAAAGGTGAGTTGATTGTTACCGACATCTCGCTCTCTGTCTCATATAATTCTTACAATTATATTGGACATTTAAAGTGATCAAATTCTCGACTATTATGCAGGTGGATCTAGATTACGACAAAAGCATACTCACAACTTGAAAGGAGATGAGCTAGATTGGGAAATGGAAGCAGAGCTCTCAGAGTTTTCTGTTTTTGACTTTCATCAGATATTGGAGGCTACAAATAACTTCTCTGAAGAAAATAAACTTGGGGAAGGTGGGTTTGGCCCTGTCTACAAGGTAAATGTGCAGCACATGTGTATAGTCCAAATTATGTGATGATCAAATAGCAGGTCAGACGTTTATAGTCCTTAATTATGAAACTAGGCATACAACTATATAAGCATACCATGGTGTATATGTGAAGGTGCATGTTTGGTTAACGATGGATACGCTAGCTAGTTGCCTGTTTGTAAATGAAGACTGCTGCATATATTCTTCTAATGAAGATGAATGTGGTAGATTTGCTTTCTCTAGTTACCTGGGAACTGTGACTTGTGCATCATAAAGAACCTGATTGCGGCAAAATTAAATACCGGTGAAGTAACTTTTGAATACTTGCTTTCTTCACAGGGTCAGTTTCCTGATGGAATTGAGATAGCTGTTAAGAGACTTGCTTCACATTCAGGGCAAGGTTTCATAGAGTTCAAAAATGAAGTACAACTCATAGCAAAACTGCAACACACAAATTTGGTTAGGCTCTTCGGATGTTGCTCTCAGGGAGAGGAGAAAATTTTGGTCTATGAATACCTGCCAAATAAAAGCCTGGACTTCTTTATCTTCGGTAAGTTTTTTTTTTCACTTAGGTTTGATACTGGTTATGATAACGATGTTCCAAAATGAATGAAAACTTCCCCTGTATGTCAGTTTCTGGAAGTGGGATGAGAATATTTCCCTCCCTAGATATTTCTAGTATGTATACAGTTTCCAGTTTATTGAGTGGTTTTCTGTTATACTAACATTTAATGGATTTACAGATGAAAACAGAAAATCATTACTGGATTGGAACAAACGTCTGGCAATAATTGAAGGGATAGCAGAAGGACTTCTCTACCTACATAAGCACTCACGCTTGCGTGTCATACATCGAGATCTTAAACCAAGTAACATTCTTTTGGACAGTGAAATGAATCCTAAAATTTCAGACTTTGGGCTAGCAAAAATATTTAGCTCAAATAACAATGAAGTTAGCACTACAAGGAGAGTGGTTGGTACATAGTAAGTATCGTATAAATTGATCTACCTATGGACAATGACAATACATATCAACCAATGCATATAAAATAATTTGATACTTAATTACTTTTCGTTTTAGTGGCTATATGGCTCCCGAGTATGCCTCCGAGGGCCTCTTCTCTATCAAATCTGATGTATTCAGCTTTGGTGTTCTCATCCTTGAGATCCTTAGCGGAAAAAGGAATTCTGGTAGCCATGACTGTGAAGATTTCATCAATATCCTTGGATATGTAAGTTTATCGATCTACATGTAGCATGTAAAATCATTTTGTTAGTTTAGTGTCATATCTACATTAATCGTTGTGTGATGAAACTACAAACAGGCATGGCAATTATATGAAGAGGGGAGATGGAGGGAACTCATTGATTCTTCATTGGAACCCATGCATCACTCAACTGAAATCATGAGGTGCATGAACATTGGATTGTTGTGTGTACAAGAGAATGCAGCTGATCGACCAACCATGTTAGATGTTGTTGCAATGCTAAGTAGCAAATCTAAGATCTTGGCTAAGCCGAATCACCCAGCATATTTCAATGTACGGGTAGGAAATGAAGAGGAATCCAGTACTGGTACTGTGGCACGCAGTATCAATGAGATGACCATATCTGTCACAACTGGTAGATAGTTTTTTTGTCCCATGTGATTACTTTTGAGCCAATATATATAGAATTTCTCTTTTGGTAATGTCCGATGCAGATATTCCATTAACTGATGGGGCCACTACATATACAGAATTATGGTACCATATATATATAGGCCATAGGTTTATTTAGTGATATCGTGTGCATAACTCATTCTATTTTGTGAGTTTTTTCTTGAGGAAAGAGTAGGGCAACCCCTAATAGATAATATATTTAAATATTATGATAAGTATACTTAAGTGATTTAGGCACAAGGATGTTGTGAGAATACAAAATACTACAAATATTGAAAAATCTTTGTTGAACCTTGTGGGATGTTTATATAGGACTATATGGCTTTGTAGGGCAAGGAGCCTCTCATATATATAAGATAAATTATTACAGAAGTGCAATCGGTCCTAAACTTAAATTATCTAGAGATATCGAATATACGCTTATCATCCATCATAGTGGTAGTACTAGCAATGTGGACTCTCAGAGACTATATATAGCTGAAATAAACCAAAGAGTTTTTGACCAAGTACACAATAGCCCTTTTGTTGCCTAAGGTAGATGAGAGTGGACGTTGTGGACATTGCCATACAGGAGATTGTTACAGGTCCAAAGCACCAAGCACACTGTTGATGTTGCTTTTGTGTGTTTCGTGCCCTCATTTCACCTAACCACTACGCCATAGCTATCGATCACTTCGGGTTCAAAATTGGTTTTCACTATCAGATTTTAATCCGACAATGGGCAATCAGCCGTGATACCCATATCATTTTACTGCGGGTTGCTCACCCAGTAGTGATGCCCATTTTTGTGAAAAAAATAAAAAACCCAAAAGAAAAAGAAAACACCAGCGTCGGTCACGCCCTTGCCATTGCACTTTGATTCATCCATAGATCGATTCATCACAGAGAGAAAGGGAGATTCAACACATCACAAATAGATTCATCACATCATAGAGAGGGAGAGATTCAAAACATCATTGATGGATTCATCAAATCACAGAGAGATAACATATCAGAGAGAGAGAAAGACTCAATGCATCATCAATTCATCCACAAATCATTGTGTCAAGGAGCTCTGCCTGTGCCCCATGCTCCGGCCGAGGAGGCTGTAGCATCCGGTTTCAAGGACAAAATCAGATAAACACCATATGTGAGCCCACGAAGTTAAATCTCACATATAACTATAAATAAGGGTAATATCAAAAGACAATACGTAAATATATAGCGTATTAGTATAAAGAATGCAACCTCAGGGAATAGACAACGGAAAGACAACTCCGATCTTCAGGCGAAGACTCCAGATCCACAGAGACAACTGACTGGTTGATCACAAGCCTAATTCCTCTAAACTCTAGCAATCTGGTACCCGTCCAAGATTTTTATCTAAATAATTAAAAAATAAAGCAAGTGTAAGTACATGTCGTACTCAACAAATATAACATAGGGTTCATGAGGCTCAAAAGGCTGACACTGGTTTAACTGCGATTAGCTTTTAATGAGTCATCTCTTAGCAATTGAGTAGCAACAAGTTTATCATAAGCCCATAAACCCATGATCAGGTAAACATGAATAATGAATAGCATAAACAGTAATCATTAGTGAGCATCTTCATCATCAGTGTTATTAGTGTTCATCATCTATTCCATAAGGGTTCCAAGGCCGCTCGTGACCGTAAGCACGGCTGATATACCAGTTTTACACTCTGTAGAGGTTGTACACTTTCATTGTGAGTCGTGATTTACCCTTTCGCCCAAGGTGATCAACTTCTTGACCCACTACCAAGGAAGGTCGGTAGGGTTCACTATGAAGCATTTTAAAGGTTCGTCTAACAAGTTAGGACCATTAGATTCACTCGGCAAACAGATATAGGAACCCCCTGTCGAATGACATAATTCCATGACGGCTATACATATAAGAGTAGAGGTTGTCCTATATCCGATTCGGTAAGCCATTATTACGCCAATAAAGATAACCACTAACAAGCTAGAAAAGATCCTCATACTGAGCTAAAGCCAGAGCCATGTAGCCCTCATAGTTGTACTGTAAGTCCTGGATGATCACTTACAGATAAGTCCTTATGGAGAGAAATATAGAGCACCATAAATATAGCCAATGCTCTAGCCCCCTTATTCCATGTTGCTAAAAAAACATCTTTTAATGTTTATTGCATATACCATTAGTCAAGTTACAAGATCATGGCTTTAGTTGAGTACTAGCATCATACTACCCAATACAATACCTCATAGGTATTAAGATACGAGGTACAAAGTACTAGGAATTCCTTAATGGTAGTCAAGGTAGACACATGCAGTATGAATTAAATCATTAAAGGTGTATACGACAACAAGGAAGATCCCATGCTATACTTGCCTTTTACACTTGATCAAACCTCCTCATAATTTGCTTCTGGTTATCACCTTCCGGTCTTCATCGCTCACAAACGATTCTCGTTCTACTCATAGCAAGCACCATGCATAGACAAACATACAAGCAATAAATAAAAGTAACTAAGAACAATTCACCACACGAGAGAAAAACAACATACTAAAAGAGAGCTCGTCACTATGGTCACAAGATCACGAGAAACGCCGAGAACAGTACTACCGTTGAAAGGAATGACTACCGGGAGATTTATATTATAAAAGTAAAGAAAAGCCTACATGCTTGATTTGTTTTAATTTAGCAAAACCATATCAAGCATGTTAATTCAGATTAGACAAAACATATTTTAATTCTAAAATATGGGTTAGACTAATCATATTTATTTATAAATATTATTATATAGTTTAGGCAAATTAAAGTTAACCGTGCGACAAGAAAGTTTCATGTGAGAGCATCTAATTTAGTTTGAACATATGAAACATGTTTAACCTTAAGTAGTTTATAATTTGAAAACACGTTCATGTTAGTAGTAATCAAATTAACAGCAGTATATGAAAAGGAGAATGTTAAACCCTATGTTATTTTTAATTTAGAAAGATATTTACATAACCTTCAATAATCAAATTAATATTTAAATTATAATTTTCAAAAATATGAACCATATTAAACGCCCTGCTATACCTTAGATTATTATATTATTGTTAGAAAACATAAAAGGAAACTGCCACACCGTAGGTGAATCGACGCAAGATTAAAGATGCTAGATTAAGAGAACATCTATTCTACCCATGAAATTACCAGAGCGACAAGGGATAATAAGTAATTAAGTAATTAAATAATTACATTAGTCACCTTTACCTTGGATAAAGGAACGCATGTCCTCAAGACCAGAAGAGACAGTAGCAGCTTGGCTACTGTAGGCGGACGATGATGAAAGCTGGACATGGTCTGCCCGTTGGACTAGCAGGCAGCCAGGCAGCAAGACGCGGAGCTAGTTCGGCTACGTAGCTGGCCGGACGGTATCGGCGCAGCGCCGGGCTGGGCAGCGCGGCGGTGACGATGACGGCGAGAGAAGGATGAGAAAAATATGATTTACTACACGAGGGATTTCCTAAACTAGGGGCTCCCCTTACAGTAATTTTGGTGTGCCTTGCCCAAGGGGTTGGTACAGATTTATAGAAAGAAAAATTTTCCACATCTACATCAACTAGCAATATGGTACTAATTGATGTTGCACCCTCCATATTTACTAATGGGCCTAAATAATCATTAAAGTTTATTAATAAATAAATGCATGGGTCTTTGAGATTTATTAGGATTATTGCACATGGGCTTTGAGCATTGGGAAAAATGAGAGATTTATTATTTTTGGAATAAATTAATTTCATGGATAAAACAATTCTAGAAAAGTCCAGAATTGATATTTAAGCCACGAAAAATACTCCGAGACCTCCGAAAATTTGGGAAAAATCCTCAGAGACAATTTAGAACATGATGAACCCAAATAAAGTATTTAGAGCCCATAAAAATATTGTTAGAAACTTGGAACATAAAAATTAAGGTGAAGGAGGTAGGAATTAAATTCTAGAAAGAAGCTGAAAATTTCCTAGAGATAGATATTCGTCTCCTAAACGTATAAAAAACATACATTTTGCACATAGAAACATGAGGTGCGATTGGCATGAATACAACAAACACGTTTCTACCTTATGATAAATTTTAAATTAATGAAAATTTTTATTTTCCTATATTTTCATGTGCACAATAATTCACAAATAAATCATTTTAACTCTATTTTCAAAAGTGACAAATTTTAGGGTGTTACAATTCTACCTCCCTTAAGATGAATCTCGTCCCTGAGATTCAGACGACGTCGACTAGGAGATAGGAATACTCTGCCTTTGAATTCTTCTTTACTTCCTCGTGCAGTTCCATCGTCTTGATAAGGATCCCACTTTACTTTGCACACCTATTGACCTTACTCCAAATAACTTACCAAAAGGATTCCAAGATTCTGATAGATACTCCAAACGATACTCTGATAACTTCAATCACTAAGCACATTTCCTATAATACTAATTTTCTTCCTTAAAATACTTATCTTCCAACAGAGCCTGACAAATCTCTTAGTCAGAAGGAATTTCTACTACCAACCTTCAAAACATTAATGATTTTGGTCAAGTTGCTCAAACATGGAATTCAATTCTTAGCCCTTGGTGTCACCCGAACCTTCTTAGCACAATTCTCTATTACTAAGGGCATCGGTCGCAACTTTTACTTCTCTAAGTGATAGCACTTTTTCAAGTCATAAGCAATTTCATTCCAACGAGAGTAACACAAGCTCAAGACCCACTTAGTGAAGATGTCCTGTAGATTCTTGTGTTCCTCCTAGATATCACTTTTACTTCTAAAAAGACAGTACTTCCATGCTCCACAATGGATAACTCCATATGCATGTTAGGTAGTTCAACTCACGCTTTCTTAGTTGACTTAATGAACAAGGTACTATATTTTTCTTCTTGCATTAGGACACATTCCACACCTTGACAAGGTGCATCATTGTAGTTGTGAAGCTCTTATCCAGATCTAGCAAAGCTAATACTTAGATTTTACTCCAACCTCTTCTTGGATTCCCTCAAACAGTTACCTGAAGTTTCTTGATCCAAACTAACTTAAAACCTCTTCCAGTAGCATTATCAATATCTTGATGATCTTGGTTAAACCTCCCTTGAACCTTTAATCAAACCTCATTGAGACTCTGAACTTCTTTCACATCTTTGGGTACCACCACGCTTTCCCTACGCAAACTAGAACATAGGATACTTTATCTTGTAAATTTTTCAATTTGGCTACCCCTCTTAAGAAAAGATAAACTAGGGGACACCAAGCATAGCTTGCATCTCCTTCTAGACGAGTTAACTATGCCAGCGGCGGGAAGCGCCACTGCCTCCACCACCGCCGGTCTCCACAGCTACACCAAACGTCACTGCCCTAGCGTAGATCATCACCGGTGAAGCAGCAAAGGCAGAGAGCTCTTCCAAACTCTCCGACGGTCAGATGCACCTACATTTCCCTCTCTCTCTCTGTCTCCTTTCCCAAAGAAAGCTCTAGGTCTATTTGATTCAATTAGTAAAGTAAACACCCACTAGATCCACTACTAGATGATCCAAACTATCTAACAATGGTACCAGAGCAAGGTTTAGTATGTGGATCTGGATCGGGGAAAGAAAAGCAAATCGAACCCTAACCCTAGATCGGGTATGGGAAAAGTGGAGATGAGATTGAAACATGGTTTCAATAAAGAACAGACTCTAACCCTAGCTGGGTGAAGATGGAAGGGGCTTAGCTTCAAGACCGCTTGATCTGAACCCTAAACCCATGACCAGATCTCGGGGAAAGAAATAGAAAGAAAAACAGAGAAGAAGGTGATTCAAATCGACCAGAAATTTCACCAAACCCTAAAATCCCAGTCTAGTTCGTAGATCTAGATCGAGGACAGGAAAAGAAAAGAGAGAAAGATTGACCGATCTGGATCGGATCGGGAACGAATAGGCCTTAACCCTAACCCTAACTGTGATCTCGAATCAAGAAAGAAAGGATGGATTGGAAGGGGTTTTCTCCTACCTAGGGATCCCCTGCGCCGTCACCACCACCTACCGTCGCACTGGACATCGCGCGGGATAGGGCTCCATCGCCAGGCTACTCGGCAGCGGCCCGCTCAGCCATGGGCAAGCGCGCGCACTGACGAAAAGCCCAACGGCGGCGCCGGCTTTGTGCACGTGCAGGGCGGAGCCCCTCTTCTTCTCCCTCAGCCACCGAGGACGGCTGCTGCTACGGCTACGTCTCTGAGCGGCGCTGCGCGATGAGAGAGAAGGGGAGGGAGGAAATGAGTTTAGGGTTTCATGGTGAGGCCACTCGTGCCGGTTTTGTTCGCGCGAAATGCAAGGATGGCCGTCCGATCAAGATCCGACGGTGAGGAGATCGAATGGGCCGTTTCGTAGCCCAGGCGGGATTGAGCTTTCTCGGCCCAGGCCTAGGTTGCGGCCTGGGCGCGGGGAGGAAGGCGCGCACGTAGTGGTGGGCCATGCGCTACTGCTGCTTGCGGGCCACGCGCTGCTGTAGCATATGGGCCGAGTGCGTGAGCAGCTGGGCCGCGCGCACTGCTGCTGCTGGGCTCCAGGCTACACAGTGCTGGACCGGGCCAGAATGCACAGTGATGATTAAGAATTGTTTTATTATTTTTCAGAAGCAAATTTTGATGATTTCATTCAAAGAATGATTTAAAATCTCTGATAATTATTGCACCAACGTGTTAGAATTTTCAAAGAGTAGAAAAGTACAGTAAAATGCTTCTGAAAAGTAGAAAAGAAATTTTGTCAATTTTTCGCTGCAAAGTTAATGGTTTATTGTCTTCTAATTTGAAGAGCAGTTATAGTTATTCAGTAAATGATGAAAAGTTTATCCTCCAGTTAAAATTAGAACTAGTTGGAAAATTTTTAATTGGAGGAATAGTCGGTTGATAGTTAAGATAAATTATAATATTGTTATTTTCTGACCAACGTTGATGATAACAATATTATAAGTTTATTTATGAGTTTAAGTTTAAAGTTAAATTATTGTATTGTTATTTTCTGACCAACATTGATGATAACAATATTATAATTCTATGAGTTTTATGTTTAAAGTTTAAATCTCTGATGAATTTTACATCAAAGTGACCAATTTTTCTGAGAAAAGATAAAGATCAAGGAATGCTCTTAAACTAGAGAAATGTATTTTCATGTTTCCGTTGCAATGAAGTTGATTGTCTTCTAATTAAATTCGAACCAACGGGAGAATTTAATTTTGAGGAGCAGTACTATGTTTTCAAAATTATTGATTTTCTATACGTTAATTCTATTTCTGCCCAACGGTGATGTGGAATTAATGTAGAAGAATGATGTTTTATTCTATTTCTACCCAATGGTGATATAGAATAGAACATAAAGATTTCAAAGTTTAATGAACATTATTATTGAATATTTTTTCAGATAAAAGATCTCCATGCTTTCATTCTTGAAGGCAGTAAGAGAAATGAGCTGGGTACTTATGACTCAGATGATGAAATGCCTAAGGGCAAGTTATGTATGAAAGAATGCCATTGTTTAAGAGACTGTGTTCTCTTTAAAGAATGGCTTCAAAAGAAAAGAATTCTAGGATATTGATCCAAGAAAAGAGATAGATCAATGAGAGTCTTCATTGAGAAATGTCTTTTATGTACTCTCTGTGAAGAAGAACTTATTTTTAGCTTCACTTATGAGAGTTGTAAAAGTCATATACATGGATTAAACATGTGTGTTAAAAGAATATTCAGATTTATTTCTAAATTTGATGATTGAACATGAGCCAATCCTAGCAATTATGTCCGTTCAAGGGAATTATCTCGCATGGCGGGAAAAGGTTGTGATAGTACTCGCATGGCGGGAAAAGTTTGAGAAAATACCCGCATGGCGGGGTGAAGTTGGCATAGTACTTATCCCGTATGGCGGGAGAAGGATATGATGACTCATGTGCTCTAAGTGTATTCCACACATGGAGAAAAGTTTGGGGTAGCTCTTATGCTATCCTAGAATTGACCGTACACTCTGATTGTGTCATGGTCATTAAGTACTCAATGAGTTTAAGAACAAAAGAAAGTTGCATGTGAACCAAAAGATAAGAATGATATGCAAGTGTGACTTGCAGAAGTATTGATAATAATAGACTATGTTGAGTTTTGAAGTGTAATGAGGAAAATATACTCCTATACGAATTTTGTTTGCATGATGTAATCATGTGGATGAAGTAAGTAATCAAAGTTTCTTCATTCACAAGAGTTCTAAATGTTTCAAAATTATGGTAGAAAAGTTCATACCACATTTCGAGGGGGAGAAATGTAAGATTAATTAAGAAAGATACTTCCCCATACTTCAGATAATACAATGCATACTATGCATTGAAGGTAAAAGTGATCTATAAAAGATAAATGTGATCGTTGAGGGAGTAAGACGGTCATAATAACGATACCCCTAAAGTAAAGAAATAGCTAAATTCCTGGACTTTTTATAGTTCCAATAGGAAGATAGCATAGTCGGCTAGTATTCATACTAGACGAGTTCAGAGTTATCAAGGCGGTGCTAAACGCGCCGTATGAGTTTTTTAGTAGATTAAACCCAAAATAAGAAATTTGAAGATACACCATCTTTTCAGAAGATGGAGTAATCTGGGGGAGCATGGTATGTAGATACCTAAGGCTTGAATAGTAGTGGGATTACATATCCACTACAGTGTTTTTTAGAGCAACAAATTGCTTTATACATGCTGATGTTGTATGACATACAACACCAGATGTTAGCTCTTAAAGAAGATGAATAAGTAAACAAGGATCTTGTGATACAGGAGGCTATAGAACAATTGCTTTTTGGTAATAAAGAGTAACAATAGCCCCATATGAAAGAAGTGCCATGAGGCTCCAGAAGGTCTCAAAGAATAAGAAAATCAGATATTTCTGGTGACTAAGGAGTCAATGTTAAGAGAAAAGCCATGAGAGGCGTTCACTCATCTAAATGGCAAGAAGCAAAGGAAGATGAAATGAAATCGATAAATACCAACGATGTTTGGGACTTAGAAGAAATTCTCAATGGAGCCAAAACAGTAGGCTGTAATGGGTCTGTAAGACAAATGTGACTCCAAAAGGGAATATGGAAAGCTATAAAGCGCCACTTGTGGCAAAATGATTTACTAAAAGAGAAGGAATAGATTATAATGAGCATGCAAGGATTCTTTTAGAATCATAATGGTGTTAGTGGCACATTACGATTTATAGTTACATCAGAAAGATGTAAAGACACATTCCTCAATGGGGATTTGTATGGAAAAGTTTATATGGCATAACTCAAAAGGTTTTGTCAGAAAAGAACGTAAGGGATGTTGCTTGAAGAAATCTATTTATGGATTAAAGCAAGCTTCAAGATAGTGATTCTTGAAGTTTGACAGTACAATAAGAAAGTTTGGGTTTTAAAGAGAATGTAGAGGACAATTGTATTTATGCAAAGTTTAAACATGGGAAATTTATTTTCCTAATCCTGCATGTGGGTAGCACCTTACTCGCTAGTAGTGGCGTTAATCTACTATTGGAGAAGAAGCAGTTCTTGTCCTCAAGTTTCAATGAGAATGGTCTTGGTAAAAAATCATTCATTCCAGGAATTGGAACTTACCGAAATAAAAGGAAAAGGGGTATTAGAACTATCTCAAGTGTATACTTAGAGAAGATTCTAAAGAAATAAAGTATATATGTGAATAAACATGCGCCTGTTCCTATAGTCAAGGGTAACAGTTTTCGGAACTTTCAGTGTTCCAAGAATAAATGTGAGATCGATCAAATGGATGTCCTATATGCTTCAGCTGTTGGAAGCTTACTAAATGCTTATAAGCAAGAACTTAGCCTGACATAGTTTATGTATCCGGGATGTTTTTGGCAGAAGTCTAGTCCAGATATAGATCACTGGAATGGAGTTGAGAATGTTTTGCAATTGTGCAAAGATTTATAGGCCTCATGGTGAGTAAGAAATAATAAGTACTCTCAAATAGTTGTGGGTACAAAAGTTAAATTTTGGAGAGATGTTTAGTGAAACCCACATAGTAGCTAACACTCGTAGTTGGAGTTTTATTGTAGAAAAGCTCCAAAGAAACAGTTATGGTGTCATCAAAGATGCATACCCATGGTATAGCTTGTTATGAGGCTTAAGAATAGGCAAAATGGTTAAAAAGAACTTACACCCAGAATTGATAATGGTATACAATAGCAATAACCATTTAAGTAGTTCGCTCCTATAACAACGGGTCAAGTGTGCTGCCAAACACATTGACGTTAAAGTTGTACGTTGTGAAGGAGAAAGTCTAGAATCATACTAAACGTATTGAACATATAAGTACCAAGCAAGTGCTTGCGGATCCGCGTACAAAAGGCTTACCACCCAGTGTGTTTGGAGAACACATAGTCGATATGGGTTTATGGTATAGCCTATGATTTCCGGACAATAAAGGGCCCAAAGTTAAAGAATCTGTTTCAGAACAGAGATGTGTATTGTAGCTGTTAAGTCTATCGGTGATTGACCATGACGATGAAGCATGCTCTATGCACTAATCTATGATGGAACAAATAAAAGTGAAATGGATTAAAGTCAAAGTTCAAAGTTAAAGTATGAGTTGAGATCAAGGGGGAGAATGTTAGAATTGATCTCATCCGTCTTGACCCAACGGTCAAGACGGACCCCTTGACCGTGTCACACAGTGCCTATAAAGAGGAGGTGGGGCAAACGGCTCTGGGTACAAGGTTCACCGCCGCCACAGCCCCACTGTCCTAACCCTAATCCGATCCAGAGGGTGGCACTGCCAGCGGCGGGAAGCGCCACTGCCTCCACCACTGCCGGTCTCTACAGCTACACCAAACGTCGCTGCCCTAGCGCAGATCATCACCAGTGAAGCAGCGAAGGCAGGGAGCTCCTCCAAACCCTCCGACGGTTAGATGCTCCTACATTTCCCTCTCTCTCTCTCTGTCTCCTTTCCCGAAGAAAGCTCTAGGTCTATTTGATTAAATTAGTAAAGTAAACACCCACTGGATCCACTACTAGATGATCCAAACTATCTAACAAACTAATATCAAGATGTTCTGACACCCCAACGATACTCTTGTGTATGGGCAAGAACAAGAAACCTGAAATTCCTTGCGAGCAGAAAACAGCAGCGTTGTAAAACGGCTGTAAATCTCATTTTGTTAATCCAATGAAGTTGTAGCTTATACCATTGGAAAACTTATAAAATTCTCCACAACTTTCTTATAGAACACTTTTCCAAATTCCTCAGTTTTCTTGGTTGAAAATGATACACAACAGAAACTGTTCTGGGTTCCAAACAACACAGATGCATCGGCTTGTGATTTTTGTATCTCCATAACCAAAATAGCTATCAGGGTGATTCTTATGCTCAGGGAAAGATATTGAAGTATACTATTTTCCAGAATTTCCTCATGATTTTTTGATCATCCAAGATTAGAGATATAAGCCAAAGAGTACAGATTGCTCCGAAAAGACATGATAGGAAAACAGAAGAAAACCATAACCTAACTATTTATTTCACTAATCCTTATACCTTAGGCCTATGAACTAAATGAAATTGTGGGAACACCCAACAAGATCATTGCAATCATTACAAAGATTTAAAACAATCATAAGCATAATGACAATTCAACAAACAAGAAAGATGTGCAATTCAATCATTGACTCAACTTGCGATACTATCGTTCTCATTATGTTAGGGGTAACAATCCTAAGACTTATCTTCAGATTATGCAAGAAGGTGGTGAGAAACAGTTCTAAAAGCATATCAAATTAAGTAGTGAAGATGAGAACAAAGACTTTAAAATAAGCACCAAGGTAGAGATAAATAGCAAGGGTAGAGATATAGTAGAGAAGAAAATATCAAGGTTCATAGATCAAGGATTTTTGTAGAAACTTATAAACCTTAAAATGATCAGTTTCTACTAGGCTTGCGTCCTACAGTCAGCATTGCTCTGATAGCACTATGTAGCACCCGGTTTTAAGGACAAAACCAGATACACACCATATGTGAGCCTAGGAAGTCAAATCTCACATATAGCTACAAATAAGGGTAATATCAAAAGACAATGCGTAAATATATAGCGTATTAGTATAAAGAATGCAACCTCAGGGTATAGATAGCGGAAACACAACTCTGATCTTCAAGCGAAGACTCCAAATCCATAGGGACAACTGATTGGTTGATCACAAGCCTAATTTCTTCAAACTCTAGCAATCTGGTACCCATCCAAGATTTTTATCCAAATAATTGAAAAATAAAGCAAGCATAAGTACATGTCGTACTCAACAAATATAACATGGGGTTCATGAGGCTCAAAAGGCTGACACTAGTTTAATTGCGATTAGCTTTTAATGAGTCATCTCTTAGCAATTGAGTAGCAACAAGTTTATCACAAGCCCATAAACACATGATCAGGTAAACATGAATAATGAATAGCATAAATATTAATCATTAGTGAGCATCTTCATCATCAGTGTTATTAGTGTTCATCATCTATTCCATAAGGGTTCTAAAGCCGCTCGTGACCATGAGCACGACTGATATACCAATTTTACACTCTGTAGAGGTTGTACACTTTCATTGTGAGTCGTGATTTACCCTTTCGCCCGAGGTGATCAGCCTCTTGACCCACTACCAAGAAAGGTCGACAGGGTTCACTATGAAACCTTTCAAAGGTTCGTCTAACAAGTTAGGGCTATTAGATTCACTCGGCAAACAAATATAGAAACCCCCTGTCGAATGGCATAATTCCATCATGGCTATACACATAAGAGTAGAGCATGTCCTATACCCGATTCGACAAGCCATTCTTACGCCAATAAAGGTAACCACTAATAAGCTAGAAAAGGTCCTCACACTGAGCTAAAGCCAGAGCCATATAGCCCTCGCAGCTGTACTGTAAGTCCCGGATAATCACTTACAGATAAGTCCTTAGGGAGAGGAATCTAGAGCACCATAAATATAGCCCAATGCTCTAGCCCCCTTGTTCCATGTTGCTAAAAAACATCTTTTAATGTTTATTGCATATACCATTAGTCAAGTTACAAGATTATGACTTTAGTTGAGCACTAGCATCATACTACCCAATGCAATACCCCATAGGTATCAAGGTACGAGGTACAAAGTACTAGAAAATCCTTAATGGCAGTCAAGGTAGACACATGCAATATGAATTAAATGATTAAATGTGTATAGGACAACAAGGAAGATCCCATGCTATACTTGCCTTTTACACTTGATTAAACTTCCTCATAATTTGCTTCTGGTTATCACCTTCCGGTCTTCATCGCTCACAAACGATTCTCGTTCTACTCATAGCAAGCACCACGCATTGGCAAACATACAAGCAATAAATAAAAGCAACTAAGAACAATTCACCACACGAGAGAAAAACAACATACTAAAAGAGAGCTTGTCACTACGGTCACCAGATCACGAGAAACGTCGAGAACTGTACTACCGTTGAAAGGAATGACTACCGAGAGATTTATATAAGTAAAGAAAAGCCTACATGCTTGATTTGTTTTAATTTAGCAAAACCATATGAAGCATGTTAATTCAGATTAGGCAAAACATATTTTAATTCTAAAATCTGGGTTAGACTAATCATATTTATTTATAAATATTATTATATAGTTTAGGCAAATTAATGTTAACCGTGCAGCAAGAAAGTTTCATGTGAAAGCATCTAATTTAGTTTTAACATATGAAACATGTTTAACCTTAAGTAGTTTATAATTTGAAAACACGTTCATGTTAGTAGTAATCAAATTAACAGTAGTATATGAAAAGGAGAATGTTAAACCCTATGTTATTTTTAATTTAGAAAGATATTTACGTAACCTTCAATAATCAAATTAATATTTAAATTATAATTTTCGAAAATATGAAGCATATTAAACGCCCTGCTATACCTTAGATTATTATATTATTGTTAGAAAACATAAAAGGAAGCTGCCACACCGCATGTGAATCGACGCAAGATTAAAGATACTAGACATCTATTCTACCTAGGAAATTACCAGAATGATAAGGGATAAGAAGTAATTAAATAATTACATTAGTCACCTTTACCTTGGATAAAAGAATGCATGTCCTCAAGACTAGAAGAGACAGTAGCAGCTCGGCTATTGTAGGCGGACGATGATGAAAGCTAGACATGGTCTGCCCGTTGGACCAGCAGGCAGCCAGGCAGCAAGACGCGGAGCTAGTTCGGCTACGTAGCTGGTCGGACGGCAGCGGCGCAGCGCCGGGCTGGGGAGCGTGGCGGCAGCGTCGACGAGAGAAGGATAAGAAAAATATGATTTACTATATGAGGGATTTCCCAAATTAGGAGCTCCCATTACGGTAGTTTTGGTGTGCTTTGCCTAAGAGGTTGGTACAGATTTATAGGAAGAAAAAATTTCCACATCTACATCAATTAGCAATATGATACTAATTGATGTTACACTCTCCACATTTATTAATGGGCCTAAATAATCATTAAAGTACATTAGTAAATAAATGCATGACCTTTAAGCTTTATTAGGATTATTGCACATGGGCTTTGAGCATTAGGAAAAATAAGAGATTTATTATTTTCGGAATTAATTAATTTCGTGGATAAAATAATTCTAGAAAAGTCCAGAATTGATATTTAAGCCATGAAAAATACTCCGAGACCTCCGAAAATTTGGGAAAAATCCTCAGAGACACTTTGAAACATGGTGAACTCAAATAAAGTATTTGGAGCCCATAAAAATATTGTTGGGAACTTGGAACATAAAGACTAAGGTGAAGAAGGTAGGAATTAAATTCCAGAAAGAAGCTGAAAAATTCCTAGAGATAGATATTCGTCTCCTAAACGTATAAAAAATATACATTTTGCACATAGAAACACGAGGTGTGATCGGTATGAATGCAACAAACATGTTTTTATCTTATGATAAATTTTAAATTAATGAAAATTTTTATTTTTCTATATTTTCATGTACACAATAATTTATAAATAAATCATTTTAACTCTATTTTTAAAAGTAACAAATTTTAGGATGTTACCTAGGCCAGCCGCCCACGCACCCACCCACCATGTCTCGGCCACCTGCGACCCCCACGCGCCACTGGGAGGCCACCTATTCCCCCCACACGCTGGCTGGGCAATCAGCCGAGGAGTCCACCCCACATTGGCTAGTTAGGAAGAGAGAGGAGGGGGCGAGGAAGACTGGCAAAAGAGGAGTGAGATAATATAAGGGCAAAAGAGAGGAGGGAGCGGAAATCAACTATAGGATTTGTCATGCCTCGGACAAAAATATGACGGTGACAGTACCGTATGTGTATGGAAATACAGATCGTCAAACACATACAAGGCAAATGAAAGGCATCTATATCCATATAATGAGAACACTTTATTATTATTTTTATCAAAAAAAAAAACAACTCGGTGACTTCTAACTCCTCATACAGCAGCTACCGGCACCAGCCTTTTTATTTTGTGCAGCAAGTTAGCTCCCCTATATCCACTTGAGTAGAGGTCACATCTACGTACACCCTAAGCATGCATATCCTCGTCACTCGGTCCAGTATAGGGCGCGTTTAGTTCGGCAAAGGCATAGTACACGATTCTCCACTGTAGCATTTCGTTTGTATTTGTGAATTATTGTCCAAAAATTAACTAATTAGGTTCAAAAAATTCATCTCACAAAGTTAAAGCAAACTGTGCAATTAGTTTTTTATTTCATCTATATTTAGTACTCCATGCATGTACCATAAGTTTAATGTGACAGGAAATCTTCTTTTTGCATAGTGCACTTTTGGAGAACTAAACCAGGCATAGTCAGCCTACTTTCTCCCCTCTTTGCGCTGTCAACAGGAAAGCAAGAATAATAGAGAGTAAATATTAGAGAAATACAAGAAGGATCATTAGTCAATGGTAACAGTTTCTTTTTACAGTTCTCTGCGGAGATTATTTCTTATATAGACCGTCACGATCTCCTACCAATAATTAATATATGGTGTTACCCTGCATCTGACAACCATATCACCAAATACCCTACTTGTGTGAATCTTACCATTTTACACTTATCACAGTCTGTGCATCGCTATTTCAGGTTTGGCTGTCTCAGACTGAGTACATCTACTACTTACCCATATGGTGATGGTGTCATTTATGTACATGTCATAGATGTCCTGGTGAATGATTTCTCACATGTTCGTGGCTCATGCGTTCATGTCTCAACTTACACAGTATATAATATATAATATAGGTTATCTCCCATTTGCTAAAAGTTTTGCTTGAATTTAGAGATCAACATGTCATATTGAATAAATAGCAGCTCATATAAACCACCCCTGTCTGCCTACATGCATGGCAAAGGAAGGTAGTACATATACAAGTAGTAATATTTAAGCAGTGTTGTGTCAAATCGTATAATGATATCCCTGCACTTCTATTTCTCTCTCTCTCTCTCTCGATGGAATCGGATATGCATGTGGCAGCAAACTAGATAGACTAGTACGAGTTCCTAGGTACTACCTCCTCCGTCCATAAAAAAAATATAATTATAGAATTCACGTCAGTCAACATAGTTTAAGTTTAATCAAGTTTATAGTAAATAGTATTAGCATTTATGTGTCAAAATAGATTTATTATGAAAATATATTTTATAACTAATCTAATAAAATTTATTTTTATATCATTATTGTTTGTACCTTTATATATAAATTTAGTTGAAGTTCAAATGACTGACTTTTTGAAAAGCGAAAATTGCATTCTTATGTGGAAGAGGGAGTACCTGCACCAGATAGCACTCCCTTCGAATTTTTTATCATCAGAATTCATGTGTTATAGACTGCAACCTTTTACAAGTTTATATTATATTATATACACTTAAGAATGAAGCAAGGTTCTAATTACTAATTAATTACATCGGGTAGCCTGCCTGGTGCTATGCAACAAAATGAAACATGATCTTGCCATGTCAAGGTAATCGAGAGCAACTCATCCAAGCATCATCAATATGTACTTCTTCTCTTACTTTTTATACCAAAGGCCAAAGGCCCCCCTTTTCTTAGAAGGCTACAACAAAGTAGGAGCAAACCATAACTATTACTACTAGAAATCTACACTTTCATGACGAACAACTTTTGTCACTGAAGAAGTCAAATTCGTCACAATTTCAGTTTTATGATGAATTTATGACGAAAAACGGCTCGTCATAGAACTCGCGTCATACTTGAACTTCCGTGATAAATCTAGAAACTCGTCATAGAAGTAGCTTGATCTGTGACAAAAAACTGACTGTCATAAAACTATTTTGGCATGCGTGGTAGGGGGCAGCCACGCTGGCGAGTGCTTCCGTTGGAGATGCTTTGTACGTGTACATACTATAGCTGGTTGCATTGGAGATGGTTCGGGTCACATGTCACCTTGTTATTGGACAAAGTGGCCATCTCTGGTTCTTGCACGTTTTAGGTTTTTGCTGGACCACATATCGAATCTTTGTTGTTCCTCATGTCAGTTTTGTATTGGCACACGTGTCGTATTGCGGTTGGAGCAAGTGTCACTTCTTCATTGGACCTTGTGTCGTATTTTTATTGGTCCACATGGCCGTTTCTTATTCGACCACATGTCACGGTGTTGTCCGTCCACGTTTTGTTTTTTTATTCGGCCACATGGCTTGACGACTTTCTTCCATGTCTCGGATTTTTATTAGCCCACGTGTCATAACTTTATTTCATCACGTGGTCTATCCAGGTCATGTGCTCAACAATCATTTCATCATCAGAAAAATAATTCGAGATCGTCACTGCTACACAGATTGACGACATAATTATTCAACGAATGTCTACATAATTATTCAGCAGGCAATCAAATACAACAAATTATAGTTCACACATCAGCAGCAAGCCACTGACAGAGTTGCACCACATCAAACGGCACACGAGTCTACACATCAAACCACAAATGTTCATTGCATCAAGCCAACATGAGTTGACGACTGAGAGTTACCAGAAGAAGAGCTGAAGCACATAATATCCTCACGTAGATTATTGTACTCCTGTTGCTGTATCTTGAACTCCTCAAACTCTCTTTTAGTCTTTTCTGTCTTCGTCTTTAGTTTATCCACTTGTTTGACGAGGTTAGCGAAACTTTCCTGTTCAGCAACAAGTTGTTTCTGAAGCATTCTCTCTGTCGATGTGTTTATTCTGCGGAGCTTATCGGGATACCAGCATTCTTCCAAAAAAGGTGTTGCCGCTGACCTGGGAGTGGATCTGGCCCTGGGAGAGACAAAGGACCTTGGAAACAACATCAACACTAGTCATTGGTTCATGCCCATCACAACAGGTTCTGCTCGCATAGTTTCCATAGCTTCCTGTGAAATTCAAGCAGTAAACATTAGATTACAGATAGTGGAAGAGGACTTTAATTGAAAACCCAAGAGATTAGTTCATAACAAGTAACGCGGGTTTCATATTTATATGGATTACATAAGCACAACACACATGTATTGATATGGATTATATATTGTGAAATTCAAGCAGTAAACATTAGGTTACAGATATGGATTACATAAGCACAATGCATAGGTACCATATTGATTGGTCAAAATTGCAACTTGAAAATTACATGATAATGCCAAATTTAGACTCCTGCCACTATTGCTTCTGTTAACAGTGCACGTGAGTTTCTGTTTATACAAAGGCTTCTATTAACACCTCAGCACTCCTAGCTACACTCCTGCAACCCTTGCATACAGAGCAGACTTTTACGCAAGACCTCTCATGGCTAGTTTGAGATGCCATCGTGCTCTGGCTATTCCACTCTAAACCCTTCTACTAGCTGGATTTGTAGCTCACCTGCCCACGAAATAGTTACAACAACTCCACCCACACGGTAACACTACAAGGCTTATTCATTCTTTTATGGAATGAAAATAGAAAACACAAGCTTAAGCACTGCTACCGGTGTTGTCACCCCCATGCAGGGCTGCAACTGTCTCATTCAAGCAGCGGATACGATGGTAGAACCACTGAGTGAGGTGCTCCACGAACATTACTTCGTTCTCACTGCTACGGGTAGCATTTATGAGTTCAACACAAAGCTTCTCTATTTCTGCCACCCTACTGCACAAGTTCACAACCTAATGGCAAAGAACTACACTTGTGGAAAACTGATGTCCCTAATCTCCACCTGACAAGCAGTAGCTAAGGCATAGATATAAGTGATGCCGCTTGCTCAGTCTCCAAACCAGTAACCTCAGTTTCTTCATGATATATGAACCGAGCCTCATCAACTGGGCCAAGAGCAACTTGAACCCCAACAATGGACCTACCATCATGACCGGCACAACCTATGAATCTTGTGGACTGAGTCCCATTGCACGAACTCTTCCAAAAAGAGCTTAGTTGGAACCTCCATGGAGAGATGGTATCCATCTCTGGAAGGGAACACACAAATATTCAAGAGAACATGTCAATCAAAATATGGCATTACATCAAAGTCACATGCATCCTAGTGCAGCAATGCAGCGCAGTTATTGTGTGAATGCACCTACATCCAACCCTCCTATGCTCTGTGGACTCGTACTCTTAAAATTATTATCCTAGTGTTCTAGTCTGGCTCATAATAGAGTGTAAGTGTGCTACAACTTTAGTTTTTTTTTGAAAAAAAAACCTGGCTCTGATGCCACTAACCGTCATGCCCCAGACAATTAAAAATATGATGTTGACAGTGTTGTATGTATGAAAAAACAAATTCTCACATACATACAAGGCAAATAAGAGGCATCTAGATCCATACAATAAGAACACTATTATTCTTTTTATCACAATTGCAACTCCGTGACTTCTAATTCCTCATACATTAGCCTTTTTATCTTGTGCAGCAAGTCTACTCCCCTTTTCACTTGAGTAGATCGAGGTCATATCTATGTACATCCTAACAATACATATTGTCGTCACTCGGCCCAGTATGGTCAGGTCAGCACTACTTCTTTTTCTCTCTACGCATGCCAACAGGAAGAGATAGGTGAGCAAGAATAATGGAGAGTGAGATACTAGAGAAACACAAGGGTCATTAGTTAATGGTAGTAATTTCTTTTTATAGTTATAGAGATTATTTCTTATATAGACTATCACGATCTCCCACCAATAATTAACATATGGTGCTACCCTTTATCTGAGAAACATATATATTACCATCTACTTGCGTGAATCTTACCATTTCACACTGATCACAGCCTGTCTATGCATCGCTATTTCAGGTTTGATCGCCTCAGGCTGAGTACACCTACTACGTACCCAGAAGGTGACAATGTCATTTATGTGCCATAGATGTCCCAGTGAATGATTTCTCACACGTTCGTGGCTCATGCGTTCATATCTCAGCTTACACAATATATATAATATACGTCATGTTGGCTTGCTGTTAAGCTATAACTAAAAATACTATTGGCTGATTTGTTATAAGAGAAGAATATTATTCGTTGGTTGAAAAAGTATGGCTTATAAGCCAAGCGAACACTATATTTATCACAATTTGATTAAGAGAATTAGTTGACAAGCACAGTCTTTCCTTTACTAATTAATTTCTCTGGTGACTTCTTTTCGTGGATGTTCCTGCTATCGAACGGTGATACATTAGTAACAGTAATTTCTTGCTGCGAAAAGACATGCACCAGCTAGGGCTACTGACTAGTAGAGTAACTGTGCTTGGAGCAATAAGCTCGATCTACACATGCAAGAGGACTACTGTAGGTGAGATGACCGGTTTAACTTGAATGCACCAGATAGGTGTAGTAAAGGAATCTTGATACTGTCATATTAATTATTTATGTATCTGATAACTATCAAGCATGGATCAAAAGCAATAGTAATTGATGACATCAACTATTCGTAGTACAAGATGACGTATAAAAGATGGATAATGAAGTAAGTGATACTTAGCGGGCGGAGCAGTACTAGGGGTGTTTGGGCCTAAATTTTAGTCGCTGTCCCATCAGATATTTGGATATATGCATGAAGTATTAAATATAGACTAATTATGAAACTAATTATATAGTTTGCAACTAATTTACGAGACGAATCTTTTGAGCCTAATTAGTCTATGATTTGACAATGTTTTGCTACGGTAAACATGTGCTAATGATGAATTAATTAGGATCAAAAAATTCGTCTCGTAAAGTACTGACGGATTATGTAATTTATTTTTTTATTAGTATCTGAACACCACATGCAATATCCTTCCGATACAACTCCTAAATTTTAGTAGCCGGATCCATACACCCCCTTAATCGGCTCATGCATGGTAGCTAATATCTAAATAAAATGAACTAGCCACACAAATAGAAGAACACGTCATGTTAAAGCTTGTAGTTGCATACTTGAACAGACTAGAGTGACTAGATCACAGCAAACAATGGAAGGCTAGTATGACTGCTACAGAGCAGATTGGATAGTACCAGCTCCGGCCTTCCCTTCCACAGGCCCAAGAACGAGAACTATGGATCGATGTGTGTGTGGCGCGGGTCTGGAAGAGATGAGAGAAGGGCATTTTATACTAGCGTTCGAGTGTTCTTCATAGCGTTCATAGTAAATGGGAGGAGGATCAGACCATAGAAAAAAATCAGCCAAGAGATATCTTCTTTTTTAGTTTGAGGTTTTAACAGATATGTCTAGAAAAAATTACACACCCAGTATATTTGTTTCTCCGGTATATATAGTTTTTATCATTCTTTTCTTCTCTTCTCTTTTTTTTTCTTTCTTTTGATCATACGGGACTTAAATGGGTTGAATCATTTTTTTTAGATAATAGAACAAGGTTCCCGTCTCTACAATCTGGGGATGATAAAATGGTTGAATCATAATTTTGGGTTCGTGTGCAGGGATCACTGTTAGATGGTAATATAATACAACTAGCAGTGATAATATCATTGTTGTATTAGCAACTGGCAGTGATATTTATTCATCATTATCGGTTGTTTTAAAATCCGATAGTGATAGGCTTATTGCTTACGAGGTGCCAACAATGATTGTCTGTTCTGTAGTAGTGAACAAATACATGACGTTCATGTCACTGACACTAGTTGAGCTCAATATTCTTGCTACGTGATTTATACTTGTTTTAACTCTTGTATTATAACTGTATGTATAGATAGCCAAATGGACGTCCCAGCCTAGCCCGGCGTGGGCTGGCCCATTGAGGGCATAACCCGATAAGGGTCAGGCCGACATGACCTTGTTAACTGATCATGTCATGCCGTTCCTGTCCATAGCCTAACGCATCGGCCCAGGCACAACCATACTAGAGTTTTGCTAGACCAGGTCAGCCCATCAGCCCGCTGGGCCCAAGCAGCTCCTGACATGACGCTGCTGTGCCCCTAATCCACCGTGTCGTACCCTTGCTTCACCACGCCCATGATCGACCATGACGTCGTCGCTTGTGTGAACATGCCCTTGCATTGCCATGCTGCTAAGGATGAAAACGGAACGGAAATATCCCGAACCGAACCGCATCGTTTTCTATATTTAATCCGACCGAATCCGCATTTTCTTGTTCGACTTTACCGTTTTCGCTTTCGCATTTGAGATGTTTCGTATTTCGAATGTAAAAGTAGAAAACGGTTTACACATTTTTTCGACCGTTTTCTACTTTTCTACTTTTAATTTGAAATATTCCGAATTCAAAATTCGGTTTAAACCGAATTTGGCCAACTGCACAGGTCATACAGCCCAATTACAGGCTACTCACCACGCAGCTATGTTCTTTCTACCGGTGGCTAGCTGCCCTCTCTTATAGACGGCGCCCAGTCTCATCTCTCTTATTATGTATTTGGTCGTGCACTTGTTTAATGCTATGCACTTGAACTAGATCATGCACTTGTTAGTTGTGAACTTGTTATGTATTTGGTCGTGCACTTGTTTAATGCTATGCACTGTAGGTTAGTATTTCGTATTGAATTTTCGCATACCGACCGTGTTCGACATAATTCCGCTCGAATTGGTTCGTTTTCGAAATTCTAGATATTCCGTAAGTTCGTGTTCGTTTTCGTGTCCGGCTTGTCCGCTTTCGCTTTCGCTTTCGTATTTCAAATGTAAAAGTAGAAAACGGTTGAGGAGTTTTTCGACCGAGTTCGACCGTTTTCATCCTTACATGCTGCAAAGATGCAAGCTAGACCTGAGGCCACATCGCCTCCTCCTCCCCGCGCGTCAGCCAGGGCCATGCCGTCACCTCACCTCCTCCACTCACGCTAGTGTTGATACTTCTTAACGACTAGTGGAGGAATTCCATAAGCATACAGAACTATCGCGTAGCACTTCGCTCGGCGAGTACCGAGTGTTGAATTTATATTTTTCCCATAGGAAGGCAGAAGGTTAGAACTTATATTTATGTTAGTATTGCTAAGATAAAACCTAAGTATATCCTAGGTAGGTAATGATAATGGTGGATTATGTGTGAACTACCTACTAAACTATTAAACAAGCTACACTAGAGATCGCTAGGTGGGAGAATGAGCGATATATCTTTTAGTAACAAAAAGGATAAACTAATGACTAAGAGAAATGTGCTAGTACTTCGGGGCATAGCTCCTCTACCAACTAGGAGAGTTAAATAGACAAGGTCTGCCATGAGCCCTATGATTTAATAACTAGACCTAACGTGGTGGAATACAGAGGATGCACAAAGTTGTCACCACTTGCCAACTACCACAATCTATCGGGAGGCCTAGCCGTATCCACAGGTAATCTATAGCCTAACCACCTCGCTTAATCTATAGGATTACTATTTTGATCCGAGCTCCGATGAAATGAGATCAAAGTAACCTAACCAGACGGTGGAACCGGTACTAACGAAAGACTACTAATAATAAGATAACCTATGCTACTAATGCCAAGTAACAAGCACCGAAGCTCACTAATGATGAATAATAATGAACTAGAACTTGAACTAAATAGAGCAATAATACTAGAATAAAGTACTAGAAATAAAGTACTGAACAAAATAGCTATACTAGACCCAGAAGACTCTTCTAGACTCCAAGAGAAGCTCTGCTCTTGCTCTACTCTACTACTAGACTACTACTCTAAAGCTAAGCAAAGCTAGAAAGCTTGGAGAGCTTGGAAATGAATGGGGCACTTCTCCACCGAGCTCCACACCCCATATTTATAGTGTAGAGTGAGGGGGGGTACTTGTAGGCAGCCAGGAGGTTGGTGGCCACCCTAGGGTGCTAGATGGTGGCTAGGGGGCACCGACAAGCCCTTGGATCCACCGCCTCTTGATCCTCCGGTGCTAGTTGGCTCCCAAAGACGGTTGTAGGACTAACACATGTCAAAATTCGGCAGGTAAGGTGGTTTGTAGGTCGATTGGAGCCTCCCATGTGTATGACGGTGGGCCAGTGGATCTACATCAACTCCATCTCATCCATTGGTGCAAACTAACTTAGATCAACGCTTGGCATTGCTTCCAGAGTAGCTCCCACGGATCGGTGATGTGGCTATGCCACATGGCACACCAAGCGGAGTCCTTGTGGGGCCAGCCAGCATGGCATGTGAGCCCTTGGCCCTACTGCCACGTCCACTTGACTCCTTTGCCCATATTTGTAACCATTTTGGTCCATTTTTGCTATTAATTTCTTGCATATAAATAATTCTACAAGCACAAGTGGACTAGGTGAATTATAAACAAAATGCAACATTTCTAATGATGTTTTATCTCACTTTATCATGCTTTTGGGTGGAATGTTGATGGTAAAAATAGGTGTTAGTGGCCATCAACAAGCTACCCCTTTGCTCGTCCCGAGCAAAGATGCAGGTTTAGCATGGAATAGGTGTTGGATCCGGAGTTGCTACTATGTAATGCCCTGCAAAAACTTATATACAAACAAATACTATCTCTTGATTTGAACATGTTAGAACTTAGAAATCCATGATCAACCTTAGCAATGTGGGACTTATAGCTTTCACCTTGACAAGTAATTGTAAGAATGTATAGGTAGACATATATTTTTCCCTACTTTAGTTTAGCTCAAACTTCCTGGAGGTTTTCAATAAATTTTGAAAAGAAAACTTGCCTAAGTTCCTCAGATGGTACACTTAAATCACTCAATGGTATTTGAAACCTCACCAAGGCCATGGATCTTAGCCTTAATATCTATCCTAAAGCTTATGTGGAGCTCAAGGTAGGGGATAAAAGCATATCCTACTTGAATTGAATATATTGCTAAGTCAAACACTTGGATCACAAGGCGCAACAAACCATACCAATTGATCAAGATGTGCATGTGTGTGGTATATTTGGTGGAAGTGGTACTCCTTTGAGAAGTTTTCCTTCTCTAGCTTCTTTTTGAGAGGGCATGGCAACTTTTCTTTCTCTCTCTCTCTCTCTCTCTCTCTTGAACACTAGAGCTTTTTGCTCTTTATTCTCTCTCTCTCTCTCTCTCTCTCTCTCTTCTATAGCCCATGCCTCTCTTTTGAATGAAAGATAGCTAGAGAGGTAACTTTGATTCTCATAGAGCAATATTGAATGAAAAGCATATGTGGTTGCATATCCCTAGTGTAGGAATAGTATGAGTATGTGGGTGTGCATGCTCTTGATCAAAAAGCATGACAAGTTTCTCTACTCAGATAAACAAGGCTTGAAAAAGCTCAAAACAAACAAGCAGCTTTTATAGTGGCTTTATCATGTATGAATATGTATTTGGCTCTGGTAGGAATTTATCACCATTGAGGAACTTCTAGCAAGAAAGTTTTAGCATTTTGCAAAACAAACTCTAGGTTGTTTTCACCATTCCTTAGTGTCGGTGTTTCGTACAAGCACCGGTAAGTAAATTTATAGTAATGCGCGTTAGGCTTGGATGGTGTGCTAAAGGACACAAGATTTATACTGGTTCGGGCTGAATGTCTCTATGTCCAGTTTGCTGCTGCTCGTGTTCTTAGCACCTGAACGGTCTGTAGTAAGGGGTACAAACGATCGAGAGAGGGACTGGTCCCAAGTCTCTGATGGAAGGGTTGAAAGGAGGTCAAGAGCTTCGTAGCCGCTTGACTGTGTGTATGAGTGCATCATATTGTTCGGTCTTGAGAGTCCCTTTTGATGGAGGAAGCGTATCCCCTTTTATAGATGAAGGGCTAGCTTTACAAGGGTGAGGGCTCTAGGATGCGTACTCTACTTAGTCTTGTGGCTCATGTCTACCCGGTCTGGTCCTTCATTCTGATGAGTGCGAAGGAAGATAAGCGCCTACAATGCTGTCAATGTCTCTGTAGGATGTCAGGTTAGTTATAGAATGCTCCCCTACACAGGGTATGGGCTGTAGTATAGTGGTTTTGACTTATGAGCCTCCCCCAGCCTTGCTCTGCATGCCTTCTGGTTCCCATGAGTCCTCGTTGGAGGGATGTGGGGTCGGGGTCTGGTGTAGCACTGTGGCTAAGGCCTTCTGACTAGGTAGACCTGAGGGGTCGGGAAGCGGGCGCCGCTCCCTTGGGTCCACAGCGTGGTGACGGAATATCCGTTGTTCGTGGAGATAGCAAATCCCTTCTTGGAGCATAGCGGTTGTCATATATCTTTGTCGGGTTCCGTGTCCTAGAGCTGAAGGCGGCGCCTACAACTCAACAGGGCGAGGTGCACGCACCTATAATACCTTTCGGGCTCTGCAGCGCTCAAAAGGGTCTAAAGCACCCGTCCTGTCGTTCCCTGGTAGTACTTTTCCTGCCAGGGCGCAGGGTATGGTCCTTGGAGCCATGGTTGGCCCGAACGTCTTGTCTCGTCCTGTACCCATCATCATGAGGGATAGATATCGATCAGGGCGAGGCTCGTTCCTGGCCGTCGGGTGAAACGGAGACCAATCCCTATCTCTTGGGCGAGACTGACCCTGCCCCTCCGGGATCGGGCGAGGCGGAATCTATCCCTCAGCCCTTGGGCGAGACCGAGCCCGCCCTAAAGGCATCAGATGAGATGGAGATTAACCCTGAGCCCTTGGGCAAGGCAGGGTTATCCCACAAAGGCGTCGGGTGAGGCTGACCCCGCCCCTTTGGGATCGGGCGAGGCGGAATCCATCCCTCAGCCCTCGGGCGAGATCGAGCCCGCCCTAAAGGCGTCGGGCGAGATGGAGTTTATCCCTTGGCCCTCGGGCGAGACTGAGCCCGTCCCAAAGGCGTCGGGTGAGGCTGACCCCACCCCTCCAGGATTGGGCGAGGCGGAATCCATCCCTCAGCCCTTGGGCGAGACCGAGCCCACCCTAAAGGCATCGGGCGAGACCGAGCCCGCCCTAAAGGCGTCGGGCGAGACAGAGTTTATCCCTCGGCCCTCAGACGAGTCTGAGCCCATCCCAAAGGCGTCGGACGAGGTGGAACCAAACTCCTATCACTCAAACAAGGGATGAAATGGTGCCCTTATGCGTCTAGAAGTTTTTCATGTTTGGTGGTTATTAGTTCCACCTTCTGGGGTACCTCGGTATTAGGTCCCCGATAGTAGCCCCCGAGCCTCTAGGTGATTCGAGTAGAACTGCCTAGAGGGTGTTTTTTGACTTCGTCGAAGTTACTTTGCTAGAGGGTGCGCGCGAGCGCACCCGATGGGTGTAGCCCCAAGCCCCCGGGTGATTTGAGTAGAGTCGCCTGGGGGGTTGTATCGGTCCCTTCACGGGTAAGGCTGAGGAACTTAATTTTTATCAACTGGATGTTTTTTCGAGTGGGTCATGGCTTCCCATTCATTGGGAACTGATTTAGGGCTAACCTAACTGGTGCTTCTGCCCTTGATTTCAAATCGTTCATGGATCCCTCCTTAGTTGGGCCGGCCGCCGAGCTTCTGGGCCCTAGGCAGGCCAAAGAGAAGAGAAAAGGCCTTCGTGGCTTGTGTTTCCCAGGTGGGTAGAGAGTCCGGATTCGCCTGGGGAAGGTGAACCGTCTGCCGAGATTTTTTGGGGTGAGAAGATAGGGTCTACGTACGCATGTCCCGTGACGTGACGTGGTGGCGCGTGTGGTAGGCCCAGAGATCGAGGCAGACGGTTGCCCTTCTCACGTCCGTCGCCCCCTATAAAACCATGGGGTTTGCCCCCAAGGTTCTGTATTTTTCTCCCCTGCCTTTGCGTTCTGAAACATCCGCCGCCAATCGTCCTAGCCTCTCGCGCCCGCATCACCACCGTCGAGCGGCCTACGTTCGTGTTCTAGCCACCGTCAAGCTCACGCCTGCCCTTCCCCCTACTGCTTTAATGGGGTTGTGGGGTAGATCAAGCATCACCTCCCAGCATCTGGAGGGCCTCGTCTACCTGGCCTTCTCCACCCACTGTCCGCCATCTAGGAGTGGTTGCTACCTAGGGACAAGGGTGAGCTGGTGCCACCTGAAGGGTATGTCGTCTCTTTTGCCATCTTCCATGAGCGGGGATTCGGGGTACCCGCGCATAGATTCCTTCGGGGGCTATTGGATCACTATGAGGTAGAGTTGCAGCATCTAACTCCCAATGGGATTCAGCACATGGCAGCGTTTGTTGCCCTGTGTGAGGGTTTCCTAGGGATCGATCCCCATTTTGATCTGTGGCGGTATTTATTTAACATTAGTCTGTCAAAGAGGAAAATTGGGGGGAAAGACATGAACGCGCCGATGGGATGTGCCAGCATTCATCTGCGCTATACCCGGTCGAAGGGTTACCCATACATGCGTCTAGCGACATCCAACAAGGGATGGCACTCGTAGTGGTTTTATGTTAGGGATGATGCGAGTGCCACCCTACCGAAGTATATTGGACATCTTATTGTGGACGTTCCGGAGTTGTGGGGCTGGGGCGTCTAGTCCAAAGACAAGAAACACATCTCCGACCTTCTTTCCGCCCTCCAAGCCCTGAAGAATCAGGGTGTAAAGGGGACGGGGATTATCGACGCCTACCATGCGAGGAGGGTGGCACCACTGATGGCGCGCATGCTTCCCCTGCATCGGATGATGCCCGGGATGTCGTTTGAAGGGACGGTGCTTGTTGACAAGGCGCTCCCTTACTCAGAAGTGGTGCAGCGTATCAAGGAGGCGATGGAGCCGACGAAGGATTCCACCGACAGGGTCCTTAACATCGTGTATCCGGTGCCCGGACATCCCCCAATGCGGCCGGAGCCTAGGTTTTTTGAATTCGTGAGCCCTCTTCTCCCATGCTCTTTTCTTTCTCCTGAATCTCCTTTTTTAATACTTGTTTTGTGACGTTGGGATCAGCTGAGGGGGCTAGTCTTCAGGGATAGTCTGGTTCTGCTATCGAAGGACAAGGCTGTGGTGGCGGCGAATCGACTCGTGGTCGAGCAGGACAGGAAAGCAAAGGAAGAGATGAAGAAGGTGAAGCGATTGAAGCAAGAGGCATGGGATCGGGGGGAGGATGTGAGCAGTGAGGATGAAGACAACGACGATGATGATGATGACGAGGTAGCCGTTGGCGTGGATTGGGACGTCCTGGAGGACGAGGACACGCTGACAAGTGGCCATCCATCTGCGCAGGGACCCTTCCCTTTCCCTGTGGAGGGAAGTGAATCAATAAGGTTGGTGGAGGCCGGCGAGTCCGCCGCTTCGTACGGCGTGCCGGCCAAGGACCGGTGGGTGGAGGAAAGCAGGCCTACCGCTGCTGACCCCAAAGCGATGGGGAAGGGGAGTGGCTCTGGTGCCACGCCCCATGAGGTAAGCCTCCCTGCCCCGGAGCAGGGAGTAGGCTTGAAACGGTCCCGCCTAGATGAGTCAGGGCAGGGATCTAGGAATCCATCCTCAAAACGCTTCCACCGGCCGAAGACGTCAACGTGAGCTGCTGATTCCCCGGTTTCCATCCTCTTTCTATTTCTATTTTGATCTAATGATTAATACCTTTATGCAGGTTCTTGCGGACGGGTCACCCCCTGGGGCTGGCGCCTAAGAAGAGTCTTGCCGTTCAAGCAGGACATATGGCGTCGCCTAGAGCCACCCCCACTTTGGGCAGGAGTGGTGCCGACGTTGGGGCTGCGTTGGCCGACCCGACGGCGTCCGTGGTGGCTCCCACGCCCACAGAGGTTACTGAGCAAGCGGCCTCCTCCATGGCAGACGTGGAATAGCCGGCCGAGGGCCGCATACCGTCGGTGGAAGTGGTCGTGACCGTGCCAAGCCAGGATCAGCCGAGTGTGGTCGTGGCGGTGCTCGAGGGCGTAGTGCAATCCGTGCCACCAGGGCCTAGGTGGATCCGCTCGTGGTGCTCGAAGCAGCCCAGACGGAGGTGGGTCCAGCCGGAGGGTCCTCGAGTGCGGCGGTGATGCCGCACAGGGTTAGGAGGGAGCCGCCCCCGGCCCCTTTATCGGGAGGAAGCCACTCCCCCACGCGGGGTGAGCCGCCACTTTAGTGGATGGCCGCCCAGGACCCGACGTCAGCTCTGTTCTCGCTCGATGATCATTCTGAGAGCATGGAGCAGGAGGGTCTTGGCATCGGGATTTCGACCATGCTAGAGGCCCTATACCAGGCCAGAGGAGCCCTGTGTGAAATTGTCATTCCTACTACACAGGTATTCGCTTGATTTTCTTCTCTCTGCATGTTTTTGTGTTTTCATATTTCTGATTCCGGTCCTCTTCCTCTTCAGGTACTTGTTGCTCGTAGCCGAAATAAATCCCAATTCCTCCGCGAGCAGAAGGCAGAGTGGGATCACCTCTTCGAGGAGGCCCGGCTACGAGCGGACATGGCCACATAGCTTGCTACTGCCTAGGAGCAGGAGGCCCAGGCGCGTCAAGATGTGAAGGAGGCTCACGGGATGTTCGAGGATTTGTCAGCGAGGTCCAAGCTAGATGGGGAGGAGATCGCCAGGCTCCAAAAGGAGCGAGACGAGCTGCTACAGAGGAATGCCGCGGCCAATGAGAAGGCCGGCGAAGTCCTGAAGGAGCTGGAGATTGAGTGGGACCTCTGGTGAAAGGCTGAGAGTAGGGCCATGGCCCTCTAGCAGAAGGTGGATGTGGACATCGAGGTGGTTCGCTATCTTCGGGCGGAGCTCGGTGACATGGTGAACCAAAGGTTGAGCGCTGAAAATGTCTCCGTCAAGCTAGAAAAAGAGGCTGCCCATGCACGAAGGGCCCTTCAGGTTGAGAGCGATGAGCACGATCTTCTACAAGCTACGGTCGGGGTGGTCCTTAATGCCCTGAATGTAATGGAGCCGGTGGAGACCAGCCCGCTCGTGGCTCGTGTCGTAGGTATCACGGCTCGGGTGGGCCAGCTCGAGGAGAGTGCCTTTCACGCCGGGATCACCCAGGCCTTCACCATCGCCTATGCTCATTACGAGAAGGAAATCAACCTGAAGGTGATGAGCGAAGGCTTCCCATCCACCTATGAGGATGAAGAGCTAGAGAAAATGGAGGAGATGGTTGCTCCCCTCGTGAAAAACCTGGCAGACAATCTGAAAGAGATGGTTCTCCCTCCACGGGAGTAATTAGTCAAACAATTTTGAGAACAACTTATATGTAATATGTGGACAAGTGCTGGTATTTTCGAGTCTGGACGCGATTTCATGATTTTGCGTCGTAATTTTGTTTTGTTTAATTTTTTGCGATCTTACCAATCTGCTCCCTTAAATTATGCCGCTGGTCATGATGCGAGGAGATTGTTTCGAAAGGAAGAAAGGAGGTAGCCGTACCTTAACTAGCCCCCGAGTAAGGTCTGACCCCTAGCATTTGCTGGGGTCGGGGGTTACTGGTGATCGGAACTGTTGTTTTGGTGACAGGGTTAACAAAGTCCATGGATGGCATTGCAATATTCCCCGCCCTGTCTTCCAATAGAAATCCCCAACTAAGGACTCTATGGGCTCAGCAAGGTGGGGCCTTCGAACCTGTGTCCCTGTATTGATTGGCTCGAGCCCCTAGGCCTTGTTAGGGTCTGATAGGGGTCGGCCATAATTTGTGTGTGACCCCATCCTCGATTTTCGTAATCAGAGGGGCTGAGTAAACGACACTTGCCTCAACAGCTCGAGTATCGCGCTCAATGAGCTCACTAACGGGTATGTTCATGTGGAATTCGGGTCCATCATTTGCTGATGGAGTTGGCAGAGCCCTCTGGTGGCACTCCACAATTTCTTAACCCGCCTCCCGGCAGATGCCCAAGCCGTTCGATAGGCTCAGGGGGCCTGATGGCCTCTCCTTGATGGAGATTCTGTGGGTTTGGCTCGAGGTTAGAATCGAACGAGAAAAGGTCGAGACGTCCCTGTCTGCTTCTGAGCGGAGTCGGGCAGGGCCGCTGGGGCTTGTCTCGGTTATTTCTCCCTGGCTCTGTTTGGCATGAGGTGGCCTTGAGTCCTTCATGGACCAACCTTCGAACCTCGGCCTGTGGTCGCCTATATCGAATGAGGCGACGGCCGTTTTGTGATGCAATCACAAAGCGTTGGGATGTTTCACAGATGTATAATATAATCGAAATGAGGGCGGGGTTGGTAACATTACCTTGGCAGTATGAGTGATGAAAAGCTCCTACCCAGTGTGTCTGTGTGGGGTTTGGACCCTAATGTTTGCGATGAGGTTGGAGTAACCTGCATAAGAATCGCTATTCTTTGTTTTTCGTATCTAAGTGGCGATCCGAGCCATTTAATTAACTTGGGCAGCCTGACAGCTTCTCCTTTGGGAGAGACTCTGTAGGCGGACCCCTCCAAACCCTTCTTGAGAAGGCAAACATTTGAAGTCGGAGACGCGAGGGGTGTTTGAGCATGGTTTTTCTGGTGAACGAAAACACCGTAGCCACCGAGGCATAGGGTCTGCCAGTTCATCCAGTTTTACTCAAAGTTCTATGCCCGTATTCCGTACTCCCAGTTTCAAGCGTACGGAGGGGTCGGGTGAAGAGGATGTCTAGACTGGTAGTCATCCTCAGCAGCCCCTGAGTGATGTTCGTGTCCCCGCCGTTTGACGGGGTCGGAAACTCGTGAATGAATTTTAACGCATAAAGTAAGAAAGCTGAGAGGCTTATCTTTCTTTGGACGTTCATTCGTCATGTCTTTTGGGCCGAACAGCTAGCCCAGGAGATCTGAAAGGTCCTGTCATCGGATCGTCTGTGGTCCTGCATGGGGAGGTGAAGGGCTGTCTGCCTACGTGGGCGCCTTAATTGCCACGTCCGAAGTGGGTCAGTAGCGGGCCATACCCAGGCAGTGCTCAGTTTGACCAAAGAGGAACGCCTCGTCGACCGGGGTGTGTCCCGTTAGTTTCGGCGTGTCCCCTCAGATATCAATCAGCATTGATTCCGTATTTAAAGAGGGGGAAGGGAGAGGGTTTTTCATCCAACCTTTTGCCTTTCCTTAGCTACCGTGCCTCCTCTTTAAATAGGGAGGGGGAGAGGAGTTCTCATCCCACCTCCTCTTCTGCCTCCGAGCCACTATCTCTCCTTCTTCTTCCTTTCCGCCGAATGCGTCCGTGCATCGTGGCAATTCCTGAGTGAGGAAGAGTAATGCTAGAGAGAGAGAGAACTCACAAATTTGCTCGCGAGTTTGGCGCGTGATGTCGAGCTAGAGGTTATCCAATGTAGATGAGATGGTGCGTACTGCCCTTGCTGAGGAGTCGCTGCTGTCAAAGGAGAAGAGGCGCCGGTGGGCGTCGTACGTCGTCGACCGTGCCGTCGTCCACTGTGCTCCTCCTTTGGTGGGAGGTGTTTCCTGCTCATACACCATTGTCAGGGTTATGGCTGGGGATGATGGCGTAGTCCCCAGACGCCCTAGCGGTGGCATCATTGTCGAGGTTGCGGCTGACGATGATGGTGTAGTCCCCGGATGCTCTAGCAGAGACGTCGTAGATGGTGGCGCCTTCGAGGATCCAGCGAAGCGGTGGGATATCTGGATGTCGTCGATGGAGAGCGTGGCACGGCGACCGCAGTAGATGAGCTGGCCCGTGTACATGCCCTGGGCATCGCCGATGGAGAGCATGGCATGGCGACCGTAGTAGTACTTATAGTAGAGCTAAGCAAAGACTGTAATGAAATAACTTTGTGGGGAAGCCCCTGAGCAAACAGTCCTCTGAATTTATAAGTATATTGTTCCTTTTTGTAATGAAATCGCTTTGTAAGTGACAAATTTGTGCAAAAAATGAACGAAATTACATCCTTTGCTTATGGCAAGCAATTTTTATCTTCTCTCCTTTCTGTAGGAATGATTTTAGTGCTTTCCAACTCTTCTCATGGTCTAAGTCATAAGAAGCTAGGAACATGGGCGAACTAATTCTGATTGAACTGGTGAGCAAAGAGGTTGCAACCACTGTGGCGTGGGTGTCTTGCAGTCCTACCAGTTGTATTCAGAATTGGTTCCCAAGATCTTAGCCCTCGGGACTCATTTATGAGGCGAATGGAAAACTTAGAGAATGTTTGTAAGTATATCATAGGAATTTTTTGCAAGCATAATATTTGTATTACATATGTCATATGTTACGATCTCATGCTAGCCCCCGAGTGAGGTCTAACCCCTCACCATTTGCAGGGGTCGGAAGTCACTAAGGGTCGGGGTATTATTATGACAAAAACTGATAAGGAAGAGCGTATGCTTATTTTAAGGATAAAAGTGACGTAGCTGCTCAATGTTCCAGGCGTTGGTGAAGACCTCGCCTTTGATGGTTTTCAACTGGTAGGCGCCTGGGCGAAGTATTTCTGCGACGATGTAGGGCCCTTCCCAGGGCGGGGAGAGTTTGTGGCAATCCTTGTTGCTCTGCACAAGATAGAGGACGAGGTCTCCGATGTTGAAGGCTCGACCCCGCACCCGTCGGCTATGGTACCGCCGCAACGCTTGCTGGTACTTAGCTGAACGGAGGAGGGTGATGTCGCGGGCTTCATCCAGCTAGTCCATGGCATCTTGGTCAGATGCCTCGGCTCCATGTTCGTCATATGCTCTGATTCTTGGTGCTCCATAGTCGAGGTCTGTTGGGAGAATGGCCTCGGAACCATAGACCATGAAGAAAGGTGTGTAGCCGGTGGCCCGGCTAGGAGTTGTCCTTAGGCTCCAGAGCACAGCGGGGAGCTTGGCGAGCCAATGCGCGCCGAACTTGTTCAACCGGTTGAAAATTCTAGGTTTGAGGCCTTGAAGAAGCATGCCGTTTGCGTGCTCGACCTACCCGTTCGTCTGGGGGTGCGCGACGGCTGCCCAATCGATTCGGATGTGTTGTTCATCACAGAAGCGAATGAATTTCCTATCGGTGAACTACGTGCCATTGTCTATGATGATGGAGTTTGGTACTCCAAAGTGATGGATGATGTCAAGAAAGAACAACACAGCTTGCTCGGATTTGATTGTGGATATTGGTCGAGCTTCAATCCATTTTGTAAGCTTGTCTATGGTGATAAGTAGGTGGGTAAAGCCCCCAGGTGCCTTTTTGAGTGGCCCAACTAGGTTGAGCCCCTAGACCATGAAGGGCCACGTGATGGGGATCATCTGGAGAGCCTGGGCCGGGAGGTGTGTTTGCCGAGTGTAGTATTGGCACCCTTCGTAGGTGCGTACAATTTGCTCGGCATCGGCTACTGCGGTGGGCCAGTAGAAACCTTGTCGGAATGCATTCCCAACCAAGGTTCTTGGTGCGGCATGATGACCGCATGCTCCACCATGGATGTCGCTCAGTAGAAGTTTTCCCTGTTCGCCAGGGATACAGAGTTGCAGAATTCCGATGTGACTTCGTTTGTAGAGTTCGCCCTCTACAAGAACGAAGGACTTGGCGCGTCGTGTGAGCCGTCGGGCTTCCGTCTTGTTGGTCGGTAGTATGTCGTGGAGGAGATAGTCGAGGTAAAGCATTCTCCCGTCATCGGGAGGATCGGACTCCACTACTAGGTCCTCTTCAAGCTCCATGACCTCGGGGTCGGGCGGAGCAGTTGGTGGATCGGCCCCGGGGGTCGGACTAGAAGGGCCATCGTCGGCTTGTTCCGACCCCGCGTAGAGTACCGAGGGTTTGTGTTGATCACTGGCAAAGACGCCTGTTGGGACTAGCTCTCGGTTGGATGCTGCTTTTGCGAGCGTGTCGGCCGCTTCGTTGAGGCGCCTGGGGATGTGATTGAGTTCGAGGCCATCGAATTTGTCCTCCAGACGTTGGACCTCTTGAAAGTATGCCTCCATCTTGGTGTCGTGGCAGCATGACTCTTTCATGACCTGGTTGACGACCAACTGAGAGTCGCCCTTGACGTCGAGGCATCGGATGCCTAGCTCGATGGTGATTCGTAGGCCATTGATGAGCGCTTCGTATTTTGTAGTATTGTTGGATGAGGGAAAATGAAGCCGAACCATGTACCTCATGTGGACTCCAAGGGGGGATACAAAGACTAGTCCTACCCCAGCGCCCTTCTTCATCAGCGATCCATTGAAATACATTGTCCAGTACTCTTGATCGATGGCTGCTGGTGGCATCTGGACCTCGGTCCACTCCACGATGAAGTCGGCTAGTGCCTGAGATTTGATCGCCGTTCGGGGGGCATAAGAAATGCCCTGATCCATCAGCTCGAGCACCCACTTTGCGGTTCTTCCCATAGCATCATGACTACGAATGACCTTACTGAGGGGGAACAACATCACTACTGTCATGGGTGTGACTCGAAGTAGTGGCGTAGCTTCCTTTTGGTGATGAGGACGGTGTAGAGAAGTTTCTGGATTTGGGAATAGCAGGTTTTGGAGTCGGATAATACCTCGCTGATGAAATATACAGGGCGCTGCACCCTGAAGGCGTGCCCTTCTTCCTCTCACTCTACTATTAAGGCGGAGCTAACCACTTGGGTGGTGGCCGATATATATAGTAGGAGAGATTCTCTGTCGCATGGAGGAACTAGGACCAGCGGCTTAGTTAAAAATTGTTTAACCATGTCAAGCGCCTCCTGAGCCTCGGCTGTCCACTCAAAGCGGTCAGTTTTCTTTAGGAGTCAATAAAGGAGGAGTCCTCGTTCACCGAGGTGTGAAATGAATCAGCTGAGGGCGGCAAGGCACCCTGTGATGCGCTAAACCCCCTTTATGTTTTGGATTGGGCCCATCCTTGTGATGGCTGATATTTTCTCCGGGTTGGCTTTGATGCCACGCTCAGAGACGATGAAGCCGAGCAGCATGCCCCTCGGGACCCCAAAAACACATTTTTCAGGATTGAGTTTGATGCCGTTTGCCCGGAGTTTTGCAAAGGTTCGTTCAAGGTCAGCGACAAGGTGGTTAGCTTGCTTGGATTTGACTACGATGTCATCGACATAGGCCTCAACGGTTCGCCTAATGAGGTCTCCAAAGGAATTAAGCATACAGCGCTGGTACATTGCCCCAGCATTCTTCAGACCGAACGGCATTGAAATGTAGCAAAATGATCCAAAGGGCGTGATAAAAGATGTCGCGAGCTGGTCAAATTCTTTCATCATGATTTGATGGTAGCCGGAGTATGTGTCAAGGAAGCAGAGGGTTTCGCACCCCGAGGTGGAATCGACTATTTGGTCTATTCATGGCAAAGGAAATGGATCCTTTGGACACGCTTTGTTGAGGCCGGTATAATCGACGCACATTCTCCATTTCCCACTCTTTTTTTGGACAAGAATAGGATTTGCTAACCACTCTGGGTGGTATACTTCCTTAATGAATCCTGCGGCCAGTAGCTTGGCTATCTCTTCACTGATGGCCCTATGTTTCTCCTCGTTGAAGCGGCGTAGGCGTTGTTTCACCGGCTTGGAGTCCAGGAGGATTTGGAGAGTATGCTTGGCGGCCTCCCTCGGGATGCCTGGCATATCTGAGGGTTTCCACGCAAAGATGTCCTTGTTGGCATGGAGGAAGTCAACGAGCGCACTTTCCTATTCAGAGGAGAGCGCAGTCCCGATATGGACTTTTTTGCCCTCAGAGCTACTAGGATCCAAGAGGACGTCCCTAGAGCCTTCTACCGATTAGAATGATCCAGACAACTTCTTTGCGTCAGGTGTCCCTTCAATGACCTCCTCCCTGAGGGTGGCGAGCTCTTCGGATGCGATGACTGTGGATGCGTGTCCACAGCATTCGACCTCGCACTCATAAGCGCGCTGGAAGGAGGTGCCGATGGTGATGACCCCACAGGGACCCGACATCTTTAGCTTCAAGTACGTGTAATTGGGTACAGCCATGAACTTCGCGTAGCATGGTCTCCCTAGGATGGTGTGGAAAGTCCCTGGGAACCCCACTACATCGAAGGTGAGGGTCTCAGTCCGGTAATTGGACCGATCCCCAAAAGTGACGGGCAGGTCGATCTACCCCAGTGGCATGGCTTGCCTTCTAGGCATGACGCCATGGAAAGGTGCTCGGATGGGACGGAGGTGCGTTCGGTCGACGCCCACCTCGTCGAGCGTCTTGGAGTACATGATGTTGAGGCCGCTGCACCCATCCATCAGTACCTTGGTGAGCCGCTTTGGATCGACGATCGGGTCGACGACAAGCGGATACCTTCCTGGGTGTGGGATGGCATCCGGATGGTCGGTCCGGTCGAAGGTTATGGCGGATTCCGACCACCGAAGAAAGGCTGGCGTGGCCAGTCTGGCAGTATAGACCTCATGGCATGCGACCTTCTGGCGGCGCCTAGAGTCATAGGCCATTGATCCTCCGAAGATCATGAGGACACCGGTCCACGTTGGGAAGGTGTCGTCCTTCTCCTCTGTGTCGTTAGTGGTGGGAACATGCACCTTCTCTTGCTCCCCTTTGTTAAGGCCTTCAGCCAAGTATTTGTGCATGAGGTCACAATCCTTGTATAGATGTTTGGCTAGGAAGGCATGGTTTGGGCATGGCCCCTCGAGCATTTTCTCAAAGTGGTTCAGAGTGCCTTCCGTAGGCTTCTGGCCACCTTTGTGGTCGGCAGCGGACACGAGCGGGTTGTCGCACCGTTGCTTCTTATTTTTCTTTTTGGCAGGACGGTTGGAGGCGCCTTCGCTGGCGTCCTCGTCCCGCCTCATCTTTCCATCGGAGCGATCAAAGATGGCTCTGACCGCCTCCTCTCCAGAGGCGTGACTAATGGCGATGTTCAGGAGTTCCTTGGTAGTTTGCGGGCCCCTGCATCCTAACTTGTGGACCAGGGATTCATAGGTTGTTCCGGACAGAAAGGCTCCTATCACGTCGGCATTGGTGACGTTAGGGAGCTCGTTGCACTATCGAGAGAAGCGCCGAATGTACCCGTGAAGGGTTTCATCGGCCTTCTGGCAGTAGTTTTTGAGGTCCCATGGGTTTCTAGGGTGTTTGTACATGCCCTGGAAGTTACCCACGAAGATCTCCGTCAGATCCGCCCAACTCTGAATAGCATTAGATGGTAGGTGCTCTAGCCATGCTCGCGCTGAGTTGGCCAAGAATAGCGGGAGATTGCGAATAATGAAATTGTCATCACTCGCACCACCGACCTGACATGCAAGCCGATAGTCTTCGAGCCAATGCCCGAGATTTGTTTCGCCGGAATATTTAGGGATGTTGGTAGGCGGTCGACACCTTAGGGGGAATGCAGCATTGAGGATGTGTCGGGCGAAGGCCTGAGGGCCTGGCGGGCCAGGGCTTGGGCTTCGGTCCTCGTTGCTGTCATAGCGCCCACCACGTCGGGGATGATAGCCATGGTGTGCTTCTTCTCCATGATCGCCATGAGCATGTCTCCGAGCGTCGATGATGCTACGTACATTGTGGCCATGGCTGAGGCGTTGATGTACTAGGACGACGGAGGGCTGCTCGCCGGCTGGCGGTGTTTGGTGTATGGATGCGTCCTTGGTGGGATGCACTGAGGGCGCACGCTGGCTTGTGTCGAGTTCACGTCGTCGAGACAATGAACTTTCCGCCTGCTGCACCGCTGCATGCTCTAGCAACGTGCGAATCTCCCGGCGAGCACGGTGATCCTTGGACGTCACGGCCTCCGGAAGGCCATGCAGCAAGGCAGTTGCTGCAGCGATGTTCTGGCTAGCTCGGGCAAAGTGAGGAAGGGCCCCATCATCGGTGAGGATCCTTTGATGTACGGTGCAGGCCGTGGCGTGCGCGTGCCCCCTGTCTTTGCGGCGTTCAATCTCGCGATTGATGTCCGTGTATTCCCAGGCAAGCCCTTACCCGGCCTCATCGATCTCTTGCTGACGGGCCCTCAGCTGCTCCATCCTTAGGCGAGATGGGGCTGTCATCTCTTCCCCGGATCTGCTGTTAGGGTTGTTTGTAGGAGTGACCTCTTCCCTAGAGGCGCTTTCGACGTGACCTTCGGGGGTCTACGTCATGAAGCACTCCCGAGAAGGGTGGTGGCTCCCCCTACTAGAATCCGAGCTAGAGAAGGATCTCGGCTCCTCGTTGAGGAGTTCATAGAGGGTCTCCGTATCCCGCTCAATCACCCCCATGAACTCGATGTCCATGGGTGATTGAACCATACGTAGGGCCAGAAGGCAGCTAGCGGTCGCCGTAGCATTGCGGAGACCGAATGGAAACACTGTCGGGGCACTCTGTACAGACCCTTCCGGACACAGGGTGGCGTTGTGAGAGGCCTCCTTTGATGATGGGACTCCCCGGGGGTTGCCCGGCGGGCCCTCAAGCCTAAGACGGCTGAGGCTGATGGAAGGGGGAGATGGGGCGGCTGAGTGAGTCAGCGCTAGCTCTCCTCCTAGTGTGATGATGAAATCTAGGTCGCCAAAACGCACGTGTGCACCCGGGGCCTAGGTGATTGCATGGGTGGCCATCCGAGGCCTGATTTGGAACGCGCAAGCCCCCTACCTGGCGCGCCAACTATCAGTGTTTCGTACAAGCACCGGCAAGTAAATTTATAGTAATGCACGTTAGGCGTGGATGGTGTGCTAAAGGACACAAGATTTATACTAGTTTGGGCCGAGTGTCCCTATGTCTAGTTTGCTGCTGCTCATGTTATTAGCATCGTGAACGGTCTGTAGTAAGGGGTACAAACGATCGAGAGAAGGACTGGTCCCAAGTCTCTGATGGAAGGGTTGAAAAGAGGTCAAGAGCTTCATAGCTGCTTGACTGTGTGTATGAGTGTGTCGTATTGTTCGGTCTTGAGAGTCCCTTTTGATGGAGGAAGCGCATCCCCTTTTATAGATGAAGGGGCTAGCTTTACAAGGGTGAGGGCTCTAGGATGCGTACTCTACTTAGTCTTGTGGCTCATGTCTACCCGGTCTGGTCCTTCATTCTGATGAGTGCGAAGGAAGATAAGCGCCTACAATGCTATTGATGTCTCTATAGGATGTCAGGTTAGTTACAGAATGCTCCCCTACGCAGGGTATGGGCTGTAGTATAGTGGTTTTGACTTATGAGCCTCCCCCAGCCTTGCTCCGCATGCCTTCTGGTTCCCATGAGTCCTCGTTGGAGGGACGCGGGGTCGGGGTCCGGTGTAGCGCTGTGGCTAAGGCCTTCTGACTAGGTGGACCTGAGGGGTCGGGAAGCGGGCGCCGCTCCCTTGGGTCCACAGCGTGGTGATGGAATATCCATCGTTCGTGGAGATAGCAAATCCCTTCCTGGAGCGTAGCGGTTGTCATATATCTTCGTCGGGTTTCGTGTCCCAGAGCTAAAGGCGGCGCCTACAACTCTACAGGGCGAGGTGCATGCACCTATAATACCTTTTGTTCTCTGCGGCACCCGAAAGGGTCTAAAGCACCCGTCCTATCATTCCCTGGCAGTACTTTTCCTGCCAGGGCACAGGGTATGGTCCTTGGAGCCATGGTTGACCTGAATGTCTTGTCTCGTCCTGTACCCATCATCATGAGGGATAGATATCGATCAGGGCAAGGCTCATTCCTGGCCATCGGGTGAAACGGAGACCAATCCCTATCTCTTGGGTGAGACTGACCCTGCCCCTCTAGGATCAGGCGAGGCGAAATCTATCCCTCAGCCCTTGGGCGAGACTGAGCCCGCCCTAAAGGCGTCGGGTGAGACAGAGATTAACCCTGAGCCCTTGGGCGAGGTAGGGTTATCCCACAAAGGCATCGGGCGAGGCTGACCCCGCCCCTCTGGGATCGGGCGAGGCGGAATCCATCCCTCAGCCCTCGGGCAAGACCAAGCCCGCCCTAAAGGCGTCGGGCGAGACGGAGTTTATCCCTTGGCCCTTGGGCGAGACTGAGCCCATCCCAAAGGCATTGGGCGAGGCTGACCCCGCCCCTCTGGGATCAGGCAAGGCGGAATCCATCCCTTAGCCCTCAGGCGAGACCGAGACCACCCTAAAGGCGTCAGGCGAGATGGAGTTTATCCCTCGGCCCTCGGACGAGACCGAGCCCATCCCAAAGGTGTCGGGCGAGGCAGAACCGAACTCCTGTCACTCGAACAAGGGATGAAACGGCGCCCTTATGCGTCCAGAAGTTTTTCACGTTTGGTGGTTATTGGTTCCACCTTCTAGGGTACCCCGGTATTAGATCCCTGACACTTAGATAGGTTCAAAGATTTACTCTAATCTTGGCTACAATATTTCTCACAAAAACTTAGACTTGGTTCTAGCATTTGCAACCCATAAAAGCATTCAACCTAAGATGAACTCTAAGTTATCATGCTCAAAACTTAAGAAGTATCAGGCTGTATGACAAGCTTTTGCAAAGTATTATAGAGCAACTATTCATCATCTCCAAATAATTTTATCATCATTTATTAGAGTAGAGTTTCTTTTAAGATATATTTCAAGGCACTTCTCTCTACATTCTATGATCATGGATATTGACATGTAAAACAAACATGAATGTAAAGAGAGGGTTTAAGATTTTCATACCTGAGCGGGGAGAGATGTCTCCCCCAAGCTTGCCTTTTGCATAGGTTGGATGTCTTTTGGCAGCTCTTTGATTCTTTCTTTATTGACTAACTAAGACTACTACTAGAATGCATAAATGACTAAATGACCAAACCCATTGCTACTAGATAACTTACTAAATATTTATTTATTATATATATTTTTATAGTTTATTTTATTTAAATGCAAAACCTATCCTACCATGCATAGCTACTACAGACTTTATTTATTAACATAGAGTAGCTAAATGCAACTAACTAACATGCAATGCAAAGCAATTTTATTGGAAATTGAAATATGAGATGCAACTACTTAAAATGCGGTAAATACGCAAGGGATAGAGAACTTAGTCCCGTTGTTCCAAATTATAAGTCGCTTTGACTTTTTTGATTCATTCATTTTGCTATGTATCTAGATATAATATCATGTCTAGATACATAATAAAATGAATGAACCAAAAAAGTCAAAGTGACTTATAATTTGAAACAGAGGGAGTACCTTTTTGACAGGCTCAAGGTCATTCTTCCTTGAGTGGGGGTGTTTCCTATTGTTCCACCTTGAAGGCCTTGTCAGGATCAGGAGATGATGAATTTGAGGACAGATCTTTCTTTTTACGCCATCTTTTTCTGTTCTTCTTCTTCTTGACAGGCTTCTCTAGTTCTTCAATCAACTTTGGTTTCTTCATCTTGATTCTCTTTGGATGCTTCTTCTTTACCTATTTCTCATCAAAGAGGGGTTGTCCAGAGGCAAAACCAAATATTTCTTTTCTTCCAGCAAAGTGGAATTGAATTTGCCCAAAAACCATATATATGTAAGCATTTGCGGTATTAAGGAAAGGACGACCAAGGATTAAAGGTGTATCCTTGTCATTGCCCATGTCTAAGATCATGAAATCTATTGGAACATAAGCCCTCCTAACCTTGACTAATAAGTCAGTGGCTACTCCCTCAAGATAACGGGTAGATTGATCGGCTAGCTGTTGGTAAACTGAGGTTGGAGCTAAGGTAGTGTAAAACAATCTATCATAAGTTTCCTTAGACATGATGTTAACACTAGACCCTAGATCATAAATGGCATTATGAAAAGTGTGGGGTCCTATGGAGCAGATAATCATGGGGGTTCTAGGATCACCTTTCTTAATAGTAAAAGGGGAATCTACCAAGTAGGAACCCCAAGAACTTAAAGCATAGCCATACCTTGCCGTGACAAGGTTGGTTGTCTCCATGGTTCCTTCAGGTTTGCCAGGAATTATATCTTTTTCATAGGATGGTATAGCAGCAGCTATTTGGGCTAATTGGGTTTCTATAATCTTATTGAAACTAAGTTGATTCTTTAAGGCAGAAGAAAACTCGTCTAATTTAGCATTTATGTTTTCCAACATCTTGTCATGAGCATGCAACTTTTTATTTATGCTATCAGTCATTCTACTTTGACTATAAATAAGATCTTTAAGGAAAGCATAACTATTATTACCTTGATTATTCAAACATTTAGAAGAGTAATAATTGTTACCTCCATGATTGTTGGAGCGCTAATTCCATCCTTGATGCTATTGTGGACAAAACCCGTTGTTGGTGTTGACAAAGTTGAGATCCTCCTAGGTCTTGGGATAGGAATTTCCTGAATGTCCAACATCTCCATAGACTTCACAAGTCATGTGGAAATCCATGGCTTTGAGTGTCTCTTGGGCACTCATCTTCTCATAATGTTCTACTCGCTTCGCGAGTAGATCCATCTTAGTTGCAAGCATGTCAACTTCTTTAATTGAATGCACACCTTGTTTACGGGGTTGGAGTCGATCATCACTCCATCCTTGGTTGGAAACCATCATCTCAATCAGCATCTTTGCATCTGCAACACTTAGCGAAAAGAATGCTCCACTAGCAGCAACATCTAAATGGCTCCTATCTAACAGAACTAGTCCATGGTAGAAGTTCTAGATCAAAAGCCAGTCTTCCATGCCATGGTATGGGCATGCAGAGGCATACTCTTGCATTCATTCCCAAGCTTCAGGAATCAACGCATCTGCTAGTTGTTGAAAACTAGAGATCTTATTGCGAAGAGCATTAGTCTTCCCCATAGGGAAAAACTTAACAAGGAAAGCATTGGAACACTTGTTCTAGGTATATATAGCATTGCGGTTAGAGTAAAACCATTGCTTAGCCTTTCCTAACAAAGAGAAGGGAAAAGGCAAAGACGTATTGCCTCTTGGGTCACTCCCTTTATGTTGAATGTGCTACAAATCTCCAAAAAGTATTAGAGGTGAGCATTTGCATCCTCGTGGGCTTTCCCAAAAAATGGACTAGCTTGAACCATCGTAATTAACACTGGCTTAAGCTCAAAGTTAGTGTCCCCATTGATAACATTGGGTCCGATGACTATATTAACAGTCGAGGGTGCAAAAAAATCATGAATGGACTTGTCGCCCATGATCGTGTAGGGTAGTGATAGGGTATGAGGAAAAAAGGATAAACTACTTAGGATAACTAAAATCCTAGTTAGCAAAGCTAGCAAAAATATAAATTAGAGGCCAGTTGACTTCCCCGACAATGGTGCCAGAAATGCTTGTTGATACTTCTTAACGACAAGTGGAGGAACTCCGCAAGCGCATAGAACTATCGCGTAGCACTTCACTCGGTGAGTACCGAGTGTCAAATATATATTTTTCCCATAGGAAGGCAGAAGGCTATAACTTATATTTATGTTAGGATTGCTAAGGTAAAGCCTAAGTATATCCTAGGTAGGTAACGATAATGGTGGGTTATGTGTGAACTACCTACTAAACTACTAAACTAGCTACACTAGAGATAGCAAGGTGGGAGAGCGAGCGATATATCTTTCAGTAACAAAAAGGGTATACTAATGACTAGGAGAAATGCGCTAGTACTTCGGGGCATAGCCCGCCTACCAACTAGGAGAGTTAAATAGACAAGATTTGCCATGAGCCCTACAATTTAATAACTAGAGCTAGCATGGTGGAATATAGAGGATGGACAAGGATGTCACCACTTGCCAACTACCACAATCTATCCGGAGGCCTAGCTGTATCCACAGGTAATCTATAGTCTAAACATCTCGCTTAATCTATAGGCTTACTACTTTGGTCCGAGCTCTGATGAAATGAGATCAAATTACCCTAACCAGATGGTGGAACCGATACTAACGAAAGACTACTAATAATAAGATAACATATGCTACTAATGCCAAGTAACAAGCACAAGCTCACTAATGATGACCAATAATGAACTAGAACTTGAACTAAGCAGAGCAATAATACTAGAATAATGTACTAGAAATAAAGGACTCAATAAAGTAAATGCTAAATGAAAGAATTACAAAAGAGCTATACTAGACCCAGAATACTCTTCTAGACTCTGAGAGGAGGTCCGCTCTTACTCTACTCCACTACTAGACTACTACTCTAAAGCTAAGCTAAGCTAGAAAGCTTGGAGAAGCTTAGAGAGCTTAGAAATGAATGGGACACTTCTTCACCAAGCTCCATGTTGGCATTTCTTAGCACAATCACCAAGTATGGATATGGAATCCATTCCTGGTAACGGCACTAGAAATGCCTATTGGTATTTCTTAGCACCATCACTAAGATTTGGATAAATCTTAGCAACGCCGCCAAGGAACACCAACACAATAGTTCTTAACGATTATAGAAAATATCCACAAGCGAACAGATCTATCGTTGTAGCATTTCACCCGGAAGTATTCAAGGTATCGTTATTTATATTTTTTCCAAAGGAGGGCAAGGTATAAGAGTCTATCATGGCATATGATCAAGATTACATACTTGCATAGTGAACCAAAAGTTCATGATAGGGGTAAAAATGGTATTTCAAGGATAGTGGACACACATCTAGGCCAACCTCAAGGATAAAAGGAAAACAAAGAATAAAAGAATGTTCCTAAGTGGAGCCAGCATGATCAAATATAGCCATGCAAATGTGGCAGAACCACCCTAAATAACACGCTTTCGGGGACGCTCGTCTTCCACTAGACACTAAGCACCTCAAAAGTGAGCTACATTGGACAGTTCCGTCGAGCACACCCCAAGGGAGAACTCGAAACAATCCACATTTTACATCCAGAATCCAATAATGAGTACAAGCTTACAATACTTAGTCCATTTCATACGACAAGAGTTCTTAGAAATTATTTATTACAATACCAGAGTTCAGAGTATGATAATTAAACAACGGAATGAAAATAAACATCTAGCGGAAATGATACAAGTATCTGTCTGTGCCCACCAAAAGAATCCTCCACACAAGAGCTACTCCTCAAGCTGCACCTACAACAGGGGTAAAATAAACCCTGAGTACATAATGTAGTCGCAAGACTTACACAAACTAGTGGGAATAGTTTCCTGACTCTCAAGGATATGATAGGCAATATGGGTTTGTTGTTTTCTTTTTGTTTGCGGAAAGCATTACTAATAGTTCATCCTTACAGCCAAGTTTTATTAGCAGTCATGATTGCTTCATTAGCTAACCATTCTAGGTAAGCACATGTTCTACTTTCAAGCAAGGGTTATGTATTCAAAACCATTTCACCACCTTTCATCTTCCAATTCTTACTACGGTGCTAGATCATAGCCAAGTCATACCATCTCATGGAAATGGCATTTCATGAACCAATGTATCCCAGTTGGGTACCTCGAAACACACGCCCCATTTATACTCCAGGCACAAACAAGACCAACCCATTCCACTCCTGTCACAGGGTCTAGGTCCCCATCCAAACTTAGACTCTAAGCCTCCACACATGAGACCCGGTCTCAACATAGTGCTTAGACCTCTACCTTTCTCCGCCTCCAATAAATCGGTCTAGAAAGAGCTAGAACCCACAACAAGAGCGTAATGAGCCATCTCGCTCCCATAAGCAAGTATGTGCTTAGTCTAATAAGTCTATGACCTGACTACCATCCATAGCAATGGGCGGTCCTTAATCAACATGAACAAGGAAATAGTGTAACCAAGCTAAGCCCCATTGGCCGTAGGACACAACCTGTTACACCCACTAATACCCATACCATATCCCTGCCCTGTCTCTATTTTTCCTTTCATCCTTTTATTATGAGAGTAATAATAATCCCCTATTATGAGCAATGGTAGGTTACTCATGCAACAATAGGTCATAAATTCTTAGAAAAAGAAAAACCAATGTCCTGCGCGTCCCACACGAGCGGCCCATGCGACGCGGTGCCATCGCGGTGGCCCGCTTTCATGGCCCACATGAGACCGACCCATGATGGGAAAGCCCACGCGTTGGTGTTTTTGCAAAAGAGTCCTTGATTTTCTTGCAAATCACACCTAAGCCCCAATACTATTTCCTCTCTCTCAAATCTTCTCACTTAACCCCCTGACTTTGCTAGAATTCCCCCCACGCGCACCTCTGACGACTCAGCGCATGGTGGCGCGGCGATGGTGACATAGCGCGGCCACGTTGGCCACCTGGGACCTGCACCGGCCCACCTAATGGGCCGGTCACCATCTCTGATTGAGCGGCTATGCTAAGCATTGGTGCGGTTGACATGACTTGCCGAGGATGGCTGCAGCAATGTGTGGCCATCCGCGACGTTGGTGCCACTATTCTGGTAAGCTGGGGCAGCTATAGACCTAATTAGTTAGTGCACAAGCATTAGGAGGCTACCATGGACCAGGCCAAAGGGATGGTTGGAGCGAAGGACGACGGTGGAGGGCTGGCCACGTGCGGCCGAGCCATGCGACGGTGAACCATGGTGGCATAGTCGCATCAGAGACGCAACGAATCACGCGATGGTGACTTCTCCCTGCTTGTTTTAATGTCATGGCTCAGTCCACCATGGTAGTAGAGAAGAGAGGTGGGAGGGGGTAGGTCAGAGCTCAGCTCGTCCTTGCCTTGGAGGGGCACGACTAGACACTAGAGAGTCAGCACATGTGCAAGCACTATGGGTCATCACGGCCAAAGGGAATGTGCGCACGCCCACGACCAAGCACGACATGTGTGGCCATAGTGCCATAAATGGTGAGGCGATGGTGCTAGCAACAGGGACAAAGCCATGTGCATGATGAGGCGAGTAGTAGAGGCAGCGGTTACGCCACAGTGCGAGGCAGGGAGGGCAGCAGCATAGCAGCAGTGTGATAGCGGGTGGGACAGCAGATTGACAGAGCGGCATCAGCGGCTGTCGGGGCACAGTGGCCAGTTGCTAGCCAGGCAGGCGGCCAGCGGCTGGCCGGGCAGGTGGCCAGCGGCAGGCATGACATCTAGCCATAGCCAGACCGTCGCCAAGCCACGCCCAAGTTAGGTTGGCCTCAGCTGGCCAGTGTGGGCAAGCACGTCACGGCGACGTAGAGAGCCGCACGTGGTGACCGTGCACACAGGCCAGGCAGCCCGAGACTATATTCATGCACAGATTTTAAAGCGTCTCTCAACACTAATCCAACTCAGTTGCGGCTAAACCACCTTGACCATGCAGAAGGAGGTACATCAGGCTACCACAAGGAGCAAAAACATAGCACTAACCTTTAGCTAAATTTTTCAGAATTAATTCACCAGCATAGCATTACCATACTGTTATTGGACTTAAGAATTTTTCTAGGTCTTGAGCTGAATTTAATTTCAAGTTCCATTTTTAGGCTATTAGAAATGTTAGATAGCAATATTATTTTTCCGCAGCAAGTATTTCATTGTCATCTACAAAGTTTGTACTTCAAACTTTATTTAAGCATCACACACATGTTCTATAGTATTTTGTTCCATAAAAATTGGTTTAAACCCCTACTTGATAATTGCCTGAGTTATGGAATAGCTTCTCATTTAGCATTTCTATTGATCATTTTAGGTTGCAATACTTCATCTATTATTCCATCACATGCATTATCACATAAACATGATGCTCATGATATGGTTTAGTAATTTGTTTAGGGCGTAACACCGAGGGTGTTACAGCTCTACCCCCCTTAAGCAAAATCTCATCCCGAGATTTCATGTGTGTGCCTAGTTTGGGAAAGAGATTAGAAATAAATTTCAATTTACATAATTACCTTGGTGAACTAGAAAGGAGATGGGGATAATGCTCTAGAATATAACTCTCTTGTTCCCAAGTTGCTTCATCCTCCAAATGATTTTGCCATTGGACTTTATAGAATTTTACCACTTTGTTCCTAGTGACTCTCTTTTTCATCCAAGATTTTGACAGGGTGCTCAATATAAGAAAGATCAGATTGGAGAGGGAGTCCTTCAATTTCCACCACTTCATTAGGAACCCTCAAACACTTCTTTAACTAGGAAACATGGAATATATTATGGCCTGCTGACAAAATATCTGGGAGTTGGAGACGGTAAGCAACAAAACCACACCGCTCCAAAATTTTATAAGGTCCAACATAACGAGGAGCTAACTTCCCAGGAACTCCAAACCGATGCACACCTCTCATCGGGGATACCTTTAGGTACACATGGTCACCAACTTCAAACTACAAGGGCCTTCTCTTGTCCGCATAAGCTTTCTGCTGGTTCTGAGCCGCTTTCAAATGACTCTGAATAACACTAACCTGCTCTCTTGCTTCCTTTATGAAATCAGGTCCAAAGTAACCACGGTCACCCACTTTAACCTGGTTAAGAGGTGTCCTACATTTCTTGCCATACAAAGCCTTGAAAGGTGCCATTCGAATGCTCTCTTGATAGCTATTGTTATAGGAAAACTCAGCTAAAGTCAAGCATTCGTCCCATTTTTTTATAAGAAATGGCACAACCTCTCAACATGTCTTCAAGTACTTCTGAGGAGTGATAAGCTAAACTTCTGAGGAGACGAGTACCAAGACATTTCTAGAGTTGCTCCCAGAAACGAGAGACAAAGACTGACTCTCTATCAAAAACGATGGTAAGAGGAACTCCATGTAGGGTCACAACACGATCAAAATACAACTTGGCATACTTCTTGGCTGAATACCTTGTATCCACCGAGAGGAAATGAGCAGACTTGATGAGGCGATCCACAATGACCCAAAAAGAGTCATACCCCTTTGTCATGCATGGCAAACGCACAACAAAGTCCATGGAAATATCCTCCCATTTCCAAACAGGGATAGGCAAGGGCTATAGAAATCTAGGCGTATGCATATGGTTCACCAAAACCCTTCCACAAATGTCATATTCTGAGATGTATGTGGTAATATCCTATTTTATATTTGGCCACCAATACAAGTGACACAAATCATGATACATCTTGTTACATCCTGGATGAATGGATAATTTGGAGTTGTGAGCTTCATCCAAAAATTTTCTCCTAAGCACATCACTTGAGGGAACCACCAACCGGTTCTTGAACCTCACCACACCTTGATCATCAATACTGAAATGAGGACCATGTCCTTCGGCAATTAACTTCTTGATATGAGGAATTTCTAAAGCATCTTGCCTTTGCTCTATAATAATCTGCTCAAGTAAATCTGAGACTAGAGCAATATGGGCTAACACTTCATAATGGGTGAGGGACAAAGATTCTTCATCAACTTGATGTGACTTTCGACTTAAGGCATCTGCTACCACATTAGCTTTTCTAGGGTGATAATGAACTTCTAAGTTATAACCTTTGATTAACTCAAGCCACCTCCATTGTCTCATGTTTAGCTTGGATTGAGTGAAAATATATTTGAGACTCTTGTGATCCATGTAGATATGCACTTTATTTCCCAACAGGTAATGTCTCCAAATTTTTAGAGCGTCCACAACTACAGCCAGCTCTAAATCATGGGTGGGATAATTCAACTCGTGCTTTTTCAGATGGCGTGAAGCATAAGCTATCACACTCTCATCTTGGATAAGCACACATCCTAGTCCAGTCCTAGAGGCATCACAATACATATCAAATGGCGTATCAATATCTGGTTAGGCAAGAACAGGGGCAGAGGTAAGAAACTTCTTCAGGGCTTGGAAAGCTTCTTCACAAGCTAGACTCCATACAAACTTGACATCCTTCTAGAGCAACTTAGTCATTGGTTGAGCTATTTTGGAGAACTCAGGGATGAAGCACCGATAATAACTAGCAAGACCAAGGAACTGATGAATCTGATGCACTGACTTTAGAGATTTCCAATTTAACACATCATGCACCTTGCCAGGATCCACAGAGATGCCTTTAGGTATCAGGACATGTCCCAAGAACTGTACTCGATCCAACCAAAACTCGCACTAGCTGAATTTGGCATACAACTTGTGTTCCTGCAATCGAGTTAGGACTATGCGAAGATGTTGTTCATGTTCTTCATTGTTCTTAGAATATATCAATATGTCATCAATGAACACCACTACAAACTTGTCTAACTCTGACATGAAGACTGAATTCATGAGATACATAAAGAATATAGGAGCATTGGTGAGACCAAAAGACATGACAAGGTACTCATAGAGCCCATACCTAGTAGAGAAAGCTATCTTTGGTATATCTTGTGGCCAGATCTTAATTTGGTGATACCCAGAGCGAAGATCAATCTTTAAAAACACCTTGGCACTAGCCAACTGATCGAACAAAGTATCAATACAAAGTAAAGGATACTTGTTCTTAATGGTTACTGTGTTGAGAGGGCAATAATCCACACACATCCAAAGAGTGTCATCCTTCTTCTTCACAAAAATAGCTGGACAACCCCATGGTGAAGAACTTGGATGGATGAATCCCTTCCCCAACAATTATTCTAACTGTTTCTTCATCTCAGCCAATTTCTTTGGAGCCATGTGGTCAGGACACCACGAAATAGGAGCAGTTCTAGGTTATAACTCAATGGAAAACTCCACATCCTAGTTTGATGGAAACCCTAATAGGTCATCGGGAAAGACATCCAGAAACTCACAGACCACAGGAATAGAAGCAAGGTCAGGAGAAGCTTCAGCATGAGCAACAACTGGTAGGGTGGAAACAGAAGACATAAGGAGAGACATTCTATCCTCAGAATATTGAAGCTTCAACTCAATAATTCTCTGCCTAAGGTTCAAGATTACCCCATAGTTTCTCAACCAGTTCATTCCTAGAATTGCATCTATGCCTTGACCAGGCAGCACCATGAACTAGAGATGATAAGAGTGAGTTGCTAGCACTAGTCTCACTATGTCCATCTGAGTTTTAACACACAACTATGCACCCGGGATTCTGATTCTATAGGCAATAGAAATAGCCATAGTAGATATATTGTGCCTTTGTGCAAACCTCATACTCATGAATGAATGTGATGCACCAGAATCAAATAATACATATGTTGGGTGGGAATCAATGGTGAACATACTAGCCATCAAAGGCTCTCCCTATGGGATCTCCTCATCCTTAGTGAAGTTAACCTATCCCGAGCAGCTCACGGGCACCTTCTTCCTGATGATAGTCCTGTTGACCAAATGAGAGTTGGCTGAAGGTTGAGAAGACTGAGTAAGCTAGGTCTAGGGGCACTCACAAGCATAGTGGCCTTCCTTGCCACACTTGAAACAAGCACCTGGCTTATTCCCCTATCCCTAACAAGGCAGAACATGCTGTCCCTGAGGCTACTGCACCTGTTGAGTAGGTACATGGTACTAAGTGGGAGGTGCTTGGTGAGTCTGGTGAGACGATTATCCACCCGGAGAGGGATAGAACACCCTCCCCACAACCTATACCTTCTGAGACTATGGGTGACTAGAAGACCCAGTGATCACCGTCTTGTGCTTCGACTCAGCCTGAGAGTCACGCTAAAGTCCCTCCATAGCAATAGCAGCATTCATCAAAGCACCAAAGGTCTGATAACCCCCTGTATATAGCTTCTCTTGTAAGATGCAAGAGAGACCACGATTGAAATAGCCCATCTTCTTCCCAACAGTATCCACATGAGTCCTAGCATACTATGCAAGATGATTGAACTTGTTCACATACTCCATCACAGTCATGTTTCCTTGCTTCAGCTTCAGAAACTCGGACAACTTCCTATTCAGCAAACCAATAGGAATATAGTACTAACAGAAAGCAGTGGTAAACTCCTGCCAAGTCACATGGTGGTCCATAGGCTGCATGGCATTGAAAGTGTCCCACCAAGCACTGGCAGATCCCAGAAGCTACTATGTAGCAAAGCGCAACTTCTGCTCATCAGTCACATTGAGCAGCTAAAACTTCTACTCCAAAATATGAAGCCAATGCTCTACGTCTAAAGGCTCCATAGTTGGTGTGAATGTGGGCGGGTGTGTCCCCAAGAAGTCCTTATAGGAATAGGGCCTCTTGGGACCGCGACACCACCCCCATTCCCACCATTGCCACCAGGGCCTCCACGGGCGAAGCCACCAATGGCCAGTGCTAGCATCTCCAAGGCATGGGTTGACTCATGATTGGCAGCCAATATCTCAGCCATCATCTCGGCATGGGTCATTGGAGGCGGTGGTGGTGGTGGAGGAGGACTAAGGAGTGGGGCCTCGTGGCTCTCCTTGTTGGCATTGTCATGATCATCGCCATGACCATTTTGGCCCTGGTCTTCACCAAGACCACGGCCCGTCCTAGCACTGGTGCTCTCGCGACCAAACCTCAGGTTCATCTGTAAACAGATAGGAACCCACTGTTAGGGACCAGGCCACCATACTTAGAAACAAACGGCTAGAGAGATGATAAGGCCCAATAAATGGTTACAAGCGAGAACTTTTCCTTAAGAGTTAAAGCATTTCTCTTTATTTATTATCCTATCAATTTACTACCCAAAATTATGCATGTAGGGGAGTTTAGTTTAAGCAAGATTCTCTTTTCATGATGCATGGATCGACCTATTCGTTCGCTCAAGCCGGAATATAGAGGCATTCGCATATAATTTTTGGCACGGCGCACGCTCACTTCATGTACGCTAAATGATTCTTACGCAGCATAAGTTAGTGTACCTGTAGAAGATTGATTAGATAAAACTAGTGCCATTATCCTAGATAAATCACATTGCTAGGGCTTATACTTACTCATGTAAATTTATCGCATCCTATTTTTCATAAATCTTTTGTTGGTCAAATTTTAGGTTTTTGAAAATAGTTTTTAAACTCGTAGACTCATTATTGGCTTTGATACCACCTGTGGCAAAATCGCCTAAAATAACACATTTTTGGAGGCGCTAGTTTTCTACTAGACACTAAGCACCTCGAAAGTGAGCTACATCAGATAGTTCCGTCGAGCACACCCTAAGGGAGAACTAAAAAATCCATGTTTTACATCCAGAATCTAATCATGAGTATGAGCTTACAATACTTAGTCCATTTCTACAACAAGAGTTCTTAGAAATTATTTATTACAATACTAGAGTTTAGAGTGCGATAATTAAACAGCGGAATGAAAATAAACATCTAGCAGAAACGATACAAGGATCCATCTGTGACCACTAGAAGAATCCTCCACACAAGACCTACTCCTCAAGCTGCACCTGCAACTTGAGTACACAATGTACTCACAAGACTTACCCGACTACTAGGAATAGTTTCCCGACTCTCAAGGATATGATAGGCAATATGAGTTTGTTGTTTTCTTTTTGTTTGCGGAAAGCATTACTAATAGTTCATCCTTACAGTCAAGTTTTATTAGCAGTCATGATTACTTCATTAGCTAACCATTCTAGGTAAGCACCTGTTCTACTTTCAAGCAAGGGTTAAGCAATTAGAACCATTTTACCATCTTTCATCTTTCAGTTCTTACTACGGTGCTAGATCATAGCCAAGTCATACTATCTCATGGAAACGGTGATTTGCGAACCAATGTATCCCAGCTAGGTACCATGAATCACATGTCCCATTTGTATCCCAGGCACAAACAAGACCAACCCATTCCACTCCTATCACAGGGTCCAGGTCCCCATCCAAACTTGGACTCCAAGCCCCCACACTTGAGACCCAAACTCAACATGGTGCTTTGACCTTCACCTTTCCCCGCCTCCAATTAGTCAGTCTGGAAAGAGCCAGAACTCATGACAAGAGCATAACGAGCCTTCCCGCTCCTATAAGCAAGTATGTGCTCAGTCTAATAAGTCTGTGACCTGACTACCATCCACAGCAATGGATGGTCCTTAATCGACATGAATAGGGAAAACAGTGTAACCAAGCTAAGTCCCGTTGTCCATGGGACACAACCTGTTACACCCACCAATACCCATACCATATCCCTGCCCTGTCTCCATTTTTCATTTCATCCTTTTATTATGAGAGTAATAATAATCCCCTATTGTGAGCAACGGTAGGTTACTCATGCTACCGATGACCTAAGCATAGCATCTACTCAAACATGCACTAGTAAGACTCTTAGGATGGGTATATCTATGCATGTGGGTTTTATAAAATTCCTATAACATAAATGCATAACACATATATATATGGTGAATTATAAAATAGAGGTTATGCACTGAGGCTTGCCTTGGGCAGGTGTGGTGTCAGCTGAGTTAGTTAGTGGTAGCTCTAGGGCCTCCTCCTGCACGAGAATCACCTCCTCATACTCCTCGATGATCTCCTCAAACTCATTATCGCTGGTGGTCACGATCTCCGCCAACTCGTTCTCTACATGCATGCAATGAAGATACTACACGTAGCATTTAGACAATAGCAACTCTTAAAATAAGAATACGCATACTAAGCTACTAAGATAGCTCTAATGACTAAGATACTAAGCTAACTATCATTTTCATCAAGCAAAGTGTTGGGTTCAACTAACAATCCCTTAGCTTGGTAATCTAAGGATATATCTTTATTTCTACTAGTGATTTAATGTATATTGAAACAAAGAGCTTTTAACTACCCTAATGCTTAGTCTATTCTAAATCTAAAAAAATTATAGTGAGCACACAATAATACAATGAAACTGCTGTAAAAATTTGAGGATCAAAACTATCATCAATTCACCATAAAAATTCCTACAATAATTAACTTAATATTATGAAGCACTTTCAAATGATTTAATAGCTCCTAGTGTCAACACATATAAACATGAACTAAATACACCAACAAATAGATCAGAATTTTGGGAACCTAACAAAATTTGTTTTAAAATTTTTGGACACCTACATGAATTTATATTAATTACCAAAGATCAGCTCAGAATTAAATTAGAAAACCATTCACAAATTCCTAGAAAAAGAAAAATCAATCTCCTGTGCGGCCCATGCGACGCGGCGCACGCGCAGCGGCCCGCTACCGTGGCCCACGTGAGGCCAGCCCACGGCGGGAAAGCGTGCGCACTGGCGTTTTTGCAAAAGAGTCCCTGATTTTCTTCCAAAGCACACCTAAGCCCCAATACTATTTCCCCCTCTCTCAAATCTTCACTTAAACCCTGACTTTCCTGGAATTCCCCTGCGCGCACCCCCGGTGACTCAGCGCGTGGCGGCACGGTGACGGTGACAAAGCGCGGTCGCGTCGGCCACCTAGGACCTGCACCGGCCCACCTACCGGTCACCATCCCCGACCCGAGTGGCTACGCTAAGCGTCGGTGCGGGTGACATGACTTGTCGGGGGAAGGCTGCAGCGGCGCGTAGCCATCCGCCATGGTGGTGCCACTGTTCTGATAAGCTGGGGTAGCTACAGACCTAATTGGTTAGCGCGCAAGCATTAGGAGGCTACCATGGACCTGGTCGAAGCGTTGGTTGGAGCAAAGGACGATGGTGGAGGGCTAGCCATGTGCAGCTGAGCCGTGAGGCGGCGCACTGCGGCGGCACGGTCACATCAGCGATGATGGTGAGACGGTAGAGGTTTGGCTAAGGCATGTAGAGCAAAGAGGGGTTCGAGGCAAGTCTAGCAGTGCAGCCAATTTGGCTCGAGGTGGTCAGATGGGAGCTACCCTCGGTGAGGGTGGACTCAGCCTTATGGACACGGTGGCGAGGAAAAGCTCCAAAATTGAAGCTCGGCCGGGCACCATTCAAGGCAGGGTGGGAACAGTCGGCTAGGCGGCTTGATGGCAGAGCCAGAGATGCGACGAATCAGGCGATGGTGACTTCTCCCTGCTTGTTTTAATGGCGTGGCTCAGTCCACCATGGCAGCAGAGAAGAGAGGGGGAAGGGGGTAGGTCAGAGCTCAGCTCGCCCTCGCCTTACGGGGCATGACTGGCCACTAGCGAGTCAGCACATGTGCAAGCGCTATGGGCCATCATGGTCAGAGGGAACATGCGCGTGCCCATGACCGAGCATGACATGTGCGGCTATAGTGCCATAAATGGTGAGACGAAGGCGCTGGCAGTAGGGACAAGGCCACGTGCGCGGTGAGGTGAGCGGTTACGCCACATCTCAAGGCAAGGAAGGCAGCACAATAGCAGCAGTGTGGCAGCAGGTGGTGTAGCAGATCGGCAGAGCGGCAGCGGCGGCCATCGGGGCGTAGTGGCCAGCAGCTAGCCGGGCAAGCGTCCAGCAACAGGCGCGGCGGCTAGCCGCAGCCAGACCATAGCCAAGCCATGGCCGAGCTAGGTCGGCCTTAGCTAGCCAGCGCGAGCGAGCATGGTAGGGCGATGAGAGCAGCCACGCGTGGTGACCACGCGCATAGGCCAGGCAGCCCGAGAATATGTTCGTGCACAAATTTTAAAGCGTCTCTCAACACTAATCCAACTCGGTTGTGGCTAAACCACCTTGACCATGCTAAAGGAGGTACATCAGGCTACCATAAGGAGCAAAAACATAGCACTGGCCTTTAGCTAAATTTTTCAGAATTAATTCACCAGCAAAGCATTGCCATACTGTTATTGGACTTAAGAATTTTTCTAGGTCTTGAGCTGAATTTGATTTTAAGTTCCATTTTTAGGCTATTAGAAATGTTAGCTAGCAATGTTATTTTTTTACAACAAGTATTTCATTATCATCTACAAAGTTTGTACTTCAAACTTTATTTAATCATCACACACATGTTCTATAGTATTTTGTTCCATAAAAATTAGTTTAAAACCCTACTTGATAATTGCTTGAGTTATGGAATAGCTTCTCGTTTAGCATTTTTATTGATCATTTTATGTTGCAATACTTCATCTATTCATTCCATCACATGCATTATCACGTAAACATGATGCTCATGACATGGTTTAATAATTTGTTTAGGGCGTAACACCGAGGGTGTTACAACAAAGAACAGTTAATGATCATACAAATTACATTATTAGAGTTAGAACTAAGTGTGAGATGGATGAGGAGATCTCCAAGTACTGGTCTGTCAGTAAGCACGAGAGACTTTAAAACTCCTACATAATACCAAAACATGCGGGATTACAAGGGACAGACATGGTTGTTACCACCTGCTGCCTACCCCACAACCAGAGGACACCATCATATTTGAAGGTTCTCGTGCACCCGAGCACCACGCCCATGTACAAAGAAACTACCCATATCCCCTCGGGACTCCGACCCTACGGATCAACAAGCAAGAATATGGGCAAACCCGAAGTAACGATGAACCGCCACCTCACTCTTAACTCTACTTCTACTCATACAAGTCATATGAATGGTTAAACGTAAAGTTGAACATGTTAAGATCATAATGTACAAACTATATGCTAGTTCATATGTCAAGAATATAACATAAAAACTATAGTCTAGTTCATATGCACTACTATATTGAAGATATGAGAACAAGGCTATGGAAAAACTCTTCATAGTATTCATACCAAAGTTGCTCTTCTTCCAAGGAGCCAAGCTCTCCAAGGTAGCTTTGCTAGCTTCAAAATACTACTAAAAACTAAAAGAGTACAAGTAGAGATGGTAGGGAGGTGTGTAGCTCCAAATGTTGGTGTGTGTGTGAGAGAGAGAGAGCTCCACCCCTATATTTATATTAGAGTGAGGTCGGTTTTGGCGTTGATAAATTAGGAAACCGCCTATGCATACCGCCATGCAACCGCCAAAGTGAAGTGGGGCTGAGACGAGCTTGGGGGCCGTATGGCCACACCCTGGGTACGGCCGCACCTTGGCCTGCTCCGCTCGCCACCGCCTTGCGATGGTGGGCTTCTAGCTAGGCCTAGGTTGCCTCCACGTCGGTGCCTGGCCCAGGTTTGGTGTGTAGGTGGGCTTTCTCCTTTTACTCCTTTGTGCATTTCTGCATTACGCTTTCTGAATTGCACCTTTTTCTTTGTTTTCCACTTGTATTCAAATGTATGTCCTGCAAAACATATTTCTTCCTATACAAGTGAAACTATATCAATATTAAAAGCATATGTGTCGAAAGTTTGCTTATTTCTTTTGTTTTTGATAGTAATTGGTGGTCAGAATTCGTTGTTAAGGACCGCCAACACTCCACACCCCATATTTATAGTGTAGAGTGAGGGGGTCGGTGGCCACCCCAGGGTGCTAGGCGGCGGCTAGGGGGCGCTGGCTAGCCCTTGGATCCACCGCCTCTTGATCCTCCGGTGCTCGTTGGCTCCCAAAGGCAGTTATAGGACTGGCACATGTCGAAATTCAGTAGATAAGGCGGTTTGTAGTTCGGTTGGAGCCTCCCAAGTGTATAACGGTGGGCCGGTGGATCCGTGTCAACTCCATCTTGTCCATCGGTGCAAACCGACTTAGATCAACGCTTGGCATTGCTTCTGGAGCTGCTCCCACAGATCGGTGACGTGGCCAGGCTGAATGGCACACCGGGCAGCACCCTTGTGGGGCCAGCCGACGTGGCATGTGGGTCCCTGGCTCCACTGCCATGTCCACTTGACTCCTTTGCCAATATTTGTCACTGTTTTGGTCCATTTTTGCTATAATTTTCTACATACAAATAATTCTACAAGCACAAGTGGAACTAGGTGAATTATAAACAAAATACAACATATGTGATGATGTTTTATCTCACTTTATCATGCTCTTGGGTGGAATATTGATTGTAAAAATAGGTGTACCATCAACAGATCGGCAAAGCGGCAGCAGCGGCCATCGGGTCGCAGTGGCCAGCAGCTGGCCGGGCAAGCGTACGTGATAACGTGCACCAAATCTTCTTAAATTTTTATCACATCCTCCACATACGTATCATGACATTTTGACAAGTTTAATGATTTTCGGACTTCATTTGTATTTTATAGAATTTAAAAACAATTCGTTCGCAAGTTCGTGATCATATTTCGTGAACAAGATGTTCGAAATTTCAGGTCCGTTCCTGGATACGGCCTCACACTACACTCAATACCATGAATATCATTATTCGATGCACGTGCAGTTCAAATTTGCATTTTCCAAAAAAATTCAATTAAATAAAATAAATTAACTAAATATAGCAAAAAGTCATAAAAATGTACCAAATTTTAACATGGAGTCTCATGTACTGTAGGAGGACTCGAGAAATTTTTTGGAGTTCAAAAGTGGGAAAAAAATAGTTTGTCGTTATTCTTTGCCGAGTGCCTACCCGCTGGCACTCGGCAAACCTGGACGGCAGGTGGCGGCCGTTACCTGACGCCGCTTTTTGCCGAGCGCCAGGGTTTGTCGAGGGCCTGACACTCGATAAAAAGGGCCTTTGCCGAGTGTCTGGCTTTGCCGAGTGCCTGACACTTGGCGAAGCCTTCTTTGTCGAGTGTATATCGTTGCTGAGTGCAGCACTCGGTAAAATAGCTCTTTACCGAATACCCGACTTTTAGTCCTCGACAAAGAAAACTGTACTCGGCAAAAGCCTTATTTCCCGTAGTGTTGCCTTGCTTACAATCACGGCCGCCATGTGGATGTGCCGAGCAGAAGCTATAGCTCTTGCTCTTGGGTGCGGCGGGAGCGCCGACGGCAGCCAGCAGCAGCGAGCGTCGTCCCTGCTGATCACCATGAACGTTCGAGGGAAAGCCAAGCTGACCCCGCCCCTCCCGCGCGGGTTCTACGGCAACGGGTTCGTCTTCGTGGAGGCGGAGCTGCGCGGGACGACGGCGGGCTCGCTCGGCGGCACGGTCGAGCTCGTGCAGAAGGCCAAGCGTGGCATGACGGAGGAGTACGTGAGGTCGATGGTGGATCTGTTCTCGCTCGGCGGGGCGGCGCCGTACGCGCGGGGATGGACGTTGGTGGTGTCCGACATAACGCGGATCGGGGAGGACGACCTGAACCTGGGGTGGGCGGAGAGGGTGGCCGGCGGCGTGCCCATCGTCGGAGACGACCACGCCACCAAGCTGGTGAGCTACCAGATGAGGTGCAAGAATGCAGACGGTGACGACTGCGTGGTGGCCTCCATGTACTTACCAGAGCCGGGCCATGGACAAGTTCAAGGAGAAGATCCTCCTCATCTTAGCAAGTTGAATGCTAGCTAGCGACTTTGTTGGAAGAAAAGAATAATGTACTAGCGCTCCTTAGTCCGTACTGGTTTCGCCGTTTGAGTAATAAATAAGTTACTAGCAAATGTGTCCGTGGGTTAAGGTGAAAAAAAATATATGTCATAGTTGACATCATCTTCTATAGGATGGTAGACAGTTCAAGGAGGGCCAATGTCCTTGATCATGGCTTTAGCCATGCTTACTGATATATCAGAAAAAATAGTGGTTAGTTAGTTAGCAGGCTAGACAAGAAAAAGTAAGAGAATTCTCTTTTAGAATCCTTGTGCTCGGATCCATGAAGGATACTTGCAGGAAACATGATTCTCTTTGATCTTGTCTTATACACCATATAAGTTAGGAGTAAGTCGCAAACCATGAAGCTTGGCCTCTCAAAGTTCACCCTTGCTGGCTTGGCTTTGACTTCCTCTCTATCTTTTTTGGTCCATCCATGTTTTCATATGCTGCTTTAGAGATAGTTTGGTAGAGCTCCGCTTCGCCGGTGAAGTATTTTTTTTACTTTAGCTCCATAATTTTTTGATAAAAACTTTTAGCTAAATATAGTAAAATATCTATAACACCCTTTTTTCTTTTTTTTTTCCTTTTCTGGAGGAGCAAGGCAAAGCGGAGACTTTCTATCCCGTTTGGTACACGGAGTCGCGGAGCTGCGGCGACTGCAGTTCGGTGATGCTTCGCGTGGACACAAGAACGCGCCTGCCTATCTGTTGTTTATTGCTTGGTTATTTGGTGGACTAGCAAATTTACCAACGAGACGTATAAGTTATTGTGCAGCCACCTAGACAATTTGAGTCAAATATTTATTGAGTGGGTGTGTTATTTGTTGTCTTGTAATAAAACTCTTTATCATCTAGCAAACGTGTCCATGCATTATAACAGAACGAATAACTTGTTGCGCTAGCTACTATAAAGTTGATTTTAGAGACTGCTACTTTCATTTACTGAGCAGCATATATTTGTATCAAATATGTCTCAAAAAATACAGATTCATTTTCGAAAACTCACGTGCCATTACAGATGCTGAGGAGTCTGTGTAACCAGTTTTCAAATATCCAGTCTAGCTCTAGTAAATAAAAAAAAACAGTCGCAGCACTCTTCCATCTTCTCTTCTCTTCCATGATTTTCTATCTCCATTATCTTGCACAGGCAACAACCGTCGGCTCCCCAACACGATACCACTACAGGATTAATTAACATCAAACAACTTGCTAGCACCAATTCATGGTAACAATTCAGAAAATATATATGCACACACATATATGAGTTGAGTAGCATCTAAATCATAGCATGTTCAATACAGATATATAGCTGGTGGATGAGCCATGGTAGTTTCACATCAAACAAACGTACCTGCACTTGAGGTCATGTTTCCTAGTATCATTTGTCACCGATAAATTGGAGCACAGACTTGAGTTCAGCTTCTGTCAAGGGCCTAGCTTTATGCTCCCAGTGAGCACACTGACAGCGAGGTTGCTGCACCTAGACAACAGTAGGTAGGAGGACAATGATAGGCTGAAGTTTAGCTCCAAATGCAAAGTCATCTAGGCATCTGGAGCATGGATTAGGAAGGAGACGACAATGAGAGGGGAAGGAAACGGGCATAGAAAGAAATGCCACGCTAGGAGAGTGGACGTACTCGTGGTTCACAGTGCCATGTCCTGTGACTCTGATCCTAACGCCTCCAATGATGTCTTTGAGTCAGTATTTTTGTTTGAATTACATGGAACTCTGTTTGCATTAGAGGGTTTACAAAGCTTGGTGCTCCCCCTAGCCCTCCCTCCCTCCACGCTTGCAATGAAACATAAACAATTTTAGTTGAAATGTGCCGAATCGAGTATCACAATGAAAATTCAGATCGAGGAAAATTTTTAGGTAGAGCTTTGGGGGAGACGAAACCTTATATCATCTAGTAAAATAAACAGCTAAAAAGTGTCTGCACTTGCAGCTATCTATTTAACTTTTTATAGCAATTTTGCATCACAAATCTGTGTGATCATCAGGGATTGCATTTTAACAATTCAAACAACCAGACCACCAGCATTCCAATTCACACTTGCATGAACCAAATACAAGAAAATTTACACAAATTTCAGCAGGGGTTATGTTCACAATTTTGTAAACAATAGTTACTCCCTGGAAAATAGTTTGGATTTATAACTCAAGTTATGGTCTTGTTTCTTACCAGCTCGGTGGAAGAGACAGCTATTGGCATTTGCACAGAAGAAATGCATGTCAGGGTGGTGCACTTTACATCGCTGTCAATCTGCTCCCTCCATAATCTCTGAGTACTGTATGAAAGAAAAATTCCAATAAAAGAGCAATAAAGGAGGGCAAATCAGTTCATACATGCATCGAGCCCAATAACATACGTGTAGGTACACAGTGCATGCATGCACACTCAAAAAGATGTTTATTTTCTAAAACCAAATCGCAAAATAAGCCATGGCATAGTTGTCAAGGGCGTCAAACCCCCGACAGGCAGGGCCTCGGCTACGGAGCTCGTAGACGTCGGCCGTCTTCTCCGGTGAGGTTATACCCCTCTACCGCAGGCTTAGGGTTTAGGAAAGGAAGAGGTAGGAGATAATAATCTTGCTTAATTCCTCAAGGTGCCGAGTACAATCTTAAATAGCCGTGCGGCTGCAACTCAAAAGGAAACCAACCTCCTAGACATAAGGAAATAACTAAACTTAAGGAAATTGACTTGATCTATTTCTAATCTTGGCCACGCTGTTGCTGCGGCCCCTCTGCATGCGCAGCCTGAGCCTGGCTTGCGGCGCGCTCAGCGGCCCGACGCACATCGCGTGCGCGCCTCCGCCTGGTGTACGGGATGCCGCACATGACATCTCTCCCCCCTCGACGACCGGCTCGTCCTCGAGCCGGAAAGCAGGGTACTTGGTGATGAAGTCGGCCTTGTCCTCCCATGTAGCAGAGGATGCCGATTCACCCTTCCAGCGCACGAGCACTTGCTGAACTCCACGAGCCAGACGGCCCCGAACGACCTTCTCTGGTTCTGGGACGACAGCGCCATGATGAACTGGCGGTAGAGGAGGTGGAGTATCTGGTGCTGGTCCAATCCACTTCTTCAGAAGGCTCACGTGGAAGACATCGCGGATCTTGGCGCGTGGAGGCAACTCAAGGCGGACAGCAACCTCGTTGATGAGTTCCCGGACGCGGTACGGCCCAAAATACTTGGGCTGGAGCTTCCCTTTGACAGCGACGGCCAGGGACGCCACTGGGCGTTGACGAAGACGGAGAAGAACCCAGTCCCCCACGGCATACGCCACCGGCCGGTGTGACTTGTCGTAGACGCGCTTCTTGGTGGCCTGGGCTTGCTCCAGGCGATATTTGACGTCCTCCAGGAAAGCGGCACGTTCAGCCATGGTCTTGGCGACCGTGCCACGCGTGTGTCGCCTGGCTCATACGACCTGATGGTGGGGGGTCGCGGCCGTAGACCACCTGGAACGGCGTCTCCCGTAGTGACGACTGGTAGGCAGTATTGTAGGTGAACTCCGCCCATGGCAGCCACCGGAGCCAGTCGCGCGGGCGGTCGCCGGTGAAGCAACGGAGGTACATGACGATGACTCGATTGGCTGCCTCTGTCTGTCCGTCAGATTGCGGGTGGAAGGCCGTTGTCATGTGTAGCTTCGCGCCCATGAGACGCATGAGCTCCCGCCAGAATGTGGAAGTGAAGACGGGGTCCCTATCCAAGACCATGGACTGCGGCATGCCATGGAGTCGCACGATGTCTTTGAAGAACACCTCGGCGATAGACTCTGCAGTGTAGGGGTGAGCCAAGGGGAGAAAATGACAATATTTACTGAATCGGTCCACCACCGTCAAGATGACGGACTTCCCGCGCACACGCGGAAGAGCCTCCATGAAGTCGAGGCCGACGTTCGACCAGACCCCGGTTGGAACCGGCAGGGGCAGCAGCAGGCCGGCCGGCTAGAGGTGCTCGGTCTTGAAACGCTGGCAGGTAGCGCAGGCGCGCACGAAGTCCCGGACATGCCGGCGCATCTCGGGGAAGTGGAAGTCACGTCGAAGGCGGTGGAGCGTGCGCTGGACTCCTTCGTGGCCATCATCATGCACGGCAGCAAGGAGCTCCAGTAGCAGCGTTGAAGATGGCGGGATGTAGAGCCGGCCATCAAACATGACCATGCCGCCATCGACCACGGACCACGGCGCGCCACGGTGGCCTGCTGCTATCTCTTCTCGGAGGGCCACCACGGCTGGATCCTCCGCTTGAACATGGCGAAGGCGGTCCACGAAGTCGAACCGAGGGGCCGATAGTGCCAGGATGGCCCCATCGTCCGTGTCGCAGCGGGACAAGGCGTCCGCCACGGTGTTAGCTGCGCCCGGCTTGTATTCCACCACAAAGTCGAAGCCAAGGAGTTTCCCCACCCAATGGTGTTGGGGAATTGTCGCGAGGCGTTGATCCAGCAGGTACTTCAAGCTGTAGTGGTCGGTCTTCACGACGAAGGAACGTCCCCACAGGTACGGACGCTAATGACGGACGGCGTGGACGAGGCCGATCAGCTCCCGCTCATAGGCAGCGAGAGAGCGGTGGCGTGGCGCGACCGGCCGGCTGAAGAAGGCGATCGGATGGCCGTCCTGGATGAGCACCGCGCCAAACCCATGTGAGGACGCGTCGCACTCGACGGTGAATGGCTTGGTGAAGTCCGGCATGGCGAGGATGGGCGCTGTCGTGATGGCGGCCTTGAGTGCCACGAATGCTGCCGCTGCGTCGTTGTTCCAGGAGAACCCCTCCTTCTTGAGGAGTGCCGTCAGCGGTGCGGCGACGGTGCAGTAGTTGTGCACAAACTTGTGGTAGTAGCCCGCAAGGCCCAGGAACCCGCAGATCGCCCGAGCCGAGTGGGGTGCTGGCCAGTCGACGATGGCTTGCACCTTGGCCAGATCCATGGCGACGCCGGCCGCGGAGATGACGTGCCCGAGGTAGGCCACAGAAACTTCCCCAAAGGCGCACTTGCTGCGCTTGACGAAGAGGTGGTGCCGGCGGAGCTCCGAGAGCACTATGCGCAGATGACGAAGGTGGTCGGCCCACGAGCTGTTGTAGATAAGAATGTCGTCAAAAAATACCAACACAAAACGCCGAAGGTAGGGCCGGAGTACGTCGTTCATAAGGGCCTAAAAGGTCGCCGGCGCGTTGCACAATCCGAAGGGCATGACCAGGAATTCGTAGAGGCCATCATGCGTATGGAACGCTGTCTTGTGGACGTCGGCGGGCCGCATGCGGACCTGATGGTAGCCCGACCAGAGGTCGAGTTTGGTGAAGAAGCGGGCGCCATGGAGTTCATCAAGCAACTCGTCGACGACGGGAATCGGGAAGGCGTCCTTGACGGTGAGCGCATTCAGCGCCCTGTAGTCGACGCAGAAGCGCCATGAGCCATCCGCCTTCTTGACGAGGAGGACCGGGGAGGAGAAGGCGGAGTCACTGCGACGAACGATCCCCTGTTCCATCATGGCGGCGCACTGGCGTTCCAGCTCGTCCTTGTGCGCCGCGGGGTACCGGTAGGGCCGGACCGCGACTGGGGAGGCGCCCGGCTTGAGGACGATGCCGTGGTCGTGGTTGCGTGGGGGCGGAAGGCCGCGCGGCTCGGCGAAGACGTCGGCGAACCCGGTAAGTAGCTCGTCGAGGAGTGGCGCGCTGGACGTTGCGGCATAGGTCTCTAGGGTGCTCGAGGCAGCCACCCCGGGCCAGCGGACCATGCTGCCCTGGCGCTGGAAGGAGACCGAGCCATCGACGAAGTCCCACACCAGGCGGCCGAGCGTGGCCATCCACTGCAGCCCCAGCACCAAATCGTGTCCTGCAAGGGGCATAACAAAGAGGTCGACGGTGAAAGCGATGTCGTGGATCACAAGGGGGGCGTGCCTGATGACTCCTGGGCACGGCACCTTCTCGCCATTGGCCACCATGGCCGTGAGGCGTGGTCTAGCTTGGATGGATAGACCGGATCGCGCCGCTGCCGTCTCGGCGATGAAGTTGTGGGTGGAACCGGTGTCAAGGAGGGCAATGAGCGGGGTCGAGCCCACCATGACGCGGACCTACATGGTCCTACCCACGGGCACGCCAGCCACTACATGCAGGGAGAAGATCGGCGCCTCCTGCGCCACGGCGTCCGCCGCGGTGTCGGCGCCCGCGTCCTGAGCGTCGTCGATCTCTACGCCGTCGAGGAAGAACAAACGTCGGCAGAATCTGTTGTGGCCGCGGGAGTACTTTTCATTGCAGTTGAAGCACAACCCTTGGCGGCGTCGCTCGGCCATCTCCTCCAGGGTGAGGCGGCACTGGTTGCCCTCGGTACGGCCCTGCTGGGCAGCCGCCGGTGGCGCCGGGAGTGCCAAGAGGGGCGGTGGGAGCGGCATGTTGGCCCGGGCCGCAGGGGGCGGTGGACCGCACGGGGGCGCCCTCGGTGGAAGAGGTGCTGGACGCCCTAGCTCCATCAACTCGACCTGTCGGGCCAGGCTTATGGTGGTGGCGAGGGAGTCCGGGTTGTGGATGCGGACGGCGTTGCTGAGCGGCGGCATGAGCCCTCCGGTGAAGAGCTGGACCCGCTGCGCCTCGTCGAGCCGGCCGGCGCGAGGTAGGAGGGCCTAGAACCGGTTGGCATACTCCTCCACGGGCCCGTGCGGCGGCACTCTGCGAGCTCGAACAGCGGAGCGGAGCGAAGGGGAGGACCGAAGCGCAAATTCAAGAGATCCTTGAAATTACCCCACGTTGGCGTGCCGTCATCGTCCTGCAGCTGGATGAACCATAACTGTGCGGCGTTGTCCAGATGATAGGACGCCATGCGCACGCGCTCTTCCACCATGGTTCGGTGTTAGCGAAAGTAGGCCTCGCACTTGTTGAGGAACAGCATCGGGTCGGACGTGCCGTCGAAGTGGGGAAAATCCCACTTCTTGTGCTTCGGGTGGAAGTCCAGCTCGCGCGGCCCTTCGGAATGGCGGCCCTCGCTGCTCTCGGCCGTCGAGGCCTTCATGGAGGCCATGTCGGCCTTCAGGGTCGTGATCTCGGCAAACATGTTCTTCAGCTCCTTGAAGAGATCGGCGATGGTAGGCTCGGCCATGGTGGCGGTGGGTTGCGGGGTGGGCGCGGCAGCAGTAGATGGCGGCGGCTGTTGGTGGTGGTGGGCTGGTGCGGCTGGAAGAGATGGATCGGGATGGGCGTGAGCGGATCGGCTGACGTGTGATACCAGGTTATCAAGGGCGTCAAACTCCCGACAGGCAGGGCCTCGGCTACGGAGCTCGTAGCCGTCGGCCGTCTTCTCCGGTGAGGTTATACCCCTCTACCGCAGGCTTAGGGTTTAGGAAAGGAAGAGGTAGGAGATAATAATCTTGCTTAATTCCTCAAGGTGCCGAGTACAATCTTAAATAGCCGTGCGGCTGCAACTCAAAAGGAAACCAACCTCCTAGACATAAGGAAATAACTAAACTTAAGGAAATTGACTTGATCTATTTCTAATCTTGGCCACGCTGTTGCTGCGGCCCCTCTGCATGCGCGGCCTGAGCCTGGCTTGCTGCGCGCTCAGCGGCCCGACGCACATCGCGTGCGCGCCTCCGCCTGGTGTACGGGATGCCGCACATGACAATAGTTGGCTCAAAGATTTGATTTCCAAACCATTTTTTTCTCTAACCACAGTGAACCTAGAATGTGGAGCAAATATAATAAAGTAAGCCAACTGCATTATTCCAGTTCCACTTGATTCTTGCTATGAACAAGTCATACATGCTAATGTCAACACAAATGCATCATAAAAACAACGACGACTGCCATATGCATAGCTCTAAAATAAGACCTCAGAAACTGCTGTTACTGACATTAAGGTGAACTGAATTTCTAGCCATATTATAAACATAATAAAGAGTAATAGCATCACAAGGCGCCTATATACCTAAAAAACTAACAAGCACTGGGTGTAGATAGTCATGGAGACATGAAAGCATATGATTGTCATAAAGCTCAAACCTCATTAGAAAACAGCATCAGACTAAACTTAGCCTCCGTAGAGTCATATCCATCTTGCTGCTGCATCCACCAAATTTTGTTAACTGGTCAGAATATAATACTGAAACAGGGGGCAGTTACCTTGTTATGTTAGCAAAAAGAATATCTAACTTGGCAGATCTATTAGTTGCAGGACCAGTGCATTTGGAGTCTGAGGATGCAAGTTCAGATTGAAATCACACTGGAACATGACAAAATATTACTTTTTTAATGATCCTGGGAAGGAAAAAAGATGAAAGTTCGTCCATGTTGCAATAACCATACCTGCCAACAGCTGAAAATATCTTCTTAATATTCTGGTAGGAGGGATCACCAGGAAGATTTTCTGCAACAACAATCCGGGACTACGAGAGGAAACCAAATGGATCTGTGCGCAGTCTCAAAGTTTATGAAATAAAGCAAGTGATGCAGAGAAATAAGTTAATACCTGGAGCTCCTGAAATATTCCTAGACTGCTACTTAAAAACTTGTAGGCATAACTCCTTTTCTTCAGTAACATATGAAGCCAGGAACTCGAGAAAGAATAAGCATAGATTACTTTCCTACTCCATTTGTTTAAGCTTTTGTCCTTTGTTTTCAGTCAAATTCAGTAACATAGAATGCCAGCTAAGAGAACAAATAGGCATAGTTTTATTCCTCCACTGACATACCAGACCTGCTACTCAAGAGCTGGTTGTTTTCTAAATCCACTTGTTTATGCCCAATATAAGTGCAGGCAGTGGCTGATCTAGAAAATACATTTAGGGAGGGCTGGGAACTCATCTTCAACTTAAAACTCATCTTCAACCTCCGTCGGGAGCACTCCAGCACTTTCTTCCCTGTTGTTAATGGCTGAAAAATTCATGGGGGGCTAAGGGGGGCTCCAATGTGATGAGAACATCACTCCTTTGGATGTACCTGCTGATCCTCCAACCATCATGCAAGGTCCAATGACCCGGGCTCGAATGCGTCAACTCAATTTAGAGGTGAGCTCGTTCTTAAGCGATCATTTTTATACTTTTGAGAATAGACTACTACCTAATGATGTTATCTTGCTTAGGAACATTGGAGAGGGTCATGAAGGACTTAGAGGACGTGGTGGAGGCGAAGATGACCAGCAAGGACGTCCAACAGGAACCGGAGGCCCGGTCCAACATGATTTCAAGTCTGCCTCGGCCTCCAGGACCAGTCTGGCTTAAACTGGTCACCAAGGACGCATCCGGACTCCGTTTTCGACGATGCACATATGGATGGAAAGCTAATTTGATAAGGAAGTCAATCCAAGTGGTCTCACATCAAAAGCTCTTCGGAATCAACGGGAATCGTCGAAACAAGTCAGCATCTAGAATCTATCAGGGTGCTGCGACACCGTCTTTTAGTCCGTTGGACCATGTATCGTGTTTGGGCCCATTAGGGGCGCGTCCAGGGGTCTTACACGACCCTAGAGTCTTTATAAACAGCCGCCGTCCCTCTATTAGGGTTTGGATTTTGCTTAGATTATTCTGTCAAGAACAGTTTCACCGTTTACCGGTTTGTGAGACCCCAACTCCGAGAGATTAATCATTCATCTGCAATTTGGTTGTGTTCTTTCTTGTTCTTGCTTGTGTTCTTCATTGCGCAGGCAGGGATTAGCCTTCTTGGCGAGGTCAACCTAGTCCATGACTTGGTTGATAACCAGAGGAGCTGTGGTGCTAAGATTGCAGGGTTCGATCTTTCGATCTGAAGCCAGATCGGTGTGTCATTCTCCGCTACAACGATAGTTACCTCTACCTGACGGAAGATCGGGATCTCCGTTCCCATTAAGTGGTATCAGAGCTAAGGTATACCGTCAGATTTACATTTATCCTCTAGTTTTGAGTGTTTCGTTTTCGTCCTATAGTCCAGTGCCATATTTTTTTCCTGTCCTAGAACCTTCCGCGTCATAGCATTTGCATATTTCGGTTTCAGAGTCCGTCGTGTTGAGTTTGTGTCCTGGTTAAGGTCTTGTTACTGGTTAGGTCATCTTAGAGTCCAGTTCGTGTGTTTTCCCCCATCGTTTTCATCAAATCTTTGCTGTGTGACCAATTTTGTGCACATTGTTCCTGTTTTGTCCTCTAATTCGGAGCTAATTCTTAAAACTGGTCTAGTTTTCGCATACGAACTCCGATTTCGATGTTCCATATATCAAAATCGATCAAAAAAAATTTCGGATCCGTCCATCTCTAGCTTTGCCCGGGTCGGAGATTTTTAAATTGATCAAAAAGTGGTCACAAGATCCTCTTTTCGGAGTTGGGGTCTGAATTTTCCACAGGGCACGTCTTTCACTTGTTTAGGCTCATATTTTTTGTGGTTACTTCTTTTGTGCTCCTAAGTAAAGGAAAAATATCAAAAAAATAATAAAATAAAAAAGTCAAAATTTTTCAAAAAAAACAATGACAGCCCAAAAAATAGAAAAAAAAGAGGGGTAAAAGAGGAACAATATCTAGAGGAGCACATAGAGAAGATTAAAGTGAGCTATGTTTGCGTGTGCTATCTGGTTCCTTGTTTGTGTTGCTGTTTCCATCCACCATACTTATTTTTCACACACCTGTCACCTTTCTATCCACCATACTTTTGTCACACGCCTGGTACTTAGAACATTTTAGACCAGCAACGAGAATAAGGACTTTGGACTATAATTCAGCATTACTTTCTATTACTGACTTGTGTGCCAGGTATACATATTACTCTTTGTTTGCCTTCCAAGCTCCACAAATTCTTCAGATCAGTACAGAAAAGGGGCTTTGCAATCTCAGTACCACTGCCTCACAAGCAGCGGCGAAGCCAGTGCATATGTGTCGGGGTCATGCGACCCTGATAACTTTGTACGAATCAGTGGAACCCCGCGTATTCTGGCCAGCTATGACCCCATCAAATTGAGTTCATGAATCTGTGCGACTCCGACAGCAGTTTAGTCTAGATTCGCCGCTGCTCACAGGTATCACGAACCAGCCACCAATTGTACCGCCCACTGCTTGCGTTGGTAAGAACTTTGTAAGAGCTTGCTAAGACGCTTCCACTTGCTGTGAAAAGTGACACCACTGCAACCACGTAGTCATTTGGTAGGGATAACTTTCACCGTTTGTTCCTGTTTTTGTGTTTACTATGGCAGGAGGTGAACAGACTGAAGATAACAATCCTAAGGGTTTCAACGAGTGTGTCAGCCAAGAGCAACTACAAGCTGTTGTTGAGGATGCCCAAAAAAGGATGAATGAGACCGTTAGGAAGGCCGTCACTGACGCACTCATTGAACTCAACATTGGCAACAGCATGGAGAGATTGGACACATGAATTTCCACGCTAACCGATAAGGTTATTGAGTTGGAAACCTTGGTGGCAGTCAACAACAATGACGTCTCTGGCAGCAACATCGATGGTCTCTTGCTAGAAGACACGGTGCATGATGCCACTGGAAACATAGATCGAGCAGCCTTCCGACAAGTAAGAATACGACGATGTCTTCGCCGCAACACGATAGGTATGGGTGGTGTCCACCACCATCAAGGTAATAATCACCGTGTACCCGATGATTCTTATGCTAAGATTAAGTTCACAATACCATCTTTTTTGAGTTATTATGATGCTGAGGGATATCTTGATTGGGAGATGACGGTAGAACAAAAGTTTAATGCCTATCTTGTGCCTGAGCATGATAGAGTTCGACAAGCTACTAGTGAGTTTAAGGATTTTGCCATTATTTGGTGGAATGGGTTAGCTACACAGGATGCTTTACCTGGTACATGGGAAGAACTTAAGGTAGCTATGCGTGATCGCTTTGTTCCTCCTTCTTATCATAGAGACTTGCGTAAGAAATTGATGCGTTTAGAACAAGGAGATAAATCTGTACAGGATTACTATGGTGAGCTCCAAAAGGGATTGATGCCCTGTAGTGTTGTGGAGGGAAACGAAGATGCCATTTGTTATTTTTATTCGGGTTTGAGGCGTGAGATTCAGGATATTGTTGAGTATAAAGAATTTAACACTGCCAACCAGTTGTTTTAGTTTGTTATGCTTGCAGAAAAGGAATTGCAGGGGCGTGAACAGTAGAGCAAGAGCAAGGTCAGCACCACCACATACACACCATGCTCGGCACCATCTTCGGGGCTGACCAAGCCAACCACTTTTCGGGCGCCTCCACCAGCGAGCAAGCGACCAACAGCCTCTGGAGTTTCCGCTACACCTAAGGCACCTCCTACACGACCTTCAGATTTAGGTAAAAATTCTTTGCAGATGCCTACTAAGAGTTCCTCATTCGTTGTATCGACGGGACGCACTTTGGGCATTCAGTGCCACCGCTGCCATGGCATTGGCCATGTGCAGAAGGACTGTCCAAGTCCGTGGGCATATATTGCTACAGAAGATGGTTACATCAGCACCTCTGACATTGAGGATGAAGAAGACCGAGATGCAGATGAGGAGGACGGTGAAGTCCTTGGTGACGAGGCCACGGTGGCCTATAGGAGCATCATTGTACAGCGTGCTCAGCTCACAAGTCTAGCAACCTGAGAAGCTACAACGCCATAACTTGTTCTAGATTTTCTTTGTTATCAGCGATCGTCGTGCACGTGTCATTATTGATGGAGGTAGCTGCATGTAACACCTTGGTGTTACATTGTAATGTTTTGCTGAAATATTTCGTAAGCATCTGAATTATGTGCATATGTGTATGATAGGCTTTATAATCAATGTTTGGCATTGAAACATTTTTACGAAATGGGAAAGCAAATGTTATGTTTCGTGTCACATAACGTGTTTATTATCCTAATCGAATTCTTGTTAGAACAAAATGTTATAAAACGTTTTGTGAATGGTGATAAAAAATGTGTGATTGAAGACATGGATGGCTAGCGAGTACGTCTCGGGGGTCGGGTTTGGGATTCGACGCGAAACCATTCGAATCGACGTCCTCCGCATCAGTTTTTGATGAGGTCGATGAAGCCATCTTTGGCATTATTTGTAGAACAATTGGCTTAAGGAGTAGCGTAATGTCGCGACTGTGTTTGATGACTCGCTGTACCCCTTTGTGCATCTAGCAATTAGCTTAGCGTTTGGAACACGGCATACGCGTTTTCTAACTGCTTTAAAAACCGTGCATGGTCCCTAACTGAGTCTTGAGCGCGGTCACCACCCGCTTGCCAACGCGCTATGCCGCGCGGGCCAGAACCCACCGCCGCGCCCGGCTGCGCTCACTGCGCCATGCGCGCGCATGACCTGTGCGTCCTGCCCGCCTGCGACCACTGGCCCGCTGCTGCTCGCCTCGCCAGCCAACGCGTTGCGCCCTGGCCGCCGGCTGTGCTCTGCCAGCGCCTTGCCCTGCCCCACTGTGGTCGTTGTTGCACCGGGTCCCGCGTTCGCATCGCTAGCGGCTATGCTCGGTACACGCCATTGACTTCCTTGGCTGCTTGCGCGCTGGAAAACTGACTGCTTCACCGTCACCTCGGCATCACGTCGCGGTGTCCGTGGCTGGCACTACCCGCTGCGGCGCTAGGACACGTCTCGTCGCTTTGCTACAGCGGGCGTGCGAACGGCTGTCTAGAGCACGTCCTGATGCTCCCCATGGCCAGGCACATTGGTACCTTGCGTTGACATCCGCAGATGAGCCATGCCATGCCATGACCTCCCCTACCACCGCTGTCTCCATGCCCGCCATGATGACTTCATCAAATTCACCGTGGTAGCAGCGCCTCATTTCAAATTGAGCACGTTTCCGACTCCACTAGGTAGCTTGCTGCCCTACCGACCCCGCATAGCCGACTGTAGCTCTGCCATAGGTCCTAATTTTGAAAAGGCGAGTTTCCGGGTCCTTAAGACCAGGAGTGCCTGCGCTGTCGGTTATCATCGCCACCAACGCAGCTCGGTCCAATTCCTAGGCTACTAGGCTCCCCTCCAGTAGGTTGTCACCATGCTCACCACAGCCTAGGCCCTACCACCGTAGTGCAGCCCAAGGCGTGGCTGTGCCATTGCCATGCTCTGCCGCACTCATCGCGCGCACGTGGCCGGCTCGGCTTGAGCCATCTCCGATCAATCCTTCGCGCCTTTCGGTTCCGTGGTGAGTCGCTGGTGCTCGTCCACTACTTGTTTTGCCCCGGCCGTGCTGATGTTCACTGGAACAGCACCGCCGTACTTGCAGGGTGCCCGCCATCGTGGTCCGAGCCCGCTGCGACATCTCAGTGCATGTGTCTCTGCCCTATGCTTCGCGTTCATGCATAGGTGAGTGTCGGCTCATTATTTTGGTAGGGGAGGGCTGGGGTGGCCGGCGTGGATCGTCGGTGCCAGTCCCGTCGCGTCGGTGGGCGCGGGTGGCCGCAGGGGCATCGCCGGGGAGAGGACAAATAGTTCGGAGGGTGCTGTTGTAAAAGCGTAGACTGATGAAATAGTGACTTAGAGTTGGTTGCGAATTCATTATAGTTTGGGGGTGCCCGTGCTTAGTCACCTTCACGCGCGGGCCGTCCCCGCCGTGGGCCGTTGGCCGGCTAGGCCGCGCCTCCGCTTGGGCCGCGCAAAGGCCTACTGTCGTGCGTGGGCGGGAGGGAGCGCTGGGCCGAGCCATGCGTTGTGGGCCGACGACTGAGGTTTCGGTTTTCCTTATTTCCGAGAATTAGAAATGCTTATTTATTTTATGTTATGAATCCAACTTCGATAAATCGTATTAAATTGCATGGTTGTCCAAAAATAGCGAAACTAAGTTTGTTAGGATCGCAAAAATGTCATCTACCTGTTAAGTATAGTTAGTTCACCATTAGCTGTTAGGATGGTAGGCCCATAAGATTTAGATACAAAGCTTAGAATTATATCAATCAATAATTGCAAGAATTGTTGTGGTGAACCGACAATAGCTTTAGCTTCGAAATTGTTACAGTAGTGTCCTTAGACCTTTATATACTTGCTATAAAATTGGTAACCGTAGAGCGAGTCGTTTAAATGGTGTAGTTATTATCCTTGCTTTAGTGTATGTATCGTAAACTGGCATTAGGAGTAGGAGTATCCGTAGTCACCGTGAGAATGTATGACACGTTCATACTTGATAGTAGTGCTGGTACGTAGCTTAGACCTTAGTGGGTAGATATCACTTAGTAGTTTAATAGGGGTACTTTTGCATTGAGAATTTCTGTTGCTGTAGTGTTAATCATTGCATCATCATTTTATGTAGATCACGAACAGGTAGACTTCGTACCCGTCGGTGAGCCAGAGTACGACGAGGTGATCGAGGAGTACAAGGAGGAGCTCTTCGCATAGGAGGGAGCCTAGGAGCCTGTTGGTACTGACTTTGCTGACCCGGCACCTGCCCAAGGAAAGCCCCGGTGCATAACCCCTATTTTTAAATGGTCACTGAATATATTATATGATCTGCATTTACGTTATAGGCATTTTATGGAAACTATATGCATAAATATATCCACCATGAGTCCTACTAGTATAGGTCGAGTAGTTGTTATGCTCAGGATGTTGGTAGCGTGAGTAACCTGCTGTTACTCGCAAATAGGTGATTAAACTATGATATCATGGTGAAATAATGGAAAGGAAAATGGTGACCGGACAGGGATGTGGATTTGGTACTGGTGGGTGTGAGGGGTTGTGTCCTACGGCCAACAGGGCATGGCCCGGTTACACTTTTTCTCTATCTGTGTCGATTAAGAACCGGTCGTTGCATATGACTCTAGGCAAGTCACAGATTATTGTCCCGAGCACATACTTAGGTATGGGCGCAGGGAAGACTTGCTACTCTCTTGTCACAGATCTGGCTCTTTCCGGACCGACTGATGGGAAGAGGAGGTGGTGGAGGTCCTTGCACCGCACTAAGTCCGGGACTCAGAGGCGGGGGCTTGGAGTCCAAGTTTGGACGGGGACCTAGACACCCGGGACAGGAGAGTGGTGGGTTAGTCCTGCTTGTTCCTAGGGTACAAGCAGGGCGTGTGTCTTTAGGGCACCCAACTGGGCACATTGATTCGTGAATCACCGGGTTATCCGGTACGGCTTGTCTATGATTTAGCACCGTAGTAAGAACTATAAGTGGAAAAAGGAGAAGGAATAGTATTGATTGCTCAACTCTTGCTAGAAAGTAGAACAGGTGCTTATATAGATTGACTAGATAAAAACTTAATACGGCTGATGATAATAATGTATCAATAAGGACTCACTATTAGTATTGTTTTTTTTGCTAAAAGAGAACCAGCAAACCATAAAGCCTAGCATATTCCTTGGAGTCAGGAAAGTATTCCCACTGGTCAGATAAGTCTTGCGAGTACATTGTGTACTCAGGGTTTATTTACCCCTATTTCAGGTGATGCTTGTGGAGTACCTTGTGTGGAGGATTCTTCTGGTGGACTCAGACAAAATCCTCGTTATCTTATCGCTAGATGTTATCTTTTAATATTCTGCTGTTTATCATTCCGCACTCTGTATTTGGTATTGTAATAATGTACTTTCTAAGAAAACTCTAATGTATGAGATGGACTTGTGTTGTAACTCGTTTTCATTATTGGATCCTTGGGAAAAATGTGGATCTTTCGGGTTCTCCCTCGGGGTGTGCCCAACGGACACCGCTCGTTGTAGTTGCTTTCGGGGTGCTTTGTGTCTGATGGAAGCCGAGCGCCTCCGTAAGTACGCTATTTCGGGTGGTTCTGCCATAGTTGGTACAGAGCCAATAATGGTCACAAGTTTCCTCACTCTTTTACAAAACTAAAAGTTTGACCAACAAAAGTTTGCGAAAAATAGGATGCGATTAAGTGAGTTATATAAGTATAATGCCCTAACTATATGGTGTATCTAGGATAGCAGCACTGGTTTTATTTAATCAGTTTTCTATAGGTACACTAACTTACGTGACGTAAGAAATCGCTTAGTATACGGAAAGTGAGTGTGCGATGTGCCGAAAATGTTACGAACGCCGCTATATTTCGGCTTGAGTGAACGTATAGGTCGAAGCATGCATCATATAATAGCATCTTACTTGAACTAGGAATCCCCCTTCACGTATAATGAAAGTAGTAAATTGGTAGAACTAACTTAATGAATGCTTTAATAAATGTGCTGCCATTTCTTTAATCCCTGGATCCTGATCGGGAAGGTGTCCTAATGGATGGTTCGTCTCTCTTACAGATGAATCTGAGGTCCGGACGTGGGAGCACCAGTTTGGGAGCGGCCAACGAGGGCCATGGTGACAGTGCTCGGGCCTTTGAGCATGACAACGAGGGAGCTCGGGTGGTTCCACCTTTGGTTCCTCATCCTTTCCCGCTACCACCACCGCCTCCGCCGCTGTCCGACGCGGAGGTCATGGTGGAGTTGTTGGCTACTCGCCAGGAGTTAGCCGTTGCTCAGCAGGAGACAGCTCGTGCCATGGAGATTATCGCACAGGCCATCGCGGGTCTCGCCCATGGAGTACCTAGGGGCAACGGTGGGAATGGGGGTGGTGCTCACCGTCCTGAGGGGCAGTCCTCTTACCAGGACTTCCTCAAGACCCACCCGCCCATGTTCACACCATCGGACGATCCGTTGGAGGTAGAGCACTGGCTTCGCACGATGGAGCAGAAGTTTCGACTGCTCAGAGTGGCCAACGAGCAGAAGATGCATTTTGTGTCCCAGCAGCTTTTGGGGTCCGCAAGTGCCTGGTGGGAGACTTTCTAGGCTGCGGAGCTGCTGGATCACCCGGCACCATGGCAGGAGTTCTCCACCGCCTTCCGTGAGTTCTTCATACCTGCTGGTGTTATCCACCAGAAGGTGACCGAGTTCATGGAGCTGTGTCAGAGGAGTAGGACGGTAATGGAGTATGTGACCCAGTTTAACCACTTGGCTCAGTATGCTGGTAGTCAGGTGGACACGGATGACAAGAAGAGGGATCGCTTCTTTCGCGGTCTCACTCCTACTCTTTAGGAGAAACTATACCTGGGGAACTATCAGACCTTTGGGGCACTAATGAACACCGCCATTGCTCTTGAGGGTTTTCAGCGGGCATCTTAGGTAGATTGGAAGTGGAAGCGGGTGGTAGTTGGATCCTCCAGCCATCCTCATACTCAGAAGGTGCAAATTGTTAGGCGGGGGCCCTATCAACCATCCGGTGGGCCTCCATTCCGGTCATCCCAGCAGACATCGTAGACTTCTGCTACTCAGTACAAGACACCTCAGCAGCAGGTGCAGCCCCAGTAGGCTCAGGAACAGCAGGTCCCACCTCATCAGGGATTTGGGAACAAGCCTGGTGCTTGTTTCAAGTGTGGCAAGGATGGCCACTATGCCAGGGAGTGTCCTCAGCAGCAGGCAACTCAGTCATCTCAGCCATCTACAAATTCCAGGCTTATTAAGAGGACTTTCATCAAGAGGAAGGTGCCCAGTAGATCTGGTCAGGTGCACTTCACGGATGCTCAGCAAGCTGTGCAGTAGGAGATAGTTATGGCTAGTATGTTTACCATCGAATCCCATCCAGCTTTGGTGTTGTTTGATTCTGGTGCATCGCATTCCTTTATGAGCATGGGGTTTGTAGAGCGGCACAACTTATCACTATTGGCTATGCCGTATGCCTATAAGATCTGTACTACGGGTTCTCAGATGTTCATCAACACCCATATGGATACAGTAAGTTTGGTATTAGCCACCCACACTTACCGTCTACAGTTTATGATAATGTTGGGGCAAGGCATTGATGCTATTCTTGGAATGAACTGGTTATGGGTGTATAGGGTAGTATTGGATATGAGGAGAAGAAGTGTAGAGGTACGGCTTCCTTCTTTTGAGGATAGGATGTCTCTCATCGTACCCTCAGAACCGGTCTTACCTGTTGCTACCCATGCTGAAGCCGTTCCTGATCTTACCTCCATTCTAGTAGTATGTGAGTTCCCAGATGTTTTCCCTGAAGATCTTCCTAGATTGCCACTGGACCGTGAGGTAGAATTCTCCATTGAGCTTGAGCCTGGTACTGCTCCTATCTCTAGGCATCCATACCGCATGGCTCTGAGAGAACTGGCAGAAATGAAGAAACAACTGGAGGAGTTGATGGACAAGGGTTTCATCCGCCCAAGTTCTTCACCATGGGGTTGTCCCATGATTTTTGTGAAGAAGAAGATGGTACTCTGCGGATGTGTGTGGATTACCGCCTCCTCAATGCGGTAACAGTTAAGAACAAGTACCCTTTGCCCCGCATAGATACTTTGTTCGATCAGTTAGCTGGTGCCAAGGTGTTCTCGAAGATAGATCTCCGATCGGGCTACCATCAGATCAAGATCAGGCCATAGGATATACCAAGGACAGCTTTCTCTACTAGGTATGGGTTGTATGAGTACCTAGTGATGTCTTTTGGTCTCACCAATGCTCCGGCTTTCTTCATGTACCTGATGAACTTAGTCTTCATGCCGGAGTTGGATAAGTTTGTGGTAGTATTTATCGATGACATTTTGATCTATTCCAATAATGATGAAGAGCATGCCTGTCACCTCCGAATAGTCCTGACTTGACTAAGGGAGCACTAGCTGTATGCTAAATTCAGCAAGTGCGAGTTTTGGTTAGATCGAGTGCAGTTTTTGGGACATGTGTTGACACCCGAGGGTGTTTCTGTGGATCCCAGCGAGGTGTAAGATGTATTAGATTGGAAGTCTCCTAGGTCTGTACACCAGATCCATCAGTTCCTTGGGCTAGCTGGATACTATCGGTGTTTCATCCCTGATTTCTCCAAGATAGCCCAGCCCATGACTAAGCTGCTCCAGAAAGAAGCTAAGTTTGTTTGGAGTTCAGCTTGTGAAGAAGCTTTTCAGTCCCTGAAGACTTTTCTGACCACTGCTCCTGTATTGGCTCAACCTGATATTGAGAGGCCCTTTGATGTTTATTGTGATGCCTCGAAGACGGGATTGGGGTGTGTGCTTTTGCAAGAGGGGCGTGTGATAGCTTATGCTTCGCGCCAACTAAAGAAGCACGAGGTGAACTACCCTACCCATGATTTAGAGCTAGCTGCTGTAGTTCACTCTCTGAAGATTTGGAGGCATTATTTGTTGGGCAACAAAGTGCATATCTTCACTGACCACAAGAGCCTTAAGTATATTTTCACTCAGTCTGAGTTGAACATGAGGCAAAGGAGGTGGTTAGAGTTGATCAAGGATTATAATTTGGAAGTCCACTATCATCCAGGAAAAGCCAATGTGGTAGCTGATGCCTTAAGTCGTAAGTCACATCAGGTTGAGGAAATACCCTTGTCACTTCACCACATAGAGGTGTTAGCTCAGATTGCATTGACCTCAGAGTTGCTGGAGCAAATTATTCGGGAACAAAAGGAAGACCCTGAAGAGATTCCTCACATCAAGAAGTTGCTAGCTGAAGGACGTGGACCTCATTTTAGCATTGATGAACTAGGAGTCATGAGATACAAGAATAGACTGGTGGTTCCATCCAATGAAGAGCTGAAAAGAAAGATTTTGCAAGAAGCCCATCATTCCAAGCTGTCTATCCACCCTGGTAGCAACAAGATGTACCATGATCTACGCAAACTGTACTGGTGGTCCTACATAAAGCAAGATATCACCTAGTTCGTTGCGAAGTGTGACACTTGTGGTAGAGTCAAGGCAGATCATATGCGTACTCCTAGATATCTATAGCCCTTGCCCATTCCTATTTGGAAATGGGAGGATATTTCCCTAGATTTCATTATGGGTTTACCCCACACCTCCTCTGGTTTTGATTCTATTTGGGTCATTGTGGACCGTCTCACCAAGTCTGCCCACTTCCTTCCAGTGGACACTAGATACAATGCCAAGAAGTATGCGGAGTTATACTTTGATCGGATTGTGACCCTACATGGAGTTCCTCTCACCATCATCTCTAATAGAGGGTTAGTTTTTGTCTCTTGTTTCTAGGAGAAACTCCAGGAGTGTTTGGGTACTCGTCTTCTCAGAAGCTCGGCATACCACCCATAGACTGATGGTCAGACTGAAAGGGTGAACTAGGTGCTCGAGGATATGCTGCGGGCTTGTACCATCTCTTTTCCTGAGAAGTGGGATCAGTGTTTGAAGCTGGCCGAATTTTCTTATAATAACAGCTATTAGGAGAGTATCCGTATGGCACCATTTGAAGCTTTATATGGACAGAAGTGTAGGACGCCACTAAACTGGATTGAAGTAGGAGACCGTGGGTACTTCAGGCCTGATTTCATAAAGGAGGCTTGAGAGAAAGTAAATATAATTCGTGAACACTTGAAGTCAGCTCAGAGTCGATAGAAGGCTTACGCAGACAAGCGAAGAAGGCCTTTGGAATTTGCAGCTGGGGATTATGTGTATCTCAAGGTATCTCCTATGAGAGGGGTACATCGGTTTGGTGTCCATGGCAAGTTAGCCCCTCGGTATGTGGGTCCATACAAGGTGTTGCAGCAGTGTGGTCCTGTTGTTTATCGTCTCCAACTCCTTGAAATTCTCTCGACGGTTCACAATGTATTTCACGTCTCGCAACTGAAGAAATGCCTATGAGTTCCTGAAGAATCTGTGGAAATAGAAGGACTTCCGCTCCAACCTGATCTGTCTTATGTGGAGCAGCCTATAAAAATCTTGGATGAGAAGGAGATAGTGACCAAGAACTGGGTGATAAAGTTTTACAAGGTGCATGGCAAAACCATTCAGAGGACGAAGCCACCTGGGAGCAAGAGAGCTACTTATCAAAGCATTACCCCCACCTCCTCCCTGGGTTGGATAGTTAGTTTTGCGCCAAATGTACTCCCTACCTTTTTCTCACACTAGGCACATGAAATCTCGGGTCGAGATTTTGTTTTAGGAGGGTAGATTTGTAACACCCTGGTGTTACATTGTAATGTTTTGCTGAAACATTTCGTAAGCATCTAAATTATGTGCATATGTGTATGATAGGCTTTATAATCAATGTTTGGCATTGAAACATTTTTACGAAATGGGAAAGCAAATGTTATGTTTCGTGTCACATAACGTGTTTATTATCTTAATCGAATTCTTGTTAGAACAAAATGTTATAAAACATTTTGTGAACGGCGATAAAAAATGTGTGGTTGAAGACATGGATGGCTAGCGAGTACGTCTCGGGGGTCAGGTTTGGGATTCGACGTGAAACCATTTGAATCGACGTCCTCCGTGTCAGTTTTTGATGAGGTCGACGAAGCCATCTTTGGCATTATTTGTAGAACAATTGGCTTAAGGAGTAGCGCAATGTCACGACTGTGTTTGATGACTCGTTGTACCCCTTGGTGCATCTAGCAATTAGCTTAGCGTTTGGAACATGGCGTACGCGTTTTCTAACCGCTTTAAAAACTATGCATGGTCCCTAACTGAGTCCTGAGCACGGTCACCACCCGCTTGCCAGCGCACTCTGCCGCGTGGGCCAGAACCCACCGCTGCGCCCGGCTATGCTCACTGCGTCGTGCGCGTGCACGACCTGCGTGTCCTACCTGCCTGCGACCACTGCCCCGCTGCTGCTCGCCTCGCCAGCCAATGCGTTGCGCCCTGGCCACCGGCTGTGCTCTGCCAGCGCCTTGCCCTGCCCCACTGTGGCCATTGTCGCACCAGGTCCCGTGTTCGCATCGCCAGTAGCTACGCTCGGTACGCGCCATTGACTTCCTTGGCTGCTTACGCACTAGACAACTGACTGCTTCACCATCACCTTGGCATCACATCGCGATGTCCGTGGCTGGCACTACCCGCTACGGCGCCAGGACGCGTCTCGTCGCTTTGCTGCAGCGGCCGTGTGGACGGCTGTCTGGAGCACGTCCTGATGCTCCCCATGGCCAGGCACATCGGTACCTTGGGTTGACATCCGTAGACGAGCCATGCCGTGCCATGACCTCCCCTACCGCCGCTGTCTCCATGCCCGCCGTGATGACTCCATCAAATTCGCCGTGGCAGCAACGCCTCGTTTCAAATTGAGCACGTTTCTGACTCCACTAGGTAGCTTGCTGCCCTACCGACGCTGCATAGCTGACTATAGCTCTGCCATAGGTCCTAATTTTGAAAAGGTGAGTTTCCGGGTCCTTAAGACCAGGAGTGCCTACGCCGTCGGTTATCATCGCCACCAACGCAGCTCGGTCCAATTCCTAGCGCTACTAGGCTCTCCTCCAGTTGGTTGTCACCATGCTCACCACAGCCTAGGCCCTACCGCCATAGTGTAGCCCGTGGCATGGCTATGCCATTGCCGTGCTCTGCCGCACTCATCGTGCGCACATGGCCGGCTCGGCCTAAGCCATCTTCGATCGATCCTTTGCGCCTTTCGGTTCTGTGGTGAGTCGCTGGTGCTCGTCCGCTACTTTTTTTGCCTCGGTCGTGCTGATGTTCACCAAAACGGCACCGCCGTGCTTGCAGGGTGCCCGCCGTCGTGGTCCGAGCCCGCTGTGACGTCTCGGTGCGTGTGTCTCTGCCCTGCGCTTCGCGTTCGCGCATAGGTGAGTGTCGGCTCGTTATTTTGGCAGGGGGAGGGCTGGGGTGGCCGGCGTGGATCGTCGGTGCCAGTCCCGTCGTGCCGGTGGGCGCGGGTGGCCGCAGGGGCGTTGCCGGGGAGAGGACGAATAGTTCGGAGGGTGCTGCAGTAAAAGCATAGACTGATGAAATAGTGACTTAGAGTTGGCTGCGAATTCATTGTAGTTCGTGGGTGCCCGTGCTTAATCGCCTTCACGCGCGGGCCGTCCCCGCCGTGGGTCGTTGGCCGGCTGGGCCGCACCTCCGCGTGGGCCGCACAAAGGCCTGCTGTCGCGTGCGGGTGGGAGGGAGCGCTGGGCCGATCCACGCGTTGTGGGCCGGCGACCGAGGTTTTGGTTTTCCTTATTTCCAGGAATTAGAAATGCTTATTTATTTTATGTTATGAATCCAACTTCGATAAATCGTATTAAATTGCATGGTTGTCCAAAAATAGCGAAACTAAGTTTGTTAGGTTCGCAAAAATGTCATCTACCTGTTAAGTACAGTTAGTTCACCATTAGCTGTTAGGATGATAGGCTCATAAGATTTAGATAGAAAGCTTAGAATTATATCAATCAATAATTGCAAGAATTGTTGTGGCGAACCGACAATAGCTTTAGCTTCGAAATTGTTACAGCAGTGTCCTTAGACCTTTATATACTTGCTGTAAAATTGGTAACCGTAGAGCGAGTCGTTTAAATGGCATAGTTATTATCCTTGCTTTAGTGTATGTATCGTAAACTGGCATTAGGAGTAGGAGTATTCGTAGTCACCGTGAGAATGTATGACACGTTCATACTTGATAGTAGTGCTGGTACATAGCTTAGACCTTAGTGGGTAGATATCACTTAGTAGTTTAATAGGGGTACTTTTGCATTGAGAATTTCTGTTGCCGTAGTGTTAATCATTGCATCGTCATTTCATGTAGATCACGAACAGGTAGACTTCGTACCCGTCGGTGAGCCGAAGTACGACGAGGTGATCGAGGAGTATGAGGAGGAGCTCTTCGCATAGGAGGGAGCCTAGGAGCCTGTTGGTACTGACTTTGCTGACCGAGCACCTGCCCAAGGCAAGCCCCAGTGCATAACCCCTATTTTTAAATGGTCATTGAATATATTATATGATCTGCATTTACGTTACAGGCATTTTATGGAAACTATATGCATAAATATATCCACCATGAGTCATACTAGTACAAGTCGAGTAGTTGCTATGCTCAGGATGTCAGTAGCATGAGTAACCTGCCGTTACTCGCAAATAGGTGATTAAACTATGATATCATGATGAAATAATGGAAAGGAAAATGGTGACCGGACAGAGATGTGGATTTGGTACTGGTGGGTGTGATGGGTTGTGTCCTGTGGCCAACAGGGCATGGCTCGGTTACACTTTTTCCCTGTCTGTGTCGATTAAGGACCGGTCGTTGCATATGACTCTAGGCAAGTCACAGATTATTGTCCCGAGCACATACTTGGGTATGGGCGTAGGGAAGACTTGCTACTCTCTTGTCGCGGATCTGGCTCTTTCCGGACCGACTGATGGGAAGAGGAGGTGGTGGAGGTCCTTGCACCGCACTAAGTCTGGGACTCAGAGGCGGGGGCTCGGAGTCCAAGTTTGGACAGGGACCTGGACACCCGAGACAGGAGAGTGGTGGGTTAGTCCTGCTTGTGCCTGGGGTACAAGCAGGGCATGTGTCTTCGGGGCACCCAGCTGGGCACATTGTTTCGTGAATCACCGAGTTATCCGGTACGGCTTGTCTGTGGTTTAGCACCATAGTAAGAACTGTAAGTGGAAAAAGGAGAAGGAACAGTATCGATTGCTCAACTCTTGCTGGAAAGTAGAATAGGTGCTTTGATAGATTGACTAGATGAAAACTTAATACGACTGATGATAATAATGTATCAATAAGGACTCACTATTAGTATTGCTTTTTGCTAAAAGAGAACTAGCAAACCATAAAGCCTAGCATATTCCTTGGAGTCGGGAAAGTATTCCCACTGGTCAGATAAGTCTTGCGAGTACATTGTGTACTCAGGGTTTATTTACCCCTATTGTAGGTGATGCTTGAGTAGTACCTTGGGTGGAAGATTCTTCTGGTGGGCTCAAACGAAATCCTCGTTATCTTATCGCTAGATGTTATCTTTTAATATTCCGTTGTTTATCATTCCGCACTCTATATTTGGTATTGTAATAATGTACTTTCTAAGAAAACTCTAATGTATGAGATGGACTTGTGTTGTAACTCGTTTTCATTATTGGATCCTTGGGAAAATGTGGATCTTTTGGGTTCTCCCCCGGGGTGTGCCCGACGGACACCGCTCGTTGTAGTTGCTTTCAAGGTGCTTAGTGTCTGATGGAAGATGAGCGCCTCCGTAAGTACGCTATTTCGGGTGGTTCTGCCACACTACAACAATTTGGTAAGTTCTGATTTGGTCAAGAAGCTTAGCTTGACCACACGCCCACACCCACATCCATACCATATTCAGTGGCTAAATGATTCAGGTAAAGCAAAGATAACACAAACTTGTAGAGTATCATTTTCTATTGGTTCTTATGTTGATTCTGTTGATTGTGATGTGGTACCTATGCAAGCTTGTTCACTCTTATTGGGTCATCCTTGGGAACATGACAATGATGCTACACACCATGGTAGAAGTAATAAATACACTTTTGTGCATAAAGAAAAGAAAATTACTTTGGTGCCTTTAACCCCTGCTCAAATTGTACAAGCTGATAGAGAACGCGCTCCTAGTTTGAATGATATCCAATCTGAAAATCAGCAAGATGCTAATTCTATTTTCCCACCTAAAAAGGATAAGTCTACATCTATTTCTAAGGCTAAGGGGATTAAATTGAAGGGTGGTGTTATGCTTGCAACAAAATGTGACTTTACTAAAATTTCTGATGATGATATTTGCTATGCTTTGGTATGCAAATGAGCTATGTTTTCGCTTGATGATATTATTAGCTCGGTGTCTCCTGCTGTCACTAACCTTTTGCAGGAGTATGAGGACATTTTTCTAGCTGAGATACCCCCGGGGCTGCCACCTTTGAGAGGAATAGAGCATCAAATTGATTTGATTTTGGGAGCAACCTTACCCAACCGTGCTGCCTATCGAACTAAACCCAAGGAGACTAAGAAATTCAGCGACAAGTCCAAGACCTTTTGGACTACGGGTATGTACGTGAAAGCCTTAGTCCTTGTGCCGTTCCTGTACTTTTGGTTCCTAAGAAAGATAGAACTTGGAGTATGTGTGTTGATTGTAGAGCCATCAATAATATTACTATTTGGTATCGTCATCCTATTCCTAGGCTAGACGACATGCTTGATGAGTTGTGTGGTTCTATAATTTTCACTAAGATTGACTTGCGAAGTGGCTACCACCAGATTAGAATGAAACTTGGAGATGAATGGAAAACTGCGTTTAAAACCAAATTTGGGTTGTATGAGTGGTTAGTTATGCCTTTTGGTTTGATAAATGCACCTAGCACTTTCATGCGCTTAATAAATGAGGTTTTAAGAGCTTTTATTAGTCATTTTGTGGTAGTTTACTTTGATGATATATTAATTTACAGCAAGTCTTTTGATGAACATATAGATCACTTACGTGTTGTTTTTAATGCTTTACGTGATGCACGTTTATTTGGTAACCTTGAGAAGTGCATCTTTTGCACGGATCGAGTTTCTTTTCTTGGCTATGTTGTAACTCCACAGGGAATTAAGGTGGACGAGATGAAAATTAAAGCCATAAAGAGCTGGCCGGTTCCCCAAACCGTCACACAGGTGAAGAGTTTTCTTGGTCTTGCAGGATTCTACCGCCGCTTCGTCAAAGATTTCAGCACCATTGCTGCCCCGTTGCATGAGTTGACGAAGAAAGGAATGGTGTTCCATTGGGGAAAGGCACATGAGGAGTCCTTTGACACTTTGAAGGACAAGCTTACACACGCACCATTGCTGCAACTTCCAAACTTTGGTAAGACTTTTGAGCTAGAATGTGATGCTAGTGGAGTTGGCATTGGAGGTGTTTTGATGCAAGCTGGTAAATCCATTGCTTACTTTAGTAAAAAATTGCATAGCCCTGTTCTTAATTATTCCACGTATGATAAGGAATTGTATGCACTTGTTCGTTCTTTAGAGACGTGGCGTCATTATTTGTGGCCTAAAGAATTTATTATTCATTCTGATCATGAATCGCTTAAGTATCTTCGCTCTCAAAATAATCTGAATCGTAGGCATGCTAAATGAGTTGAATTTATTGAATCTTTTCCTTATATTATCAAACACAAGAAAGAGAAGGATAATGTGATTGTTGATGCTTTGTCTAGAAGATATACATTGTTGTCCCAACTTGATTGTCGGATTTTTGGTCTTCAATCAATAAAAGAACAATATGCGCTTGATCCTGATTTTAAGGATGTGTTGCTTAATTGTAGAGAGGGACGTACATGGAATAAGTTTATGGTCAATGATAGGTTTTTGTTTAGAGCTAACAGCCTATGCATTCCAGTTGGCTCCCTTCGTCTTTTGTTGTTGCAGGAGACACATGGAGGTGGATTGATGGGACATTTTGGTATCAAGAAGATGGAGGAGGAGTTGTCCACACTTTTTTTAGCCAAGGATGAGGCGAGATGTAGAGTAGTACGTGGCTCGGTGTGCCACATGTCAAAAAGCTAAGTCACGGTTGAACCCACATGGTTTGTATATGTCTCTTCCTGTTCCTTCTACTCCTTGGGCTGATATATCTATGGATTTTGTGTTGGGTTTGCCAAGGACTAAGAGGGGGAGGGATAACATTTTTGTGGTGGTTGATCCTTTTTTTAAGATGGCACATTTTATTCCTTGTCATAAGAGCGACGATGTTGTTCATATTGCTGACCTTTTCTTTCAAGAAATCATTCGCTTGCATGGTATGCCTTCTACTATTGTTTTAGATCACGATGTAAAATTCTTGAGTCATTTTTGGCGCACGCTGTGGAATAAATTGGGGACCAAGCTGTTGTTTTCTACAATATGTCATCCCCAAACTGATGGGCAAACTGAGGTTGTGAATCGAACATTGTCCACCATGTTGAGAGCAATTTTGAAGCGTAATTTAAAGATGTGGGAAGAGTTTTTGTCGCATGTGGAGTTTGCATATAACAGGGTGAAACATTCCACCACTAAGGTAAGTCCTTTTCAGGTAGTGTATGGTTTTAACCCCCGTGCTCCTATTGATCTTTTGCCTTTACCTACCACTGAGAAAATACATAGTGATGCTAGAGAGCGTGCTGATTTTATTTGTAAGTTGCACAAAACAACTAAAGCAAAAATTGAAAGAATGAATAAAAAGTATAGAATTGCTGTTAGTAAAGGTAGAAAAGAGATTAAACTTGAACCGGGTGATTTGGTGTTGTTACATTTGAGAAAAGATAGATTTCCTGAGCTGCATAAGTCTAAATTAATGCCAAGAGCAGCTGGTCCTTATAAGATCATTGAGAAAATAAATAATAATGCCTACAAACTTGAGTTGCCACCCGAGTTCGGGGTTAGTCCCACCTTTAACATTACAGATTCGAAATCTTATTTGGGAGAAGAAGATGAGCTTGAGTCGAGGACGACTCCATTTCAAGAGGGAAAGGATGATGAGGACATCACTCCTTCGGATATACCCGCTGATGCTCCAACCGTCATGCAAGGTCCAATGACCCGGGCTCGAATGCGTCAACTTAATTTAGAGGTGAGCTCGTTCTTAAACGATCCTTTTTATACTTTTGAGAATAGACTACTACCTAATGATGTTATCTTGCTTAGGAACATTGGAGAGGGTCATGAAGGACTTAGAGGATGTGGTGAAGGTGAAGATGACCAGCAAGGACGTCCAACAGGAACCGAAGGCCCGGTCCAACATGATTTCGAGTCTGCCTCGGCCTCCAGGACCAGTCTGCCTTAAACTGGTCACCCAGGACGCATCCGGACTCCGTTTTCGACGATCCATATATGAATGGAAAGCTAATTTGATAAGAAAGCCAATACAAGTGGTTTCACGTCAAAAGCTCTTCGAAATCAACAGGAATCATCGAAACAAGTTAGCATCCAGAATCTACCAGGGTGCTGCGACACCGTCTTTTGGTCCGTTGGACCATGTATCGTGTTTGGGCCCATTAGGGGCGCGTCCAGGGGTCTTGCACGACCCTAGAGTCTTTATAAACCGCCGCCGCCCCTCCATTAGGGTTTGGGTTTTGCTTAGATTATTCTGTCATGAACAGTTTCGTCGTTCACCGGTTTGTGAGACCCCAACTCCGAGAGATTAATCATTCATCTGCAATTTGGTTGTGTTCTTTCTTATTCTTGCTTATGTTCTTCGTTGCGCAGGCAGGGATTAGCCTTCTTGGCGAGGTCAACCTGGTCCGTGACTTGGTTGATAACCAGAGGAGCTGTGGTGCTAAGATTGCAGGGTTCGATCTTTTGATCTGAAGCCGGATCGGTGTGTCATTCTCCACCACAACGATAGTTATCTCTACCTGACGGAAGATCGGGATCCCCGTTTCTATTACAATGGAGCTGCCAGGGTAGGGGGGGCTTGAGCCCCGGCTGCCCCCCTGGCAGATCCGCCCCTGAGTGCAGGTATCTTCTTGGTATTGCACAAGTCATATCACCTATTGAACTCATAGCTACAACTGGTGCTGGAGATTCATTCATCGGAGCAGTTCTATATGTAGTCTCTTTGCACTGTCCAGTCTCTAATCAAAATCAAAAGAAATTGGCTACTAACCTGAACAAATGGTCTCAAGGTTGAATCGGCTACATACCTCAGTGTGCTTTCCTGGCCGGGCGAGCGACTCATCACTCAACTGGCGCCTCCTCCCTCCTGACCTTTTAGATGGAGATCGGAGAGTGTCATGGTCTTGAGCAGCAGTTGCTGCTGGACATGCACTGACAGGATGGCGAGGCTCGACTCAGCGGCGATCACGGTGGCCTTGCCGCCGCCGCGGCATGGAGGCCATAAATTCAGAAGAATGCCCTTGTTCCACTTCAGTTCTGAAACTACAGGAGCAGACATATATAGGAGAAATCAGTGGTTATTTAAAGAAGGGAAATCAACTAATAGTGGCTGATGTCGTATCAGTCTCTCAAATTCACCAAATCACGTGAACTGGAACAAGAAAACTTCCAGAAGTTTGCAAAGCTCGCCATGAATCTTCTTGAAAGTGCTCACGTTGAACCAGCAAGCATACAATTGAGCCAAATACACATGGAAGAAGCATCGATTGAAACTATAATGCCTCTGCAAAGAGGCTCGTCCAACGTCATCTTCTTATGTCTCCCCCTCTCTCAACGGAGAAAAGTGATATAATTTCAATATATGGAACTCTCCTAATCCCTGTTGTCAATTCTAATCCGGCGAGACCTTGCAAGATCTGGTTCGAGATGCAGAGACTTATATGTGAACAAAGATTAAATTTGTTTTTATAACAAGAAAGATTCACAAGCCATTTTATAAGGAAACAAGGGAAAAGAGAGAAACCTGTATTGAATACATCATGGAAATAGCAGACCCAATTCGATTCCGTTCTTCCTTCCAATTTCCTCATCATCAAGGACTCCTGCCCCCGCTCAGAGAGAAAGGACAACGGGACAAGGAAACCTAGCGCCGTTTGGACGGACGGGAGGAGGATGGACCGCGATGGACGCCCGGGGTGTCTGCCATTGCTGGGCTTTACCTTCCTCACCTTCAACTGCAGGCTGGCCGTGTACCGCTCCTGGGGAGGAGGCGGGGCCGCGGTCGGCGAGCGCCGGCCGCCGGGACTCGCTCGAGCTCCGGTCGTGTGCGCGTACGGCGTACGGGAGGAGCGTCGGACAGATGATTTATTTTCGAGTAAAATGCGGCGGAGGTGCATTAACTATGTATATCTACAGAAAACCCCTGCCTTTCATCTTCTGACGCGGTGAGCGACGCCGGCCGGCGCGGAGGCAAGACAGCGCTTGAGGCATCCCGATTGACCATTGACACGTTCACCTGCTGACACTACCACACCATTGACTTCTCCCTGAGCGCTGGGTCCTACTCCTGCGTCCATTCCCCCCACAGACGACAGACAACCCATCGTGCCACGTACGGGTCCTACACGCTACTGCTCCTCCTACCGTGCAACGCGACAAGCTACTACTACTGCTGCTGTAGTACAGTAGGATACTACCAATCGTCGGTGGCGGTGGTGCCGGCGCCGGAGCAGCGGAGGATGTTGTTGGACTTGACGTCGGGGTGCACGATTATGAGCGTGCAGTCGTGGTGGAGGTAGCACAGCCCGTGCGCCGCCTCCAGCGTGATCCGGTACCGCCGCTCCCACGCCAGGGACGCGCCGCGCTTCTTGCCGTTGCCGCGGAGCACCTCCCCGAGGCTGCCGCCGCCCATGTACTCGTACACCAGCATGTTCGCATCGCGGTTCGTGCAAAAAGCCAGCAGGCGCACGATGTACCGGTGCCGGATGTTGCCCGGTGTCCGGACCTCAGCTTTGAACCTGCGGTCGTCGCCGGCACCCCCTTGTGCCTGCAGGCGCTTCACCGTGATCGCGCCGCCCGATCGGGTCCGCCCCTCGTACACGACGCCGGCGCCGCCGCGGCCCACCACGTTGTCGTCCTTCATGCACTCGATCACCTCCGCCACGCGCGAAGTCCACCTTGTGGAACGCCGTGGACCATTACCGGCCTTCCCACCGCCGCCGCCGCGGCGAACACCACGGAGCAAGCCCAGCGCCAGCACCAGTTTCAGCTCCCCGCCGGCCCCGCCGCACCGTCGTCGTCGTCACGCCCCCCCCCCCCCCCCCCCCCCCCCCCGCGACGCCGACCCCGCCTCCGGCGCTTTCCGTGTAGTTATTGCACGACCGGCTCACCACCGGGCCGCAAAGCCTTGGGTTGCCTGCGAACGCCATCGCGTTCAGGTACGCCAGCTGCCCCGTGTACGGGAGCTGCCCGGACAGGTCGTTGTGGAGGAACAGCGTGTCGAGCGACGCGAGCGCGCCGAGCTACGCGGGTACCCGCCCCGTGAGGCCGCAGTTGGAGACGTCCAGCACGGTGAGGCTGCGCAGCGCGCTGAGCGCCGGCGGGATGCCGCCGTCGAACACGTTGTAGTACCCCAGGTAGAGCTCCCGTAGCGTGGTGAGGTTGCCGAGCTCCGACGGGATGCGGCCCTACAGGTTGTTGCCGTTGAGGGACAGGTGCTCCACCTCCGGCATCGCGCCGTACGCCGCCGGGATCTCGCCCGTGAAGTAGTTGCCGCCGAGGTCCAGGTATCAGAGCCTCGGCAGTCCCGCGACGCCGAGAGGGAGCCGGGACGAGAAGTTGTTGTCGTAGGCGTCCAGCACCTCGAGCGCGGGAAGCAATGCCAAGTCCCAGCCGCCGTCGAGGTCGAGCCTGCCGCTCAGCTGGTTCCCGGACACGTTGACGTGCGCGCAGCGCCGGGAGCGGCGATGCGATGGCGATGAGGCCCACGATACCGTTCTCGGCCAGCAAGAGGCTCTCGAGCGCGCCGAGCCCCGTCACGCGGACCGAGACGGGCGCCGCGCCGTTGGCGGACACGTTCATGTTGGCGATGTCGATGGCGACCATGCGCCCGGTCGCGCTGCACCGGACGCCCGGTCGCGCTGCACCGGACGCCCGTCCAGGCGCACACCGACAAGATCGTCACCAGCGGTTGGTCGACGTTCAGCGACCGCGTCAGAAGATAAAGAAAGGTCAGAGGTTTTCTGCAAATGTACTTTGGATTTAAGGTTAAATAAATGGCATGGACCTACAGTGAACCATTTTAAAAGTTCATGATCTAAAAATACAGTTCCAAAGTTGATGGATTTAGATGACACCACAACAAAAATTAATAGACCTCTAGTGCATTTTACTCTTTATTTTTTTTAACCAAACGAGCGAGTGGAGTGGGCCGCATATGTGCTGAAAGCGAGCAAGTGCGACAGTCGAGCGAGTGGGACAGCTGGGTTAGTAGAATGGGCCAGACGAAAAACGGCCCAGACAAAAAAAAAAAAAAGCTGAAATTTTATCTTTTATTATTAAGTATAGATTAAGGTTGTATATATTTGTGCTAAAATATATAGAGCTCTGTTCTGATTTGATCCATGGTCGCTGTCCTCGCGTCGATGGGTTTCCATAGTTTAGATTTAGGATTTAATTTGATTTCTAGTTTGATCTTGATTTCTGATTCCTGAATCCTTGCGTTGCTGGGTTTCCGTAGTTTAGATTTAAGATTCAATTCGATTTATATTTTGATATTGATTTCTAAATCCGGATGGAACATGAAAGAGACCAACGTGATAGCCCACGAATATAAAATAAACAGAGGAGCAGCGAGCAGCCGATCAAATTTCACGGAGGAAGAACGTGATCACTTTGTCTAATTTATATTTGCCACTTCTTCTCTACTTCATATGCCTAAATTTTACGATGATTTCAGACAACACTTTTGTACTATCAATTAGTACGAGTAAATTGTTATTTTTGTGATTTGCTATTTATCTTTGTATCATAATATATCATTTTTTTCTTTTCTGACTATAGAAATAATTATAAATTATTAAATTCTCTTTGTGCAAACACATATCGATTTTTGTCAGGTTTGTGGTTTTATTTAACGAATTTTTTATTCCCGAAATAAAAAATTATAGATTGTGTCTACAAAAATTACAACGACAATTTTAGTTTAAAATATATACAATAACCGTTGCATGAAAAAAAACTAAAATTCAGACACCTGAAATTTAGTAAATCCCTATATTTGCTTACTTTCTACTTTTTTCTTTTTCTATTTCTATTTCGAGTAGGATTCTTATTCGACCAGGCTATTCTAGGCAAGAAGGCTCGTATGACAGAAGGAGTCTATTTAGATTAGGATTCCTATTAAAGTTACCTTAAAATCCCATATATTTATATAATAAAATAGTAGGTGTAGATGTGTCTGGGAGGTTTTCACATTCATAAAGTTAGTTAAGGAGGGTCAGACGAAAAAAATAGGTGGAGAGAAATTTTACCTCTTTAATATTAGATATAGATATAGACATGCACCTCGATGGGGCTTTTAGATTGGTTTCCATGAGTACGTAATTAACGTTAGTCCTAGTAGTTAACTTGCAAGTACTCCGATCTTATCTTCCAATTACTAATAAATCCATTAACTCATGCTTCAGCATGCCCCAGAACCTCATGTTACATAAGTATTAATGCCAGTTTTGGTGGGGGTTTATGTCCAGTTTTCAAGACTATCTCATGTCAGTTTCATTCTCATAAAACTCATTTTACTCTTATAAAACTTTGATCATGGCAAAATATTATGTCATGTCATCATATTTGCAAAATATTATTCTTGAATGCCAAAACCATAAAAAAAACTAATTTCCCTTATCTTCTATTTTTGAGTGTGTTTGCTTAACGGTTTGTGGCCAAGAATCATTTCCTTGGCGGTTTAATCCTTTTCCTTGGTGGTTTTTGGCACTCAAGGAAATCTATACAGTTCTAGGGTTTATCCTTGTTCTTGAGTATAGAGAGAGGGGGTGAAGCAAATGAACGAGTGAGTGAGTGGGATGAAGTGGAGTGGCTTCAACTGATGAAGAGCTCCAACTTGTGCTGACATGTGGGCCCAAGCAAATGCAAGTGGAAAATAGCTCATTTTTCACTTACCTTCACTGTTCTGTAATTTATCGGAAGGTCTGGTTACTCTGGCGAACTCTCTGGTGAAAGGTCCTAATGGATAGATGAGGTGAATAGCCTATTAAAAATTCCTACAACAACACTACGACAAATGATTAGTCAATAAGATAACAAAGCGAATTTTGCACTAGCACTATACTTGGGGTTGCAAGCCACCTACCCAATTCTATTTTCTATGATTTCTAGTATATCTGTCGGTGCAGAAAGTGACCAACATGTAAATATTTGTAGTTTTGTCGTATGTTGTGATTGGATGTGGCCTAGCACTCAATGACACAGGGTTTATACTAGTTCAGGCAACATGTCCTACATCCAGTTTGAGTTAGTTGGTGACTTTATTCCTGAGCCCAGGTGCTCGAAGTTTGCTGTGGGGTTACAAATGGAAAAGAGAAAGATGGGGGTGTAAGAGGTCCGATCGGACTCTGGTCTGAAGGGCCAAGAGTGACGGGAGCTCCGCTATGTGCTAAGTGTTCGAGCGTGCACTCTGTGTAGCTTTCGAGTGTCTAAAGCTACAGAGGGTGAATCAATATAAGTGAACTGAGGGATCCATCTGTTGGGAGAGAGCGCATCCCCTTTTATAGATGAAGGGGACGGCCTTACAAGTGAGAGAGAGAGAGAGTACGCATGCTACTAAGTCTTGTTGCCCATGCCGTCGGGTAAAAGATGATGGTAGGCGCCCATAACACTGTTGTTGTCAGACGCATGTGGGAGGTTTTATCGTATTCACCATGTATGGTAGATGACGGTGCCCACAACACTGTTGATGTCCAGAGGCATGTGGGGGAGCCTTACCGTGTTTGTCTGGTATGGGAGTTGATGGCGCCCACAACACTATAGGGCAAATGTCGGCGCCCACAACACTGATTGGGTTCTGACAAGCCAGAAAGGTTGCAGGGTACCCTTCTAACATGCCCTGTTGGTACTATCCTACAGGTGTACAGGGTACGGTCCTCGGTATTATGGTTGACTTGAGTGCCCTGCCTTACTTTCTCTGTCTGTTTCCTGGTCCTCACCGAGCGAGCGTCCCCGGTCGGTTGGTCCCAGTCGGTTCTGATTGCGCCAGTCGGAGAGGAGTTGTAAGCAGGGGTTCGGTGCATCCTCGGTTGGAGACGTGGGTCGAAGCCAGAAGTGGTGTTTGGACAAGCTTTCCAGTTGGAGAGGTCATCCGGAGGCTGGCCAGAGTTAGAAGTGAGTTATGTTCCTCCTTAGCGAGGCCTTTCGGTCGGAGAGGTGGGCCAAAGTCAGAAGCGGGCGTCGTTCCTCCTTGGCCAGGCCTTCCGATCGGAGATGGGATCACCCTTCTGGCCTATCATTTAGGTATTTGGGCTGGCCTAGGAGTTGCGTGTCGTTCGCAACGTTGTCTGCTGTCCCGAGCCTTTATTTGGGAAGTCGGTCCATGAGGGACCCTGGGTTTATGTACCCGATAGAAGCCCCTAAGCCCTCGGGTGATTCAGGTAGAATCGTTTAGGGGATTTTTATTTTGACGATGGGTACGCGCGAGCGCACCCATGGGTGTAGACCCCGAGCCTTCGAGCGATTCGAGTAGAATTGTCAGGGGGGTTTCGTGTTGCTAGTGGGGAAAGTTTCATTTCATTAGCGGGTAGGTGCGAGTGCACCTGCGGGTGTAGCCCCCGGGTGATTCGGGTGGAATCGCCTGGGGTTTTTATCAACGGGCATGCGTGAGGCATTTTTTAGGGACCGGGTGAGATGGACTCGTGGATCCTAGCGTCGGGCGTAGCCGAGGCATTTTAGGGATCGGGCAGGACAGAGCTCATGGATCCTGGCATCGGGCGTAGCCGAGGCAGTTTAGGGATCAGGCAAGACGGACTTGCGAATCCTGGCATTGGGTGGAGCTGAGGCATTTTAGGGATCGAGCGAGACGGACTTGCAGATCCTAGCATCAGGCGTAGCCGAGGTAGTTTAGGGATCAGGCGAGACGGAGCTCGTGGATCCTAGCATCGGGCGTAGCCAAGATAGTTTAGGGATCGAGTGAGACGGAGCTCGCGGATCCTAATGTTGGGTGGAGCTGAGGCATTTTAGGGATCAGGCGAGATAGACTCATGGATCCTGGTGTTGGGTGGAGCCAAGGTAGTTTAGGGATTAGGGAGATAGAGCTCGCGGATCCTAGTGTCGGGCATAGCCAAGGCAGTTTAGGGATTGGGTGAGACAGAGCTCGTGGATCCTAGCGTCGGGTGGAGCCGAGGCAGTTTAGGGATCGGGCGAGATGGAGCTCACGGATCCAAGCATCGAGCACAGCCGAGGCAGTTTAGGTATCAGGCGAGACAGATTTCACCGATCCTAGAGTTGGGTGGAGCCAAGGCAGTTTAGGGATCGAGCGAGATGGACTCATGGATCCTAGCATTGGGCATAGCCAAGGTAGTTTAGGAATCAAGCGAGAAGGAGCTCACGGATCCTAGCATTAGGCATAGCCGAGGTAGTTTAGGGATCGGGCCAGATGGAGTTCGTAGATCCTGGCATCGGGTGGAGCCGAGGTAGTTTAGGGATCAGGCGAGATGGACTCACAGACCTTGGCGTCGGGCGCAGCCTAGGGATCAGGCGAGTTGGAGTCATGGACCTAGGTGCAACCAAGGCGTTGGGTGTCTTGAGCCCCTAAGCCCCATTACGCTTTGGTAGGGGTTGGTTGAGTTTTATGTGTTACCCTATCCATAGTTTCTCACAACCGGAGGGGCTGAGCTAACATCAATTGCCTCGATGGCTCAAGTGACGCACTCGGTGAGCTCACTAACAGGCATGTTCGAGTGAAATCTGGGTCTGTTGTTTGTGACAGGGTTGGCATAGCCCTCATGTGACATTCCACTGCTCCTTAACCTGCAACTCGACAGATGCCTGGGTCGTTCTGGAGACTGACCTAGGTGGCCCGCTAGTCTCCTCTCGATGGAGATTCTATTTGTTTGGCTGAGGTTAGGATCGAACAAGAAGGTTGAGATGACCCTGTCTACTTCAGGATAGACTGGGCGAGGACCGCTCGGGGCTCATCTGTGTTTTCTCCCCTAGCTTTGTTTGACGCGAGGTGGCCTTGAGCCCTTCGTGGGCCAGCCTTCAAACCTGGTCGGTCGTTGCTCATGTTTGAATGAGGCAACTGCCGCTTCATGTCATAGCATGGAGCGTTGTGATGCATTTAACTACATATGCGATGCCTTGGATGTATGGAATGAATGAATGCATGTATAGATGAATGAATGATTATATAAAGAAATAGTGGGGTTTGGTAATGTTTCCTTGATGACTCGAGTGATGGGGTTTGAGGAGCTCCAATCGGAAATGTCCGACCGGGATCCACGCTCATCATTCATGATGCAGTCGGCATGGCCCACATGGAGCGTCCCTCTGCTCCTTACCTATCTCTCGGCGTTTGCCTAAGCCGTCTGATCGACTCAAGAAGCTCAATGGTCTCTCCTGGGCAGAGATCCCATAGTTGGGCCTTTCCAAGTCCCACCTAGGAAGGCGGAGGGCCGCCTGTGCATGGTGGTGCTTTGTTTCTTGCGCCCACCGTGCGGTAGTGGTGGGCCATGCCCAGGCCATGTCCCATCTGACCAGGCAGGGTGCGTCCCATCGGTCAGGACGCGGCCCATCATTTCCTATTCGCATTGAATGAGGGAAGGGAGAGGGTTCTTGCCCCAATCCTTTTGCCTTTCCTCAACTGCTCTGCTTCTTCTTTAAATAGGGGAAGGGAGAGGGAAAGGAGAACTCATAGACCCATTCGTGATTTTGGAGTGCAATGTCGAGCTGGAGGTCATCCAGCGTAAATGAGGTGGCGCTGGCCGCCTTCGCTGAGAAGGGGCTACGTCTGCCGAAGGATGTGGCGCACTGGAGGGTACTGCACGCCATCAACTTTGTCACCGTTTGCGAGGCTTTTGTTGGGATGGAGCCACACATGGACTCCTAGCGAATCTTCTCCGGGCGAGTTTTGTCGGAGGGGAAACCGCTCAGGACTGCGTTGGTGGGGGTTTCACCCTTGCAGCCGCTCAGGTCGGCTAGTTCATTAAGTTTGATGAGGCATCCTTCAGCCATGGTGGCCATACTTCGGCGGGTGGCGTCCCTATCCAGGAGCTACCTCGACCGCATGAGAAAGCCTAGAGCTTCATGTTCTTCTGCTAAGCATCTGTGGGTGCGATGCCCTTGAGGTACCCGTTGCGCTCGCCGAAGTCAAGGGAGTGGAACTAGGCGGGGCTCTTGCAGTGGTGGTTATGTTCGGCAGCATATGCCGTGGCCTTACCTTTGGCATTAGCTGATGCTGTCGAGCAGCCACAGTAGCATTTGGAGTAGAAATAGTCAGCAAATATAACCATTAAGTTCATGGGGGAGCCCCCGTGTGAATAGTTTTTGTATCAATGAATACATTAGTTCTGCTTTGCGATAGAATCACTATCCATTCCATCTTTTTTTATCCTAGCATAGCTTTGTTTTTATCCTTTCTTTTTTACACCTACCCATTCATTCCATAGGCTACAACTTTAAGAACCTGGGCATGGCCAAAGTCACATAGGGTAATCAAAGGAATGGAATGCCCTTTCGCTCGGGCAACGCCCCTTTGTTCGGGCGGAAAGTTTTTACCTGTGATATTAAAAAAGAGAGGTAGTATTTAGTATTGTACCCTCATGGAGCGCCTAAGCGACCCGGGCTAAAAGTGTTCAGGCTGGGGTGCTTTATAGGAGCAAGTGCTGAATAAAAGCGGTAAGACCGAATTTAGGGGAAAACCGACGTAGCTGTTCAATGTTCCAAGTGTTGGTGAGAATATTGCCGTTGTCATCCTTCAGTCGGTAGGTGCCTGGTCGGATCACCTCAGTCACCATATAAGGACCTTCCCATGGTGGAGAGAGTTTGTGTTTCTCCTTCGTTGATTGGGTCCTCTAGAGTACAAGATCACCGACTTCGAGGATCCTCCCCCTGATCTTCCTTTCGTGGTACCTGCAGAGAGTTTGCTGGTGGCGAGTGGAGCAAATGATAGTCATCTCGCAGGCACCCTTGAGCAGGTCGACTGTGTCTTGCTGAGCCTCCGTGGCTTGGCCGTGGTCGAAAGCCTTCACTCTTGGGGCGCCGTGGTTGAGGTCAGAGGGTAGCACTGCTTCAGCTCTGTAAGCCAGGAAGAAGGGTGTGAACCCTATGAATCGGTTTGGGTCGTTCTCAGGCTCTAGAGGATCGCTAGGACCTCTACAGCCCATCACCCAGTGTACTAGTTGAGTTAGTCGAAGATGCGTGGCTTAAGTCTTTGGAGGACCATGCCATTAGCACGCTCGACCTGACCATTAGTAGGTGGATGTCCGACCGAGGCCCAGTCGATCCTAAAGTCATATCCATCACTAAAGTCCAGGAACTTCTTCCCAGTGAAGTTAGTCCCTTGGTAAGTGATGATACAGTTAGGAACACCAAAATGGTAGACGATGTCGAGGAAGAATTTGACCACCTCTTCTAAGCAGATGTTGGTGATGGGCTTGGCCTCTATCCATTTGGTGAACTTGTCGACCACTACAAGCAGGTGAGTGAAGTCGCCCAGGTCCTTTTTGAGGGGTCCAACCGTGTCGAGGCCCCAGACCATGAATGGCTAGGTGATGGGGATGGTTTGAAGCTCCTATGTCGACAACTGAGTTTGTCGAGCATAGAATTGGCATCCCGCACACCTACGGACGACCTCCTCTATATCTCGTAGTGTGGTGGGCTAGTAAAAACCTTGGCAAAAGGCTTTTTCGACCAACGACCTTGGGGCCACGTGATATCCACAGATCCTGGCATGGACCTTGAGGAGAGCTGCTTCCCCTGGTTGGTAGGGATGCAATTCATGAGCACCCCCAATGGACTCCATTTGTAGAGTTTGTCACCGAGCATGACGAAGGTCATGGTGCATCGTGCGATCCATTGAGCTTCAGTCATTTTGGGTGGGAGAACCTCCTAGAGGAGGTAGGCGAGTAGCGATGCTCACCATTTGGTTTGATCGACTGCCAACACGATGACGTTGGTGGGTGACGTCGTCATGAAGGCACTAGGGTCAAAGCCCTTGAGCGTTGGCTCAGCGTTGGGGTCGGAGCCCCCTAGCACCGGTTGGGTGTCGGGGTGTGTCTGGATTAGGCCTTCTGAGATGTAGGTGGAAGGCTCGTGGAGATCGCTAATGAAGATCTCGCTCAGAGACTCCTCCCGCCTGGCAGCCAATTTTGCGAGAAAATCAGCGGCATCATTGTCCTTTCAGGGGACGTGATGTAGCTCGATCCCCTAGAATTTGTCCTCGAGCTTGCATACCTCCTGGCAGTATGCTACCATGAGGGGGTTTCTATAGGAGGACTCCTTCATGAGAGTTCGGCGTCCGGCGTCGATAGCTAGACCTCCATCCATTCGGTGACAAAATCCATGAGAGCCTAAGATTTAATAGCAATATGGGGAATATACTTGATGTCGTGGCCCATGAGTTCGAGTGCCCACTTGGAGTTCCATCCTACGGCGTCGCGGTTGCGGACGATGTCCCTGAGCGGGTATGAAGTGATGACCATGACTTCGTGGTTGGTGAAGTAATACAGGAGCTTCTGGGTCACCATCAGCACGGCGTATAGGAGTTTCTACACCTAGGGGTACCGAACCTTAGGGTCAGTGAGTACCTCCCCGACAAAGTATATGGGTCACTGGACCTTAAGGTGGTGTCCCGGCTCCTCCCTTTTGATGACCAGAGCGGCGCTCACCACATGGTTGCTTGCTGCGATGTTGAGGAGGGAGGGTTCTCCCTATTTGGGAGCGATAAGAATTGGGGCCGATGTCAGTGACGCTTTGAGGCTCTTTAGAGCCTGCTGAGCTTCCTCAGTCTAGACAAAGGCGTCTGTCTTTTTGAGGAGCTTCTAGAGTGGCATCCCCTGTTTGCCATGTCGGGAGATGAATCAGCTCAGGATAGCCAGATAGCTGGTGAGCCTTTGTACGCCCTTGACGTTGCATATAGGGCCTATGTTGGAGATGGCCATGATCTTTTCGAGGTTGGCCTTGATGTTGCGCTCAGACACAATGAATCCATGCAGCTTCCCCTTTAGAACCTCAAAAACACATTTCTTAGGATTCAATCTGATGTTGAACCTTCGAAGGTTCATGAACATTGTGGCCAAGTTTGCGATCAAGTCACAAGCTTGAGCCATTTTGACCACTATGTCATCAACATAGATAGCGATTGTTGGTTTCGGCCGCTCGGCTTGATCAGGCTGATCGAGCGGGTCAATTTGGTTGGTGAAGCATTGCTATATGCACCTTTTGTAGGTGGCGCCAGCGTTCTTTAGATCAAAAGGCATGGTTATGTAACAGTATGAACGATACGGTATGATGAACAAGGTTGTGAGTTGATCAGACTCTTTCATCATAATCTAGTGATAGCTTGAGTAGGCATCCAGAAAGGAGAGGATCTCACATCCCGAGGTGGAGTTGACTATCTAGTCTATATGTGGCAAAGAAAAGTTATCCTTTGGACACACCTTGTTGAGGCCAGTATAATCAATGCACATTCTCTATTTCCCGATTTTCTTTTTAACAAGAACAGGATTAGCAAGCTAGTCGGAGTGGAATACCTCTCTGATGAATCCGACTGCTAGGAGTTTGGTGATCTCTTCACCTATGGCCATGTGCCTCTCATTGTCGAAGTGATGCAGGTGATGCTTGGCAGGCTTTGAGCCTAGGACGAGGCACAACACATGCTCAGCGACCTCCCGTGGTATGCCCGGCATGTCAGAAGGCTTCCATGTGAAGACATAGCAATTAGCGCGTAGGAAGTTGACGAGCTTGCATTCCTATTTGGCCGAGAGCTGGGTCCCGATTCGCACCGTCTTGGTTGGGTCAGTGGGGTCGATCCCCATCACCTTGGTTTCCTCGAGTGGGTGGAAGGCCATCAAGGAGGTTGGTTTGTTGCAGTTTGGGACTACTAGGGTCAATGACTCCCCGAGCTATGGGAGCTCGGACGAGTTGATGACCACAGTGGTGAGCTCAAAATGCTCATGGTTGCACGTGAAGGCGTGCGAGAAGGCGCTGCCCATGGTGATGACGCCATTTGGTCCCGGCATCTTTAGCTTGAGGTAGGTGTAGTTGGGGATCGCCATGAATTTGGCATAGCATGGCTACCCCAAGATGGCATGATAGGACCCTAGGAAGTCCACCACTTCAAAGGTGAGGACCTCTGAGCAGAAGTTGGCTCGGTTACCAAATGTGACAGATAGGTTGATCTGCCTGAGTAGGTACGCATGCGCTCCTAGGATCATGCCATGGAAGGGAGAGCCCGCTAGGTAGAGTTCCGACTAGGGGATGCGCATGGCATTGAGGGTGTCAACGTAGAGGATATTGAGGCCACTGCCTCCGTCAATCAGCACCTTGGTGAGGCACTTCTTGTGGATGATGGGATCGACGATGAGTGGGTAGCGTCCCGGTATGGCGACGTGGGAGGGATGGTCCCTCTAATCGAAGGTGATCGAAGATTCCGACCAGCTAAGGAAGGAGGGGACGACCGTCTCAGCGGTGCATGTCTCTTTGTAGCATACCTTATGCTAGTGCTTAGAGCAGATGGCGTCAGATCCCCCAGACATCATGATGCATTCCTCAAGGTTGGGGAAGCTGTCCCCATCCTTGCCCATCGCACCTCCTTTCTTGGCTATCGTATCTTTGTCATCTCCTTCTTTTGACCCACCGTCCTGTCGCAGGAAATGTTTGAGGAGCTCGTAGTCCTTGTAGAGGTGTTTGATGGGATAGGCATGGTTGGTGCATGGGATATCCATGAGCTTGTTGAAGTGGTTAGGCAGTCCCTGCTAGGGCTGCTTGCCCACACGATCAGCTACGGCGACCAACACGGTGTTGGCCAATCAGCACTGATCTTTTTTGTTCTTCTTGCCCCTCTATGTGGAGGGGCCCTCGTCTTGGTCCTCACGCTTGGCCTTGCCTTTGTCCTAGCCTCTGTTGAAGACCACTCTGACCTCCTCCTCACCAGAGGTGTGGTTTGTGGCAACATCGAGCAGGTCTTGAGTGGTATGGGGCTTTAGGCAGCCAAGCTTGTGGATCAGGGACTCGCAGGTTGTTCTGGAGAGGAATGCGCTGATGACGTCCACGTCGACAACATCAGGGAGGGAGTTGCATCGTTGGGAGAACCTACAGATGTAATCCTACGGGGACTCACTGGGCTCCTACTAGCAGCTCTTGAGGTCCTAGGAGTTACCAGGGTGGACATACGTCCCCTAGAAATTTCTAACAAAGATCCTCTTGAGGTCCACCTAGTCATGGATGCTGTCGTGCGGGAGGAATTCAAGCCATGCCCGAACATGTTCCCCCATGCAGATGGGGAGATATTGAATGATGAAGTGGTCATCATCCACCCCTCTGGCTTGGTAGGCGAGCCAAAAATCTTCAAGCCAAATACTAGGGTTTGTCTCCCCAGTGTACTTGGCAATGTTGGTGGGTGGTCGGAAGTGCTATGGGAATGATGCTCTCTGGATGTGTTGGCCAAAGGCCCGTGGTCCTGGGCCATCTAGGCTAGGACTCCGGTCGTCTGGCCGACAACCATGCCTAGGGCGCATTTCACCGCTCCCCTCGATGGTCCAGTTGGGGCCCATGTCACCTGCCCTCATCATCGCCCGATGGACATCATCATCATGCCGGGCCTAATGCCAGTTGCTGATGACGCTACAAGCATCTTGGTTTGGACTAAGCCATTCGCATTCTAGCAGTCGATGTGGAGCAGGTGCTAGGTCAGACCATGGCATAGCTGTGGGCTCTTGTGCCACGCTTGGCGACTGTAGCGGTGAGTGGATGGAGCGATCTATCTGGTGCGTCCCCACTCCCTTGGTGGGGAAAGAGGCCACGAGTCAAAGTCACGATGCAGAGCTTTCCACCTGTTGAACGGCGGTGGCTTCCACCAGTACTCAGAGGTTCTAGTGGACCACCTGCTCCTGGGGGTCGACAGGCTCGGGAATGCCGCACAAAAGCATTGCCGCAACAGCGATGTTCTAGCTAGCTCGAGCGAACTATGGGGGGTCATTCCCCTCGTCCATGATATCATGCTGGACCTGGCGGGCGCAACCCCAGGCACCACTCGCCAGGTTATGTGCGTGGGGCACAACGTGGTGCACCGAGTGCACCAACGCAGGTGGCAGCTGGTTCTACCATCGTTGTCATAGCTCCTTAGCATGCTCTTGTGCGAGCGTGAGGGCCCCCGCACGAGGGTCTGGAGGGGTGTGAGTCTACAAGGACTCTGCTACCACTGGTGGCTATCCTAGAGCGTCCACCATAGCGCACTCCTAGGATGGACGATGGCTAGGTTCCACATCACCGATGCTGGAGCCGTCGCTCTCAACCTTGTCATCCAAGAGTTCATGGAAAGTGGCGGGAGCATAGCTTGCCATTCCCATGAATTCAGATGTAAGAGGGGGTGGCACCAGCATCTGCGTACATGGAGGACATGAGGTCATAGGGGAACAAGTCGTACGGTGGTTGCGGTGCGGACAATGTGGTCCCTCCGGATAATCGGTGGAAGATAGTAAAAAGCGAGTAAATAACAGCATGTACATTACTCACAACGAGGTTTGAGCAGAGCATTTACTTGGAATGAAGCGTAGGCGCCTCATTGTTGAAGTCATCGTGTGTCCTGGAGCCGATGGAGGGTGGCCCTCCAATGGGCGCCAGAATGAGTGCCTCCTCACAGAGGTGTAGTATGCTGAGCCGGTCAGCGACGAAGTCCAGGCTACCAAAGAGGAAGGCCTGGAATGGCTCAAAGATGGGTGGAACCCACATCCCAATAGGTGGGAGTGCGGGAAACTTCGACGAACCAAAGTGAGTCATATCTCTTGAGCCCGCCATGGCGAAGGTGGCAGAAAAATGGGCCATCCGATGACCAAAAGTGTGAACATGCAGCATCTTCCCCAAGGACGGCGCAACCTGTCGGTGTAGAAAGTGACAAACACATAAATATTTGTAGTTTTTCCATACGTTGTGATCGGATGTAACCTAGCACTCAATGACATAGGGTTTATACTAGTTTAGGCAACGTGCCCTACGTCCAGTTTCAGTCGGTCGGTGACTTTATTCCTGAGTTCAGGTGCTCGAAGTTTGTTGTGGGTTTCAAACAGAAGCAAGAAAGATGGGGGTGCAAGAGGTCCGGTCGGACTCCGGTCTGAAGGGCCAAGAGTGAAGGGAGCTCCGCTATGTGCTAATTGTTCGAGCATGCACTTTGTGTAGCTTTAGAGTGTTTAAAGCTACAAAGGGTGAATCAATGTAAGTGAACTGAGGGATCCATCTATTGGGAGAGAGTGCATCCCCTTTTATAGATGAAGGGGGCAACCTTACAAGTGAGAGAGAGAGTATGCATGCTATTAAGTCTTGTTGCCCACATCGTCGGGTACAAGATAATGGTAGGCGCCCATAACACTATTGTTAGACGCATGTGGGAGGTTTTACCATATTCACCATGTATGGTAGATGACGGCTGAAAGGTCCTAATGGCTAGAGGGGGGTGAATAGCCTATTAAAAATTTCTATAACAACACTTAGCAAACCGGTTAGACAATTATGAGGCGAAGCAAGTGTTATGTTAGCCTACTAAAAATGCAAGCCACCTACCACAATTCTAGTTTATTTAGTTTCTATCCACACAAAAGCTATATTACTACACTAAGTTAGTGTGCTCTCAAATGCTAACTAAAGAGCCACACTAACCAAACTAACAAGCTCTCACAACTAGCTACACTAAAGAGCTTGATAACTAGTTTGAGGTAATGTAAAGAGAGAGAGCAAGATAGTTATACCGTTGTGTCGAGGAGTGAACCAATCAATCACAAGGATGAATACCAATGAAGACCAATTACCTCAGAATCAAATGATGACACAATGATTTTTTACCGAGGTTCACTTGCTTGCCAGCAAGCTAGTCCTTGTTCTAGCGATTCACTCACTTGGAGGTTCACGCACTAATTGGCATCACATGCCAAACCCTCAATAGGGTGCTGCACAACCAACACAAGATGAGGATCACACAAGCCACGAGCAATTCACTAGAGTACCTTTTGGCTCTCCACCGGGGAAAGATCAAGAACCCCTCACAATCACCACGATCGGAGCTGGAGATAATCACCAACCTCTGCTCGACGATCCTCATAGCTCCAAGCCATCTAGGTGGCAGCAGCCACCAAGAGTAACAAGCCAATCCCACAGTGAAACACGAACACCAAGTGTCTCTAGATGCAAACACTCAAGCAATGCACTTAGATTCTCTCCCAATCTCACAACAATGTTGAATCTATGATGGAGATGGGTGGGAGGGCTTTAGCTAAGCTCACAAGGTTGCTCTGTCAATGCAAATTGCTAAGAGAGTGAGCTAGAGCCGGCCATGGGGCTTAAATAGAGAGCCCCCATGAATAGAGCCATTGGGCTCCTCACTACACTGAACATGGGGTGACCGGACGCGCCGGTCATATTGACCGGACGTTGGACCTCAGTGTCCAGTCACGCGATGTGTGCCATGTGTCCCCTGCTTCAAATGCTGATCATCCGATCTCAACGGTCATCAGCACATTTAAGTTGTGACTGGACGCGCTGCTTCAAAGTGACCGAACGCTGGACCTCAGCGTCCGGTCATTTCCAGTAAGCATCCAGAAATAAGAAATCATGACTGGATGCTTAGCATCTAGTCACTCAGCATCTTTTTTGTGCACTGCCACATCAGTAGGACCGAACACAACCCTCTAGCATTCGGTCACTAAGTGACCCAGCGTCTGGTCAGAGACCGACGCTAGCGTCTTCGCTGCTTCTACAGATCGGATGCGCTGGTCCTTCCGAGACCAGCATCCGGTCACTTACAGTGATCTTTGTCTTTTTTGTATAGGGCACTGATGAAGTTTCTAACTATCGGTGTTTTGGACCGATGGGCCCTCAACCAACTAGTGAAAATGTACTGCGTGCCCCAAATCCCGGATGGTTATGCAAAGAGACACAAGGTTTATACTGGTTTGGGCAATGGGTGCCCTACGTCCAGTCTGAGAGATCGATCTTGTATTCCTTGCACCAAAATGCTCATAGTAGGGGGTTACAAGCAGGGCGAGAGAGGGAGCTAGTCCTAGGTCTCTGCATGGAGCGGTGCGAATTGCTTGAGATGTTGATCTCAGGCAACGGGGAAGCATGCACGTTACAGAGTGTCGAGCGTGTGTTCGTCTATCTTGTGAACTCCTCTATGCCTAAGTGTGTGTGAGCGTGAGAGTAAGTCCATCATCCATCCCTAGAAATGGCCTCGGTCTCTCCCTTTTACGGTTGAAGGGGGGACAGGGATGATACATGTGTTAGCTACGTGGCGTTGTGCGAGCCCTGTATGTCCATCATCCACCAAGCCCTGTATCCTATCACTATGGTGGCATGGTCGACGGAGTGGTCTTGTCCTTAATGCACTAGGGCAATGCGCCGGTCACACTCGATCCTATGCGACGTGGGAGCTCCAGTGATAGCTTGACGCAGGGCATGGCGGGCGATGTGTCGGTCGCTGTGTGTTGACCACGTAAGGAGCCGAGGCTCAGTTGGTGCTGAGGCCGAGCCATCGTGGGGGGCTCGGCGGGTGTGAATCTTGAGGTTGCCAAGACCCTGAAGTGGATTGCCGAGGCTTGGAGGGAGCAATTGGTTCTGTACACTGATTCCGAGGCTATAGTGATCCAGACTTGACTCCCCATGCCGTGTTGTTCTAGGAGCAGGGGTTAGGTAGTACAGTGTAGTGCGGGCACTGGTCATGGGCTTAGTGCTGAGCATAGCGACCGGTAACCCCTGCTCCATCCTATCCTGGGTGGTATGGTGTTGATGTGACTTCCTGTCTCATCGGCCACTCTGCTATGTCAAGTCATCATCCGGCTAATGTCGCAGGAGTGGTTGGTCGCATTAATTGGATGCGACGCTCTATCAGGGAGATCGGTCGAGGCAGAGGCAAGGGGGCCATTGTCGAGCTGGCCTCGAGCGAGGCGGAGAATTGATACCGCGTCCGAGGCCTTACGCATGGGATCTCAGGTGAGACAGAGAATCGGTTCCCTATCCGAGGCCTTACATGCGTGGCCTCGAGTGAGGCGAAGATTTGGTAGGCCATCCGAGGCCTTTCGTGCGAGGCCTCGAGCAAGGCAGAGAGTTGGTGGCCTCGGACGAAGCCAGGGGTTAGCCAATAGTTTGTCTCTTGGCTTTGATTTTGATGGGGTCTAAGCGATTTTTTCAGTTTTTGCTTAGGGGACCCCGTTTTATGGTATCCGATAGTAGCCCCCGAGCCTCAGGGAGAGAGTGAGCGCTCTTCCTGAGGTTTTGATGAGACTCGGCTCGTGGCAGCTCCTGGCAGGATGGTGTTTCATACTTGAGGCCTCGGTGGGTGCATGCGAGCGCACCCGCCGAGTGTGCCCCCGAGGCCCTGGAGGAGTGGATTTATTCTTCCAGGGGCTTTTCTTACATCGTGTGAGGGGTTTTATCACATTTGCCGAGCCTATGAGTGCGAGTTTGGGTCGCTAAGCCTCGGTTTGGTTGCAGAAAGAGCCCCTGAGCCTCTGCTCGGAGCAAGAGGGAGATAAGGGGTTTCCCTGTCTTTTTCGTGCGGCCCTCACACATCCTTTTCATTCAGAAGGAGGGGTGAAGGATGCCATGCTACCCTCGATGGGCACGAGTAGTGACACCTCTGGTGAGCTATTATTGGGTAAGTCCGAGTGGAGGCCCGTGCCCCATTCGATAGGGGTCGGCTAGCGGTCTAGAGACGCACTCCAAATGTACCAGAGGGCTTCTCTAGTGGGTCCCAGGGCCATTCGATGGGCCCCGGTGGCTCGATGCCTCCCTACGGTGGGATCCCATTCAGAGACCTCCCTACCAGTCTTGGACGTGACTTAGGGCATCCCGAGCGATCGCTCACTCAGGCCTCGACCAAGTACAGGCTCGCCCATAATTGTCCCTGACTCTGTTGCCCTAGGCAGCTATCGAAACCTTTGGGGGCCCAGCCTTCGAACCCCTAGACCGTAACGGGCTCGACACCCTTTATCACATTTTTCCGAGCCTCCGAGTGCGAGCTTATCTTCGTCCTAGGTGTAGGAAGAGCCCTCGAGCCTCCGCACGGAGCGAGAGGGCGGTCAGGGGTTCCCTTGGCTTTTTGTGCGACCCTCGTGCATCCTTTTCGTTCGGATGGAGGGGTTGTTTGCCGAGCCCTCGAGTGCGAGCCTAGATCACTAGGTCTTGGCAAGGTTGCAGGAAGAGCTCCCTAGCCTCTGCACGGAGCGAGAGGGCAGTCAGGAGTTCCCCTGGCTTTTTGTGTGACCCTCGCACATCCTTTTCGTTTGGAACGAGGGGTTGTTTGCCGAGCCCTCGCATGCAAGCCTGGGTCGCTAGGTCTCGACAAGGTTGTAGGAAGAGCCCCCTAGCCTCTGCACGGAGCAAGAGGGCGGTCAGGAGCTCCTCTAGCTTTTTGTGCGACCCTCGTGCATCCTTTTCGTTTGGAAGGAGGGGTTGTTTGCTGAGCCCTCGCATGCGAGCCTAGGTCACTGGGTCTCGGCAAGGTTGCAGGAAGAGCCCCTGAGCCTCTACACGGAGAGAGGGCGATCAGGAGTTCCCCTGGCTTTTTGTGCGACCCTCGCGCATCTTTTTCATTCAGAAGGAGGGGTGGAATATGTCAGGCTACCCTCAGTGGGCATGAGCGGTGACACTTCCGGTGAGCTATTATCGGGTAAGTCCGAGTGGAGACCCATGCCCCCATTCAATAGGGGTCGGCTAGTGGTCCAAGGACGTGCTCCAAAAGTACTAGAGGGCTTCTCTAGTGGGTCCTAGGGCCGTTCGATGGGCCTCGGGGGCTTAATGCCTCCCTACGGTGGGATCCTATTCGGAGACCTCCCTGCCGGTCTTGGACACGACTTAGGGCATCCCAAGTGTTTTGCTTGCTTGGGCCTCGGTCATGTATGGGCTCGCCCATAGTCGTCCCTGACTCTATTGCCCTAGGGCAGCTTTTGAAACCCTCGAGGGCCCAGCCTTCGAACCCCTAGACCGTAACGGGCTCAATGCCCAGTTCCTTCGTTTGAAAGGAATCGGGTGGGGGATATTCCCCCCCCCCCATCGGCTTGACAACGGCAGGCATGCCTTTTGAGGCGGTTTTCTTGGGGAGGCGGAACGGCGCCTGCCGCTGCTGCAGTCAGATGCAACGCTGTGTCAGCGGATGGGACATAACTATTCACGCAATTAATAAGGAAAAGGTGGGTATGTGGGCGGTAAAATCCGATCTAGATTAACTATATCAGATTTGAGGGAAACTCCCCCAATTTTGTCGCCCATCCGCTTCGTCCCCTTCCAGCATAAATACACAACAAGCCTCGCCCCTCCCCTCCTTACCATGCCTGCATTCGCCTTTGCCGCCCTCGAGCTATTGCTAGGAACAGAGAGCACCGGGGAGAAGAAGGGAGAAGGGCGAGGGAGAGAGAGAGAAAGAGAGAGTGAGGTTTACCACCGTAGCAGCATTCTCCATCGCGCAATGGCCGGCGGCCCTATCATGCTCCCAGTAGATCCTTGGGGTCTGTCCGACGTGTCCGTGGAGACGCTACGATCGCTCATCGACGATGGCCTTCTCCGCCTAGTCACTGACCCCAATAGGCCAGAGTGGATTGCTCCGTCGGGCGAGCCGAAGCCAAGGCCACGCGACGGGTACATTGTGAGCTTCGTGTCTTTCCATGAGCGTGGTCTCGGCCTACCAGCGGACCGATTCATGCGGGCGCTCCTGCATTACTATGGCATGGAGCTACACAACTTCAACCCCAACTCCATCGCGTAGGTGGCCATCTTTATCGCTGTCTGCGAGGGGTACTTGGGCATTGCCCCCCATTGGGAGCTGTGGCTCCACCTCTTCCGGGCGAGGTATACCACCAAGCCGATGGGCACGATGGGTATGAGGAAGATGATGAGGGCTGGTGGCTGCACTCTCCAGGTGTGCCAAGATCGGCAGCACCTTTACATCCTGGCCTAGCTCACGTCAACCAATCACCGCTGGTACACCAGCTGGTTCTACCTCCACAATGATGATGACGGACTTCCCCCCTACACCGAGCGGATCGTGGAGAACTATTCAGAGAAGTGGAGGTATGGCATCCCGAAGGAGGATTAGCCCAAGCTGCAGCCACTCCTGGAGGGCCTAGAGAGGCTATGGAACCGTAGCCTTACAGTGGCTGTGGTCGTGGTTGCCTTCCACCACCGGAGGGTGCTGCCGCTGATGGCTCAGCGGCAGTGCCTGTTCGAGATGAGACCGGATGAGCTAATCGAGGGCATCTGGATGTCCGCCTCCGCCCTCTCCGATGAGGAGATTCTTCGTTGGGTGAGAGAGACGGTGAAGGGGTGGCTAAAGATCAGTGGTCTAACCCCATTCGTGATGTGCCCATCGTGGGGGTACCTCTCTCTAGTAAGGCACGCACTGCTGCATCCCTCGAGGCCTCCTTGTTCATCACTATTTTCTGGTCCCTTATTTGTGTTCGCCGTCCCCATAGGGGATGAGGGATGTGCGAGCCTCCCCGCCGCCTGTTCCCGAGGACGCAGAGCAGTGGGCAGTGAACCGGGTGCACGCCGAGGCATAGAAGAGGCGGAAGGATGCCATGGAGGCAAAGCACAAGAGGAAGATCCTCGAGCGCGAGGAGCTAGAGAAGCACCGCTGGCAGCAGAGGAAGGATGGTCTCCTGATGGAGGCGTCTCCATCGCCGTCACTGTCGCCGGATTCTTTGGACGAAGATGATGAGAGCGAGATGGGGCAGGGTCCCCTGGACCATCTCCCTAACATCGGGGAGATAGCGCTCGAGGCATTGGCGAGCAGCCCGGCACTTCTAGGAGGAGGAGGAGAGGATGCCTTGGGGCTAGCAATCGCCCGCCCCAAGGCCGAGGCCGACACGCCCGAGGCACGAGTGTTAGGAAAGCATGCTGTCAGCCTAGTGGGCTCGACGGTGGAGGTGGAGCAGGTGGTGGTGGGGGTGATGCAACTACCCCCGTGGAGGGTCGAGGGGGCGCCGGAGTCTAGCGGGGACCGGCCAGCACTGGCGGATACAGAGGTTGTGCCACTGCCACCACCACCGCCATTGCAGAGGAGGGTCACAGTGCCGAAGCAGGTTGCATCCCCGCTCGAGGTGAGTGTTTTTTCAGTGGAGTTCGTATCATTTCCCGCTCGCTTTATGGTCATATACAAACTAGGTGGGTGTTTTGCCTTCAGCCGGAAGCATTAGCCGGAGGTGCCTGCCCTGGCGCCGCACAAGTCGCTCAAGGTGGGCACGGGCTCAATCGCTCAATGGGTGGTGGAGGCATAGGCCGCCGTACAGCACGGCGTGGCATCAGTGAGGGTTGACCCAAAGGAGCTGGTCGCCCAGGGAGAGGCTACCAGGGCGGCCACGGAGCGAGCAGTGGAGGAAACACCTATGTCTCGCTAGGCTGAGGCCCGTGAGTCAGATGGGGCCGAGGCGCCCTCAGTTGCTGAGGCCACCGAGGGTGAGACAGAGGCCCCCTGGACTTCTGAGGCTGAGGCAACAGAGGTTGGGGCGCCTAGGACTACCGAGGCCGAAGTGGCAGGGACCGAAGCCCCCGAGACCACCGAGGCCGGAGTGGTGGGAGCCAGCGTGAGCGTAGGGAAGCCGACAGCCCAGGAAGTGGAGGTGGAGGTGGGGCAAGCCTCAATACCACCGCCGGTCCAAGGCCCACCGCTGTTGTAGGAGAGCGCTCGGGAAGTGGAGGTCCAATCGATATCCTCCGATGATACTTCCCGAGTGAATGAGGTGGTCGATGCTGAGGCAGTCGGCACTATGGAGCAGCCGGCTCTGACCTTTGGCGAGGGAAGCTCGGCCCTCATGCGGGTACGACCTAAGCCCCGCGGGTGGGATCACCCGCGTGTCTTGTGGCAAAGCCGGGACGACCCTAAGGGGGAGCCTCTGTTCACCCTCGAGGACGCGGCCGAGGGGGGTGCTGGGACACCTTTGAGCAGTACCACCAACTGGCGGAGTGGTCGCTGCGGACAGCGCTGTCCATCATGGCTGACAATCTGCCCGGGGTCGCCCAAGTTTGTGCCTTCTTTTCTCATGTGGTGTCATCTTTTTCTGAGTTTTTTTGCAGTAAATGACCCCTGTTTTGCATATCTAGGAGCTCGAGACCTGGTCCCTTGGGAAGTCATTATTCCTCCGATGGGAGAGGGACGTCTAGGACTAGCTCCAGCGGTAGAAGGGCTTGCTTGCTGATGCCAACGAGCTTCTATCGACGCAGAGCACGGAGGTGGAGGACCTCCGCCTTTGCTGTGTCGATATGAAGGCCGAGGTAGCCATGGCTTAGGAGTAGGTCACCCCTTTGGCGGCATGTGTCATGGAGCTAGAGGAGGAGCTGACCTAGGTGGCCGGTGATCGGGACACCTTTAGGTCTTGGGCTGAAGAAGCGATGGCCTCTACCAAGGCCCTTGCTGGGCAGCTGGGGGCGGAGCAGGGAGCGCACCTACTAATGAAAGGCGCCCTGGCAGAGGCCCTCAAGGTGGCCGAGGCCTCCTAGACCGAGGCTGTGGCCTGGAAGGGAAAGGTTGAGGGTGAGTCATGTTCCCCCTGTTTTATTTGTTTTTCTTGTGTTCGACCCCTAACTCCCTGGTGTGATGCAAAGCTAGAGAAAGAGGCTTCCAGCGTGGTCGAGGCTTCTCGGGTCGAGGTCTAGGGCTAGAAGGAGAAAGCCGAGGCCTCTCGGGTCAAGGCCCAGCGCTAGGAAGAGAAAGCCAAGGGTGAGTCCCGTAGGCCTCCACCCCTATTTGGCTCGTTTTCCTTTGCGCTCAACCCCATTCTGTTTGTTTTGGCGCAGAGTTGGAGAAGGAGGTCACCCGGGTAGCTGAGGCCTCTGTCGCAGTGCAGGCGGTGCTTGAGGCCGAGATCGAGGAGCACAATGCGCTACAGAGTGCCACCCGTACCATGTGTGAGGCCCTAGAGGTTGAGGGGGCCTAGTCGGGCAGCTCCCTTAGGAGCCACTTGGTCATGTTGAGAGGCCAAGTGTGCGAGCGACTTCGGGGGGCGCTGCACGCGGGCATCAACCACGCCCTGGCCGTCGTCTTCTCGCACTACGCCGGCGTCGACCTCGAGGCCGTCAGTGATAGCTACGTCTTGCCTGAGAAAGATGAGGAGGCCGATGAGGAGGTAGCGAAGCTGATGGAGGCGGCTGAGGGCCCCGGCATGGCACTGGCGAAGCTATTCGAAGAAAAGGTGGTCCCTCCCACGCCGTTCGCTGATGCTGGAGACCCTGAGCCTTGACCTGGGCCCAAGAGGCCATGTAAATAGATTAGGGATTATGTTACCATATCATAATGCTGGTGGCCATCAAGGCCTTTTTAAAGTACTCGTGCATCTACATTTCTTAATCATTTTTTATTGTATTTCTGAGCCTCCGCCCTCTATCTCGTCTCTGAACATATCTCTTGCAAAAAACTTCCTCGGAGCCTAAGCTGCCCCTCGGGCAAAAGGTGGTGAGGGAGTGCCATAGCCCAGAGGCATAGGCCGTCTCATGACTCGGCCAACCTTTTGGCCCTGAGCTAGACTTTCGGTCCTTAGGTCTTTTACAATTGATTTATCAGAGCATGCTAGAGAGTTTGGCGTAGAAAATTTTTTGACAAACGACTAAAAAGTGGTGCGTGGGACTTAGGGGGGGAGTCCCCCCCTTCTAGCCCCCGAGGGAGGCTCGGTTCTACAGAGGCAAAGCCATGTCTTATTCAAGCCCTACAGTGGGCACCTCTGCAGAGGCAGAGCCGAGTCTCCCTAATGGAGTTATCATATCATTGAGGCCCTTGACGGGCCCAGGGGGTTTCTCAAAAAATGAGAACAACTAAAGAACGCTTCGTAATTGTATTTCGAGAAATAATGTATACAATGCTTGGAAATTTAAGGGTAAAAGCGGCGTAGCTGTTCTATGTTCCAAGCGTTGGTGAGGATTTTGCCCTTCTCATTGGCTAGCTTGTAGGTTAGGCTTTAGCACTTGGGCGATGATGTACAGTCCTTCCAATGGCGAGGTCAGCTTGTGGCGGCCCTTATTGCTCTGCCTTAGCCTCAGCACTAGGTCGCCCACTTTTAGGTCTTGGCTTTGAATGTGCCAGGCTTGATAGCGTTGTAGGGCTTGCTAGTACTTGGCCAAATGTAGAAGCGCAACATCTCGGGCTTCCTCCAATTGGTCAAGGGCGTCCTCGTGGGTAGTGTAGTTGCTTTGCTCGTTGTAGGCCTACAGCCTCGGGGAACCATACTCCAAGTTAGTGGGGAGGATGGCCTCGGCTCCATAGACCAAGAAGAATGGTGTGAACCCTGTGGCTCGGCTCAGAGTGTTCCTTAGGCTCTAGATGACTAACGGGAGTTCAGCAAGCCATTTCTTGCCAAACTTTTTCAACCAGTTGTATATTCTTGGCTTGAGGCCTTGTAGGATCATGCCGTTGGCACATTCTACTTGGTCGTTTGTCCTCGGGTGTCCTATGGTCGACCAGGCCACACGGATGTGGTGGTTGTCGCAGAATGTTAAGAACTTGTGGCCGGTGAACTGCATCCCGTTGTTTGTGATGATGGTGTTTGGAACCCCGAACCTATGGATGATATCAGTGAAAAATAGCATCGCTTGCTCGAACTTGATATGATTGATCGGATGAGCCTCGATCCTCTTAGAGAACTTATTGATTGCTACCAACAGATGGGTGTAGCCCCCAGGGGCCTTCTATAGAGGCCCAACCATGTCATGCCCCCACACGGCAAACGACCATGTGATGGGGATGGTTTGGAGTGCTTGGGCTGGGAGATGTGTCTGTCGTGCGTAGTACTAGCATCCCTCGTAGGAGCGTACTAGTTTGGTGGTGTCAGCAACCACCATTGGCTAGAAGAACCCTTGGCGGAAGGCGTTTCTAACAAGCGTCCGAGGTGCCACATGGTGCCCGCAGGCTCCCACGTGCAAGTCCCAAAGTAGGGCTTGGCCTGCCTTGGTGGTGATGCATCGTTGGAGGACACTGGATGGGCTTCGCCTGTACAACTCAGCATTGCTGATGATGTAGGTCCTGGCTCGCCGAGCAAGCCATCGGGCTTCGGTCCTGTCTACGGGAAGCTCTCCTTGGATGAGGCAATCAAGGAACAGGACTCGCCAGTCTATGCCCTGGTTGGCCTTAGGAGGCTCTGCGTTGACTTCCATGACCTTGGGCTCGGCCGAAGGAATCTCGGCGATAGAGGGGGCCTCGAGGCCTACGGTGGGCTCGACCGTTGAGCCTGCTTCTACTACCAAGGCATAGTCGATGGAAGGCTTGTGGAGGTCTCTAGCGAAGATGTTCGGAGGGACCAAGGCCCGTGCCAACGCCATCTTTGCCAGTTCATCCGTGGCCTCGTTGAATTTACGCACGACATGGTTGAGCTCAAGTCCATCAAACTTGTCCTCAAGGTGACGTACTAGCTTGTAGTATGCCTCCATTTTGGGGTCATGGTAGTTCGACTCCTTCATTACTTGGTCGACAATGAGCTGTAAATCGCCCCATACGTCGAGACGCCATACTCCAAGTTCGATGGCGATCTGCAAGCCGTTGATGAGGGCTTCATATTTGGCTGCGTTGTTGGAGGTGGCGAAGTGGAGCCGAATCATGTAGCACATGTGCACTCCGAGGGGTGAGATGAAGAGTAGGCCCGCGCCTGCCCTGGTCTTCATCAGGGACCCATCAAAGTACATGGTCTAGCATTCCGCCTAGACTTGAGAAGGTGGTAGTTGGGTATCGGTCCACTCAGCCACGAAGTCGGCCAAGACCTGAGATTTGATTGCTTTCTGAGGCATAAAAGATAAGGCTTCCCCCATGAGTTTGACAGCCCACTTGGCTATCCTACCCGAGGCCTCTCAGTTATGGATTATCTCTCCTAGGGGGAAAGATGACACCACAGTCACCGGGTGGGATTCAAAGTAGTGACGCAGCTTGCGTCGAGCCAAGACTATGGCATAGATCAGTTTTTAGATGTGAGGGTAGCGTGTCTTAGTCTTGGAGAACACTTCACTGATGAAGTAAACATGTTGTTGGATGGGTAGGGCATGCCCCTCTTCTTGCCTCTTGACTACCATGCCCGTGCTAACCACTTGGGTCATTACGGCAACATAGAGTAAGAGGGCTTCGCCTTCGGCCGATGGTATCAGGATGGGAGGATTGGTGAGTAGTGCTTTGAGCTTGATGAGGGCTTCTTCGGCCTTGGGAGTCCAAGAAAAGCGTTCGGATTTCCTCAAGAGGCGGTGCAAAGGCAAGCCTTTTTCGCCAAGGCGCGAGATGAAGTGGCTTAGGGCCGTAAGGCATCCCATGACCCTCTGTACTCCCTTGAGGTCTCAAATTGATCCCATGTCAGTCACGGCCGAGACCTTCTCTGGGTTGGCCTCGATGACGCATTTTGAGACTATGAACCCCAAGAGCATGCCTCAGGGGACCCCAAAGACATACTTCTCGGGGTTGAGCCTTATGCCCTTCTCTCTGAGGCATCTGAAGGCTATTTCTAGGTCATCGACGAGATTGCTGGCCTTCCTAGACTTGACCACGATGTCGTCCACGTAGGCCTCGATGGTCCGCCTGATGTGTTCGCCAAAGACTTGGGTCATGCACTGCTGGTATGTGGCCCCAGCATTTCTGAGGTTGAACGACATAGTCACATAGCAGTACATGCCGAATGGTGTGATGAAAGAAGTTGTGAGCTGGTCGGACTCTTTCATCTTTGTAGCACCCGATTTTAAAGGCAAAACCAGATACACACTATATGTGAGTCCAGGAAGTCAAATCTCATATATAGCCACAAATAAGGTAATATCAAAAGACAATACTTATTACATAACGTATTAGTAAAAGAAAAGTACCCTCAGAGTATAGACAGTGGAAAGTTGACTCCGATCTTCTAGCGAAGACTCCAAATTCACAGGGACGACTGACTGGTTGACCACAAGCCTAACTCCTCCAAACCAGCAATCTGGTACCCATCCAGGATTTTTATCTAATGTATAGAAAAATAAAGCAAGTGTAAGTACATGTCGTACTTAACAATTATATCATGGGGTTCATGAGGCTCAAAAGGGCTGACACTGGTTTAACTGCGATTAGCTTTAATAGATCATATTTTTAAGCAGTTGGGTGGCAAAGAATTTATCATTCCCATAAATATATGATCAGGTAAACATGAATAATGTATAGCATAAACAATCAATTATTAACATCATCATTATCCATTAGTGATCATCTTTATTCCATAAGGGTCCAAGGCCGCTCGTGTCCGTGAGCATGGCTGTTATAATAGTTTTATACTCTGTAGAGTTTGTACACGTTCACTGTGAGTTGTGATTTACCCTTTCGCCCAAGGTAGCTATTCTCTTGACCCACTTCCAAGGAAGGTCGGCAGGGTTCACTATGAAGCCTTTCAAAGAATTCGTCTAACATGTTAGGGCTGCCAGGCGTATGTGGCCCATCTCTAGGAGTGGCATGCGTAGGCATCATAGCACAGTACACACTTCCCAGCAGCAAAGGAAACATACCCCGCGCCTCAAAGGTAACCACTAACAAGCTAGAAAAGATCCTTATACTGAGCTAAAGCCAGAGCCATATGGCCCTCACAGCTGTACTGTAAGTCCCGGATGATCGCTTACAGATAAGTCCTTAGGAAGAGGAATCTGAAGCATATAAACACTTCAGCCCCCTAGTTCCATGTTACTAAAAAGTCATGTTTTAATGTTTATTGCATATACCATTAGTCAAGTTACAAGATCATGGTTTTGATTAAGCACTAGCAAAAACTACCCAATGCAATTACCCAAAGGTGTCAAGGAATCCAGGATATCAATTAGCTAGGGAATTTACTATAGTTGCCAAGGTAGACACATGCAATATGAATTAAGTGTTTAAATGTGAATAGGTAACAAGGATAGTCCCATGCTATACTTGCCTTACACACCGATCCTTCGGCAAGCTTTAATCTTTGATGTCTTTCTTCTTCTTCTTGGATCACCACGTATATCTCACCGACTGGACAATCGTAGAACACCACACAAACATCCATACACATACATGCATAGCATACAGTTGCATCTATATTAGAACAATACACCAATCATAGAAAAATAAGTAAAAGAGATTGAAATACGATTCTACGTATCATTATGATCACACAGTCGCAAGAGGCACGCTAATCGAAGCTATGGTTGAAAAGTTACAACTACCGAGAGATTTGCCTTATACGTGAAAAAATAAACTATATGCTTCATTTATGTTAACCATATGAATTCATGTACAAAAGATATTTTATAAACAATATGGATTGATTTAAGTCAATTTTAGATTTAAATTATAAAACAAAAGTAAATCATATCATATTTTATGTATAAAACCTAGTTGCATAATCATTAATCAAGATATGATTTAAACCATGTTATTTTAGAAATATCAATATAGTAAACACTATTGCTAACGCGTAGATCTCGTCGTTATGAAACAAACGCAACTTGAACAGACTATTTCAGAGTTGAAATGAATAAGTTATGATTTAAACAAGTTTTACTTTAATTAAATAATAGATTAAATCTACTCATGAATTTCAAGTGTTGAAAACACGCCTAACAGTTGTATAAACATGTAGATAACGTAAATACAATCCTAACGCAACTTGAACAGATCAAATCGGACTTAAAACGCAAAAGTTACGCATAAAATAAGATCCAGTGGCATTCCTGTAAATATTTGAACTCAAATTTGAATTAAAACAATTAAAAATCTGAATTTAAATGTATTTTGGACTGGGCATACTAATTCTGGAAAATACAGGGGGCTAACCGAATAAAAACAGGGCTGAAAAATAATTATTTTGAACTGCTATGGACTGTGGGTTATTTACTGGAAATAGCGGGGGCTTTTCTGTAAAACGTGCACGGTTGACTGCTGGCTGACTCGTGGCTGCTGACGGGTCGACACGTGGTGGCATAGGGTTGGTCCGATGCACCATATGGCTTGGTGGACTGGCTGACGCAGCACCGTGGCCCAGGTGCATGGGTCTATGGTGGACCGATCATTTAATCCAACCCAGTGATCTAATCTTGGCTATTCACCGAAGATCCGACGGCGCAGGGCGCGTGCGGGTGATACCGATGGCTGCACCTCATCTCCAGAAAGGGCACCATGGCCGGCGGCATCAGGCGCTTGCGGGTGCAGCGTTCTAGTGCGCTAGTTGACGAACAGAGAACACCGGGAGGCGGAGAAGCTCACCGCGGGGTCGATGGTGGCGGTCGCGGCGTCTGGGGAGGTCTCCGAGGCATGGTTCATCGTCATCGGTGGCTAGAGAGAGAAAGAGAGGATGGGTGAGGAGAAATCCAGGAAAATCAAGGCCAAAACGATGAACTGATAGTACCTACGGTCGTGGGAGAGTACAGCGGATCCCCAGGACTCGTCGGCGACGGGGTTAGTGCTCGGGGAGGGGGAGTTCGCCGGTGGTGGTTGCGACTGAGCTCGACCATGGAGGGGAAAAGGGAGAAGATGGAGCTCGGCTTGGCTTTATAGGCGGGCGGGTGTGGCGTGGAAGGAAAGGAAAGGAGAGCGGGGCGCGCGGGCGAGATCTTGGCGCTTTCCAAGTAGGCACAGGAGCGGCGGCTTGCCGAACTTGGCAGCGCCATTGGCGGGCGTCGGAAGGAAAGAGGCGCGGGGAAGAAGGAAAGGGAAGAGGACGGTAGCGCTGACGTGCGGGGCTAGGGTCGCAGCGAGAGGGAGAAGGAGCAGCACGTGCGGTGCGGGCATAGGCCGAGCGGGCCGCTGGCAGGCCGATGCACTGAGCTGGCTGCGCGGGCGCACGAAGCAAGCCGTGGGGAAGCTGGGCCGCGGGCGAAAGAGAAGGCGCAGCTGCGGGCTAGAGGAAGGGAGAAAGGCTGGGCTGAGCTAAGGCGGGAAGGAGGAAGGCACGCGAGCTAGGCCAGCGGAGCAGGCCGAGCGTGTGGAAAAAGAGAAGGGAGGAGCGGGCCAGGGAAAAAATAGTGGGCCTTCGGGCCAAAAATGAGAGAGAGGGTTTTTCTTCTTTTTCTAATTCCTTTTCTATTTTTAATTTTCCAATCCAAATTTAAAATGTAAACCAATTGCAAATTCAAATAGAGTTTGAACATATTTTTCATCTCAAATATAATTGAGCAATTTTGGTAAGTTTCCACAAATAAACTTTTCCATTTTTTTTAATCCTCTTATTTTCAAATTTTCTTTTCTTTCAAAGCCATTTTCAAACTCTTTTCAAAAGCAATTTAACCATTTTGACTAAAACCACTCAACCAATAAAATTAAATGCAATAGCATGTATGCATCAAACATATTGCTACCTTATAATGTATTTTAATTTAATGAAAATTTTTATTTTCCTATATTTCATGTGCACAAAATTCATAAATAAATCATTTTAACTCTACTTTAAAAGAGGCAAATTTTTGGGTGTTACAATATTGATTTGATGGTAACCGGAATACGCATCAAGGAAGGATAGGGTTTCGCATCCCGTAGTGGAGTCAACGATTTGGTCGATTCGAGGTAATGGGAAAGGGACTTTTGGACATGCCTTATTTAGACTGGTGTAGTCTACGCACATTCTCCACTTCCCATTTTTCTTCTTAACTAACATAGGATTAGCTAACCACTCCGGATGGGACACTTCCTTGATGAATCCGACCACCAAAAGCTTCTATACTTCCTCGCCGATGGCCCTACGCTTTTCCTCGTCGAATCGGCGTAGGCGTTGCTTCACTGGTCTGGAACCGGCTCGGATGTCCAAGGCATGCTCGGCGACCTCCCTCAGTATGCTCGGCATGTCCGAGGGACTCCACACGAATAGATCGGCATTCGCGTGAAGAAAGTCGACGAGCACGGCTTCCTATTTGATGTCGAGGGTGGCACTGATCCTCAGCGCCCGGTCGTCGGGGTAGGTGGGGTCGACCAGGATGAGCTTGACGGCCTCCGTGGGCTCGAAAGTCCTGACGTGACATTTGGAGTCAGGCGCCTCGCTACCGAGTCGGTTGAGGTTGACGATGAGGGTCTCGGCCTCTATGAGAGCCTCGACGTACTCAATGCACTCGATGTCGCAGTCGTATGCATGCTCGTACGTGGACTCGACAGTGATGACGCCGTTGGGGCCTGACATCTTGAGCTTGAGGTAGGTGTAGTTGGGGACCGCCATGAACTTGGCATAGCATGGGCGCCCTAGGATGGCATGGTACGTCCCCTTGAACCCAACCACTTTGAAGGTGAGGACCTCCTTGCGGTAGTTGGAGGGAGTACCAAAGCAAACGGGCAAGTCGATGCGCCTGAGGGGTCGTGTGCGTTTCCCCGGCACGATGCTGTGGAAAGGCATGGCATCATCCCGGAGCTACGACTAGTCGAGCTCCAGGATCTCTAGGGTGTTGGCATAGAGGATGTTGAGGCCGCTGCCTCCATCCATCAACACCTTAGTGAGCCAGGTGTTGCCGATGATGGGGTTGACGATAAGTGGGTACTGCCTGAGGTTCAGGACATAATCAGGGTGGTCATCCTGGTCAAAGGTGATCGCTTCCCAAGACCAGTTGAGGTACTAGGGAGCGGCCACCTTCACCAAGAAGACCTCCCAGCGCTCCCTCTTCCGCTGGCAAGCCGTGAGGCACGCTGAAGGCCCACCGAAGATCATGAAGGCGTTGTGCACCTCGGGGAACCCGTCATCCTTGTCATCGTCCCTGTCACCGGCGCCCCTCCTCTTGGCATCATCATCTGGGAGCCTGAGCTTGGCATAGTAATGCCAGAGCATGGTGCACTCCTCGAGGGCGTGCTTCATCGGGCCTTGGTGGTAAGGGCAGGGCTTTTTAAGCATATCATCGAAGAGTCCAGGGCCTTTGGGGCCTCGGGAATTTTTGTGCTCTATGACCACAACTAGGCCAGCCTCGAGGACTTTCTACTTCCCCTGGCAACCCTTCTTCTTTTTCTTGGGGAGGTGGGGAGCCAAGGCCTCAGGGGCCTCGTCCCTCCACTTCCCCTTGGCATCGTTGTCAGGGAAGATGGCTCCAATGGCCTCTTTGCCCAAGGCAAAGTTGGTGGCGATGTCGAGGAGTGCGGCCGCTGAGGTTGGCATGTTTTGGCCCAATTCTTGGACCAGGTCTTGGTAGGTGGTGTCAGAGAGGAAAGCCTAGACGATTTCCAAGTCACCAACGCTTGGCAACTCGGTGCATTTCTTGGAGAAGCGCCGGATGAAGTCTTAGAGAGACTCATTCGGGCCCTGGCGACAACTCTTGAGGTCCTAGGAGTTCCCAGGATGCACTTATGTGCCCTGAAAGTTCCTGATGAAGACCCTTACCAAGTCATGCCAATCGTGGATCTATGAGGGAGGGAGGTGTTTGAGCCAGGCTCACGCCGAGTCTGACAGGAACAACGGGAGGTTGCGGATGATGAGCAGGTCATCATCCACGCTGGCTGACAAGCCAGGCGGTAATCGGCTAGCCAAAGTTTGGGATTGGTCTTGCCACTATACTTTGTGAGGTTGGTAGGTTGCCAAAACTGGGCTGGGAAATGAGCAACGTGGATGGCTCTGCTAAAAACTCGAGGGCCAGGCGGCTCAGGAGAAGGACCGCGGTCTTCCCCACTATAGTAGCGGCCACCTCAGTGCGGATGGTAACCCTAGGCAGGTGAAGGGTCGAGATGGCGACTAGAGGGGGGGTGAATAGTCTTTTCTATGACTTAATCGCGTCGGCTAACCGATACAAATGCGGAATTAAAACTATCGGTCTAGCCAAGACTATACCCCACTATATATGTTCACTAGCACCTTGCAAAGATAACAATTATGCAACAAAGGTGCCGGGCTAGTTAGAGCTCTCCTAAACAATTCTAGGAGCAAGGTTACACAAACCTATGCCACTAGTACTTTAAGCAACAAGGGAGCTCCTACACATGCTAGTAAGCAAAAGCACAAAGCTAACTAAGCTCACTAGCAATGCTCAATAACAAGGCAACCAATGCCTAATTAGAGAGCGCAAATACTTAGCTACACAAACTAAGCAATGTGACTAACAAGGTTACTAAAACCAAATTAGCCACGCAAGGGAGCTACTTCTATGCTACACAAGCAAGAAGGTAATTAGCAAGCTACACAAGCTATCTAATTACAAGAGCAACAACACAAGCTTAATGTATATGAATGTAAACACAAGCTTATGTAACAGGGATGCAAACCAACAGGAAGAACAAGGTTGACACGATGATTTTTCTCCCGAGGTTCACATGTTTGCCAACACGCTAGTCCCCGTTGTGTCGACCGCTCACTTGGTGGTTCGGCGGCTAATTAGCATCACCCGCTAAGCCCGCACGTCGGGCGCTGTAAGAACCTACCCCTTGAGTGAGGGTAGCTCAATGACACGCTTTACTAGAGTTGCTCTTCGCGGCTCCCGCGGGGCGAGCACAATGCCCCTCACAAGCACTTCTCCGGAGTGCCGCACAAGCTTCTTGCGCGCTTCGACGGAGACCACCACCAAGCCATCTAGGAGGTGGCAACCTCCAAGAGTAACAAGCACCACCGGCTTGCAACTCGATCACCTAGTGCCACTCGATGCAACCTCATGATGCAATCGCACTAGAATCGCTCACTCACACAATCGGATGATCACTATCAAGTATGTGTGAGATGGAGGGCTCCTAAGCACTCTCAAGCATGGACACAAAGTCCCCCAAGGTGCTCAGCACCAGCCATGGCCGAAGGCCACTTCTATTTATAGCCCCAAGGGCTAAACTAGCCGTTACCCCTTCACTGGGCAACGGTCGGGCTAACCGGACGCTCCGGTCGCGTTGATCGAATGCTGGACCTCAGTGTCCGGTCGCTCGCAGACGACCACATGTCCCGGTTCTAACGGTCACTTGACCTGACCGAACGCTCCAGCTTCAACTGATTGGATGCTGGACCCTCAGCGTCTGGTCGTTTCTAGTAAGCTCCCGAGCATGACCGGACGCGTCCGGTCGAACGCGATCGGACGCAGCCAGCGTCTGGTCACACTCTAGCTACTGCGTCACTGTACATCAGCCTAACCAGACGCAGCCATCCAGCGTCCGGTGCATTCAGATCCAGCGTTCGGTCAGTTGACTGATGCCAGCATCTTTGCGACCGACTCGTTTTCACTTCTAACTTCTTCACCCTTGCTCCAATGAGCTAACCACCAGGAATTTGCATCCGGCGCAATAGAAAATAGGCATTCCATTTTCCCGAAAGCGCCGAATCATGTGTAAGAGAGGGACCCAAAACCCATCTCACCCTTGCAAACACCACCTCCTTTATAAATGTGCCAACACCACCAAGTGTACACCATCATGTGTAAGTGTGTTAGCATTTTCACAATCATTTCCCAAAGGATGTTAGCCACTCAACTTGCCACGCCACTCGATACTAGCGACAATGCAGAGTTAGATCACTCGAGTGGCACTAGATGACTGATATGCAAATAAGTTTGCCCCTCTTGATAGTATGGCCATCTATCCTAAACCTGGTCATAAACTTCTCTACACACCTATGACCGGTGAAATGAAATGCCCTAGGTTATACCTTTGCCTTGCGCATTCCATTCCATCTCCTTCAATGTCGATGCAACACATGCACCAACACGATCAACAATGATATGATCCACTTCATATCATCACATGATCATATTGGTTCATCGATCTTGACTCTACTTGCTCTTCACCGTTGCCATCGTCCATCGGCGCCAAGTCTTGCTCAAGCTTCACCGTCACGCGGTCCATCACTCCAAAGCCTTCGACTTGCCCTTCACGCTTGCAACCGGTCCATCAAGCCAAGTTTTGTCTTGATCTTCTCCACCTTGATCACATGACTCAATGTCATGTCTCATGTGCATTTAAGCTCCTTCATCATCACATGTGTGAGCTTTGCAACATCTCCAAGCCATTTTCACCTTTATGGCATATGTTGCTCACACACATGTACCTATAGACTAATCACCTGTGTATCTCACATAAACACAATTAGTCCACCTAGGTTGTCACTCAATTACCAAAACCAAACAAGGACCTTTCAGCGGGCCCCTCATTGTCGTGGTGCTATCGCCTGCTGACCACCTCATGGTCGCCCTATGCCTCATGTCAGTTGCCAAGGCGATCATGTAGCAAGAGAACCCTGTTGGCTATCGGTGCTCGAGCGAGCTCGGGACAAACCGTGGCCTCCCTATCCTGCCGAGGCGGTGTCATGGGAAGCTCTAAGGCGCCTCTGCACCGTTGGGAGGCAGAACTCTCGGCCTGCTACACCGTGGCGGTCTCGAGGAGATCCCAGAGCTCACCGCGGACCCGTCGCCCCTCCGTGGTAGAGGGCTCGGGCATCGTTCGAACTAGCATCGCTGTAGCCATGACATTCTGGCTAGCATGATTGAAGATTGGGGGTTGCTCACCCCCTTCATCGTTGTTCATGCGGTGGTGGACGTCGTGGGCCCTCCGCCAGGCTCCTCCGCCATCACCATGACCTCGCTGCTCCTACTCGAGAGTGTCTCGAAGCTGTTGCTGAAGGAGTTAGTCTTGTTTGACCTTGGCCTAAAGCTCATGGAGCTGCTCTAGGTCTGAGCGTTGAAGTTGTCCGGGGGCAAGGTTCTTGTTCTGCGCTACCGGTGGGACAACACGTGGAGGTGTGGCGTCGCCTGCCCCCTGGCGAAGCAGGGAATGGTTGCCTGCCCCTTTGTCCTCATCGCCTGTGCTCGGCATCCCAAGTCCGACGTGGAAGCACTCACGAGTGGGGTCGTAAGTGCCTTCGTTGTCAGAGTCAGAGTAGCCAAAGCAGTAGTCGCTTGCGGCTAGGAAGCGGTGCATGGCTTTAGGGTCATGAAGTCCGGAGAAGTCTGCTCTGGCCCACGCCTCGTCCTCCTCTGAGGAGTCAGCATGGGTGTGGGTCGAAGTCATGGTGTCGAAGTCGAGGGCGAAGCGTTGGTGGTGTCCTGAGGGCTCTACGTGAGCGGAAGCATAGGCGGAAGCATAGGTGGCGGTGGCATTTCTCAACTTAAAGGGGTATGGTGATGGTGCCATCGCCAGGCTTTGCTCCGCCGAAGTCGACTCCTCAGGAGGTGGTAGGGTAGAGCTTGATGACGGGGCATCGCCGCACGCCATCGGCATCTTTCCCTTGTCCAGGCTCAGGCTAGACAGGTCCCCAACCAGGGACCTTATGCCAATAGCTGGGCGTGGGATACTAGTGGAGCGCGATGCATTGCCCTGAGCTTGTGCGGTGTCGGGTTAGTCCCACCTGTGCCATGCCTAGCGAGCGTGATGAGAGCGACAGCCTTGGTGCCGCCTATGCCTAGGCTGCTAGGGCGTGATGTCATCGATGGTTAGCGGGACTCTGGGTGAGAGGAATACCATATCATACTCATGTCCTAGAGACATGAACTCTAGGCTCCCGAACCAGATTATCATGCCGAGATGCAGCGGTCGCATGGGGTCTGCCACCCAAAACTTGTCGGGATGATGAAGATGACATGCAGTAGAACCCCTACCTGGCGCACCAACTATCGGTGTTTTGGACCGGTGGGCCCTCAACCAACTAGTAAAAATGTACTGCATGCCCCTAATCCCGGATGGTGATGCAAAGAGACACAAGGTTTATACTGGTTCAGGCAATGGGTGCCCTATGTCCAATCTGAGAGATCGATCTTGTATTCCTTGCACCGAAATGCTCGTAGTAGGGTGTTACAAGCAGGGCGAGAGAGGCAGCTAGTCCCAGGTCTCTACGTGAAGCGGTGCGAATTGCTTGAGATGTTGATCTCAGGCAACGGGGAAGCATGCGCATTACAGAGTGTCGAGCGTGTGTTCGCCTATCTCGTGAACTCCTCTATGCCTAAGTGTGTGTGAGCATGAGAGTAAGTCCGTCATCCGTCCCTAGAAATGGCCCTGGTCTCTCCCTTTTATAGTTGAAGGGGGACAGGGATGATACATGTGTTAGCTACATGGCGTCGTGCGAACAGAGGCGGCATGTCCGAGCCTTGTAGCCTGTCACTGTGGCAGCATGGTCGATGGAGTGGTCCTATCCTTAATGCACTGGGGCGACGCACTGGTCACACCCGATCCTATGCGATGTGGGAGCTCTAGTGATAGCTTGATGTAGGGCATGGCAGGCGACGTGCCAATCGCTGTGTGTTGACTACATAAGGAGTCGAGGCTCAGTTGGTGCCGAGGCTGAGCCATCATGGGGGGCTCGGCGGACGCGAATCCTAAGGTTGCCAAGACCCTGAAGTGGATTGCCGAGGCTTGGAGGGAGCAGTTGGTTCTGTACACTGATTCCAAGGCTATAGTGATCCGAACTTGACTCCCCATGCCACGTTGTTCTAGGAGCAGGGGTTAGGTAGTACAGTGTAGTGCGGGCACTAGTCGTGGGCACAGTGCTGAGCACAGCGGGCGGTAACCCCTACCCTGTCCTATCCTGGATGGTATGGTGTTGATGTGACTTCTCGTCTTGTCAGCCACTCTGCTGTGTCGAGCCGTCGTCTGGCTGATGTTGCGGGAGTGGTTGGTCGCATTAATTGGACGTGACACTCTATTGGGGAGATTGGTTGAGGCAGAGGCGAGGGGGCCATTGTCGAGCCGGCCTCGAGCGAGGCAGAGAATTGATACCGCGTCCGATGCCTTACGCGTGGGGTCTCGAGCGAGACAGAGAATCGATTCCCTATCTGAGGCCTTACGTGCGTGGCCTTGAGCGAGGCGGAGAGTCGGTGGCCTCGGACGAAGCCGGGGGTTAGCCAATAGTTTATCTCTTGGCTTTGATTTTGATGGGGTCTAAGCGATTTTTTCGGTTTTTGCTTAGGGGATCTTGTTTTATGGTACCCGACCTAACCCTTGCTCAAATGTGCCAACCACCAAGTGTATCACCTTGTGCACATGTGTTAGCATATTTTCACAAAAGTTCTCAAGGGTGTTAGCACTCCACTAGATCCTAAATGCATATGCAATGAGTTAGAGCATCTAGTGGCACTTTGATAACCACATTTCGATATGAGTTTCACCCTCTTAATAGTATGACTATCGATCCTAAATGTGATCACACTCACTACATGTCTCGATCACTAAATAAAATGGCTCCTACCATTTATACCTTGGCCTTGAGCCTTTTGTTTTTCTCTTTCTTTTTTTAAAGTCCAAGCACTTGATCATCACCATGGCATCACCATCATCATGTCATGATCTTCATTTGCTTCACCACTTGGAATGTGCTACCTATCTTATGATCACTTGATAAACTAGGTTAGCACTTAGGGTTTCATCAATTCACCAAAACCAAACTAGAGCTTTCAACGACACCCACAACACTATTGATGTCCAGAGGCATGTGGGGGAGCCTTACCATGTTTGTCTGGTATGGGAGTTGATGGCACCCACAACACTGCTTGGGTTCTGACATACTAGGAAGGTTGTAGGGTACCCTTCTAACATTCCATGTTGGTACTATCCTACATGTGTACAAGGTATGGTCCTCGGTATTGCGGTTGACTTGAGTGTGCTGTCTTACTTTCTTTGTTCGTTTCTTAGTCCTCACCGAGTGGGCGTCTCCGGTTGGTTGGTCCTAGTTGGCTCTGATTGCGCCAGTTGGAGAGGAGTTGTAAGAAGGGATTCGGTGCATCCTCAATCGGAGACGCGGGTTGGAGTTGGAAGTGGTGTTTGGCTAGGCTTTTCGATTGAACAGGCCATCCAGAGGCGGGCTGTAACACCCCGGTGTTATGCCAGCATTTAGGCATTGCAAATCATGCATATCATGCATCATCAAGCATCCTAATTATACATGCCTAATCATGTCAATAATAACTGAAACCCTGCTTCGAAACATACGAAACATGCTCGTGAAACGTAAATGTTGCATACACTTGTTTAGAGTTGTTTTTGCCCTAATTATGCTTGCTAGGTTAGTAGAACTTATTTGGCAATGATTGTAAATCATCTAGAATTATTTAGCACAATTTTTGGAGCAAAGTTTGTATTTAAATTATTGCCAAATTTTGCTTTAAAAATAATTCTCCAAAATTAGGGTTTTGAGTTAAAATTGACTTTAAATTTATAATTAAAAATCTAGCAAGAATTGGACTTTGGACATAAAAGCAAAGTTGTAGAGGATTAAATTCTAAGCAACTTTTATTTTTGGGCCATTTTCAAAAGATGTCATTTTCTTGCTCAAAATGATATTTGAAAACAGATATTTGAACAATTATTAAAAATAGAAATTTAGAAAAATGTTTTCTCCTTTCGCGGGCCGTCGCCCCGTTTCTCGGCCCATGGCCGAAGCCGACCCAGCGAACCTCCTGCGCCTGCGCCAGCCCACCTCGCCTTGACCCAGCCCAGCCCCGCGCGTGTCTGGCCTACCTCCGCGCTGCACCGCGCCGTTCGCCCACGCCGCGTCCCGACCGCGTCAGAACGCGATCGCCGCGTGACGACCATGCACCGGCGACGCCCGCCGCGCAGCAGCCACGGCCTGACTCTGCCTCCATGCACGTGCCTTCTTCTACTGATCGCACTATGCTCCTCTCCACTTACTCCCACCCGCTCTCTCGCTCTCCCGTGCTCGCCCCTCCTCTCGCCACGGCAGAGCACAGCGCCGCTGAGCACCGCACCACCTTCACCGCCGCCTCGCGCGAGCTCCACCGCACCTCCACCACCTACTTCTAGTCCACAGCTCCGCCTCGTCAAGCTCCATCATTTGTGCCTATGTTCGGCTGCCGTCGTCGAGGTGAGAGGCGGTTGTGGTCGGTTTTCGTCTCCGCACCACCGTGGCCGAGCTCGCCGGAGCTCGTGCCCACGCGGACAGCCCGGCTCTACCTTCCTATCTTCCTCCTTCCACATGCACCGTGCCCGCCTTGCCCTTGCGCATGTTGTGCCCCCCCCCTCGTGCCATGCTGTGGCCGGGAGGTGCCCGCACGTGAGCATGTCGTGCCACCGTGTCGTCCGGAGCGCCGGCGAGGCGTGACCCCTTCGCCTCGGCCGAGCTGGGCCAAGTGGCCGTGGGCTGAAGCCCCGAGCCAGGCCGCCCTTCCCCTTCGCTCGGACTGCACAGGCCAAAAGTGGCCATGGGCCAGTTGGTTCCCGCGGGCCGGCCCAGTAGTAATAGGAAGTTTTTGTTTTCAATTTTTCTTTTTATTATTTAGAAAGAGAAATAATTTGGAAAATGTTTGTATACTCAAATTTGCTCCAAATCTATTGAAACAAATTTTGCTAGGTTCCTTGTCACCAGATCGACATGATAAAAATATTGCATGTCATTTTTGAGATACTTTTCTGTAGAGCTTTATTTAATCCTTGATATTCCTGATAACTTGAAAAATGTGTAGAAAAACCTATAGGCTTTAGAAAAATATGATTCTAAGTTTGTTAATCTTCTTATGTAATGTACTTCCTAGGAAAAATATGTGGCATGCATGTGCTATAGAAAAAGTATGAGGTGTAGTTCAAGTGCCTTTAATGGCTGATTTTTGTTATTTTTGCTAGAGAGCAAAATTTGTATAAAACATGCATGTGATAATTTCTGTACAGTGATTATTTGCTAGGTAGAACATAGGAAAATATTTCCTCTATTGTTTGACACTTTTCACAGTACAAAGTATTTTCATGTTCATAATCATGCCATAGCTTGTTATTTTTGTGTAGGCTAATCCACTCATTCAAATACCATGAAAATCTGATGGTAGACTACTTAGGGTAGTACTGTGCTATAGTAATTTTCTAAGATTTTTCTAAGCAATAAAAATAGATGTTACTATTCAAACCTATTATTAATTAGGGTTTAATCAAGTGTTGTTTTATGTGTGATTAAGAAATTAGTGAAGCTTTGGTGTATCTTTGAAGCATTTAATGAGATGTGTTGACTTAGCATATTAGTAGTAGAAGAGAATGCAGTAGATGACATGTGCTTGTAGTATATGTTCTTGGATGATGTTGACTACCTTGCATTCAAGCATATCTATTGTATTCATCTCATCCAATGCACCGATGGTATAAGCACTTACGCACATTGCATCATACAGGATCACAAATCGAGAACCCAGTCATCATACCCGAGGAGCCTAAGGAGCAGCTCGAGGTGCAGCCGCAGGAAGTGCCCGAAGCCGACGAGGAGGACGTTGAGGAACTTCCAAAGTGCCCCGATCACCGCCTGAGCTCCTTCGAGAGAGGCAAGCCCCGGAGCATTTTCTCCTAGTTTGCAATTATTAATTAAATGTTTTACTTTAATTGATGCATTACGTTCAGGAGTTGTTTGCAACCGTTGCTGCATTATACCTTGTCTACCTTTGTTATACTATATCCTTGTTACCCTGGTATCCGCAGTCGAGTCAATGCTTAGCTGGCTTAGACCGGTAGAAGTCGGGTGATTTCCTATCATCTGCGAGCTATAGGTGGTTACCTAGATCTGCTTGGATAACTATGTAGTCATGGTATAACTAAGTGTTAAATGAAGTTGAGACCAGATGGAGACTTGCAGAGTTTTGAACTGTAGTGCTTTCTGTCTGTGTCGATTAAGGACCGACCGTTGTTGGGCCTCGAGTCATGTTGAACGCATGCCTTACATTTAGCTGGCCGGATAAAGTACCTTTCGACCGCGAAGCTGGGAGATTATTCGGGCCGAGTAGATTGCCCATAGCGCACTGTGCCAGAGCAGGTGTGGTAGGACACGGGGGCGAGATGATAAGACCAAAGTGCAGTCGATCGGCCCCCGGGTACATGTGGTTCCTGGCAAACTCGAGATTCCTAGATAGTTGACTCGGTGATCAATACCTCACTTTAGCGGGTGAGTGAGGTTTGTGTAAGGAATAAATCCCTAGCTGGTTAGGAATCGATTCGAATCGCCATCGCTCCTGGATAGTGAGCACTTGACTTGAGTGACTTCATCGTAGTAATGTTGATGGAATACTTGGACAGTTATAATGAATATGACATTATGGAAGTTGTTTAATGATCATTGGTTATCATTATTGGCTTAATCACCTGGTTGCTCTAGTGTAGGTGCAAATCTAGTCGACAGGTTATAAATAGTTAATTTGGCAATAATGCTTTTAGAAAGGTTCTTGAAATGCTAAAAAATGCTTCTTTTTGCAAATGAGTCAGCTACCCTACTATAAAGCCTTCATAATCCTTGGTGTCACTTATTTTTGGTTATGTCGGGTAAGTCTAGCTGAGTACCTTCTCGTACTTAGGGTTTTATTCCCACTTATTGTAGATGGGCAGATGTATTACGTCTATTGTATCAACTGCCTTTATCCTACGATGGGTGATGCTTAGGACCATGGGCATGGTCATTCCTTACGTCTCGTCTGATGCTTTTGTTGGAGATGATCATTAGCTGGCACTATATTTGAACTCCGTGTGAGTGTGTGTGGTTTTGAACAAATGGCTTCCGCTACTTCTATTTGAACTCGTTTTGTAATAACTATGTTTAAACTCTAATGTATCTGAGATGCAAACTTTTATGTAATATGTGATGGTGACCGCTAAACTTATTATGATCTTGGCTGGTATGTAAGTTGGTTTGAAATTCTTCGTGATTTCACAGACTACCGGGTTATACGGGCTTAAGTTTGCTAAATCGTCTGCTCTAGCGGATGGTTTTCTTACTTAATTTTGTATAATTGGTCGGTTCTGTTATAGCTGGCATCAGAGTATGGTTTAGCGTATTACTATTCACAAGTGTATTTAAAACAAAAAGGCATTTGAAAACGTGATTTCCAAACCAAAAAGTGTGCCAGTGGTCATATCCTTTATGCCTAGTTAAGGACTTTAGGTGGCTTAATTAAGTACTGACTTGGGGTTCTTGCATCATATTTCTCTTTCGTCGCTCATACGGCATGCTATTGTATGAGTGCCACTTGTTTGAGTGGTAATGTATGGATCATTTGCCTCTATGCCTTGGTAAGTGTGAGTTGTGAGAGCATGATCAGATACACCGCCGATCTAGGGTGAATGCTTATATGATGCTAGAGTAATTACATGTTCTACGCATGTTTTACAAAGCTATCTCATGTGTGGGTATTCCGTCTGTTAAGGCGATGCCGTCAATAGGACGATGGTTTGGGTAGTTACTACCGTTATATACGTATCTAGGGATTCATGTAGAGCGTGTAGATAAAATTTACTGCTTTTATGCATTCATTGGGAATTGGGCTAAAATGAATCTTCTGCAGGTACATAACAACGCTATCATGTACAACGTATTAGCTACGTATTTGAGAGATCGTGGTATGCCACCGAATTCATCGCTAGAAATTATTTATTTCATAAGTTTGTGAGAACGTATGGCACGTATATACATCATATTACTTGTGCATTTCATTCATGTCATGCATTCCTCCCCTTATAAAATGATTATCTTATTTTGATAAAAGTTGTATCACCTAAAATATGTTTCCATGGGGTAATAAAAGAACTTTTGCTACAGATGGCCCGCACGAAGCAAACCGCCCGTAAGTCCACCGGAGGAAGAGCACCTCGACGTCCATTGGCCCTGAGGGAGCACCGCACCACGGACACCTTCTTGAGTGAGTTTGGCAAGCCGACCTTGCTTTGGAGAGTGCTCCATGATGTGGGGTACCCAGAGGGTCAAGAGCCGGTGTACTCTTGGAATGAGAGCCAGTTAGCAGAGGATGGACTTGTAGTGGTAGAGATCACGGTTCCTGCTCTTGGTGATGCTCCAGATTGGGATGGTTAGCACTTGGAGTTTGAGGGTTGCACTCCTATTGAGGGTGTAGAGAGAGCAGCTTTCCATGTCATCAGGGATATCATGAGCAGATTTCCCAGTGAGCTTGCAGCAGCTCTAGCTAGCACTTTTCCTAGGGATGATCCTCGTGATGCTATTTGGGTTTAGCCTTAGGGAAGTGCCTTGGTCAGAGGTCCAACTGAGGGATAGGCTAGCGACAATCAGGCTATGAGTGCTATGTTCGCCACCATCAGAGCGTATGAGGGTCTCGAGAGTACCTACTAGACTTTGACTGGCTTACGTGGTTAGGATAAGCTCAAGGGGAGAAAGCAAAAGAAGAGACGGGCACATGCTATAGCTAGTTTGCAGGAGCAGTTGGCTGATATGAACTTACAGCAGAACCAAGCGGTTGAGAGAGGTGATAGAGCTATGCAGCGGGTGCATACATTGACTCAAGCCAACAACAATGCAGACCGCATGATTGGACAGTTGGTTTAGGAAAGGAATGAAGCCTGGGACGAGAGGGACCTTCTGCTGCAGAGGGCCGATGAGCTAGAGGAGTACAACAGCAACCTGCACGAGGAGTTTCATGCGCTCTACAATGGGGTTGGCCCATATGCTCCACCAGACGCCGCTGGCATGGACATCGACGACGATAACGAGGATGAGCCTGTAGTTTCACCTGGGGGCGATGGTGACGTCTTCGATCCCGACGATGGCCCCAAGGAGTAGACTAGTTGCCTTGCGCTAGTATCTAGGTCCTATCGCGATGACCTTTCTTTTGTTGGCATGTAACCTAATGTGTTTTGCTTCGAACTTATGAGACTTGGCATGTGGTTGGAACTTGATTAAGAATGCGATATCTGAACGCATAAAAGTCCAGTGTATGTATGCTGGCAATTTGGTTGTATAGACGCGATGTTTGTTGTTGAAGTAATTTGATTAAGTGATGTTGTTTTAATTAGAATGCGATTGTTGTGCCTCTATTTTATTATATGAATTTATTCTCTCCAGTAAATTCAGTACGGCATAATTTTTCCTTCACTCGCAATTATTACAGCTTCACTCAATCATTACTTGTTGCTGAAATATGCAGATAACAAACACTCGTCGTACCACATATGAGGCCGCTGAGACCGGTGCTAATGGTGCGGGGACCGGTGGTGGTGGTGGAAACCACGGCAACAACAATGAGCCTCCCCATGAACCACATTTGACACCTCCTCCCCCATTTACCCCTGAGATGTTCCCTGCATAGTTGCTCAGGAGTCAGCGCAACGCGGAACTATCCCAGAAGAACATGGAGGATTTTCTGCGTACCATCGCCAACAATGTTCAGCGCGGTAACAATCAGGGTGGTGGCATTGGGGTGAACCAATATAGCAGCTTCAAAGATTTTATGGACACCAGGCCGCCAATATTCAAGGAAGCAACAGAGCCACTTGATGCTGAAGAATGGACCAACACTATAGAAGATAAATTCCATGTGTTGAGGATGACTGAGGTATTGAAAACAGAGTATGCTGCACATTAGTTGCAAGGACTAGTGGGAATGTGGTGGAAGCACCATCGCACCACCTTCCCTCCAAATGCTCAGATTTCATGGAGAGAGTTCGCTGAGGACTTCTATGGAGTTTATATTTCACCCGGGCTGACCAAGATGAAGTTGGGAGAGTTCTTGGCATTGAATCAGGGCACCAAGACCGTGACGCAATATTTGCATGCCTTCAACAACTTGTGTCGTTATGCTCCCAACATGGTTGACACCGATGCTAAGAGAATATCTAGTTTCAAGAGGGGACTCAATCCAAAAATGATGAAGCATGTGGGTACCAACAACCGCGTTAGATTCAATGACTTCATCAGCGACTGCTTGAAGTAGGAAAAGAACAACAACGCCAGCATTGCAGCTAAGACTCGCAAAAGAGCCCTAGAAGGTGGTCCGTCCCAATCAAGAGCACCTGCGGGAGGTCATCCTCCCTATCGTCCATCTGCACTCAGCGCTAGGTTCAGGCCACCTCAGTAGAGAAGTCAGAATTTTCATGGACCCTAGAAGCCTTACAAGATGGTAGTATAGTCTAACAAGGTAGCTGCAACTATGGTACAAGGCAGTTCCAAGGGAGCTGTGGGATCTGCTGGGACAGTGAGGGGACCCTGCTACAATTGTGACCAACCCGGCCACTTCTCAAGGTTTTGTCCTTATCCGCCCAAGAAGAAGCAGACCTATAATGCTCGGGTACATAGTATGACTGTGGATGAGATTCCTGAGGGAGAGCCAGTAACCGCTGGTAAGTTACCTGTCAACCAAAACCCTGCAGTTGTTCTCTTTGATTCTAGATCATCGCATTCTTTTATGAGTCAAGCATTTGCACAGAAACATGAACAACTATGCACAGAATTGGGTTATGGTTACCGTATAAGTTCAGCAAGGGCTGATGTTTTGACCAACTGGATGGTTTGAGGGCAACCCTTGAATTAGGTAGCAGGAAGTTTCGAGTGAACTTGATAGTTATGCCTAGACTAGTTTTGGATGTCATTATAGGTATGAATTGGATGAAGGATTGGGGAGCAGTCATAGATACTGGAAGTCAAGTACTTACCCTTAAGGATCCCCTGGGTGAGGGTACTTTCCAAGTACCATTGCCTCAGAGAACTGACCTTATAAGTGTTACATGTGCTACTAAAGTTATTCCTATTCAGCAGATTCCGGTAGTGTGTGAGTTTCCGGATGTATTCCCCGATGAGCTACCTAGTCTTCCGCTAGATAGGGATATTGAGTTTGGAATTGAGTTAATCCCTAGAACAGCTCCGATTTCAAGGTGACCCTATTGGATGCCTCCAGATGAATTAGTTGAGCAGAAGAAGCAACTAGAAGAGTTATCAAAAAAGGGGTTTATCTAGCCAAGCAAGTCTGAATGGGGATGTCTCGCCTTGTTTATGAAGAAGAAAGAGGGCACGTTGAGAATGTGTGTAGATTACAGGCCACTTAACGCTGTAACAATCAAGAATAAGTATCCCTTGCCTCATATTGATGTTCTGTTTGACCAGTTAGTCAAGGCTAAGGTGTTCTCAAAAATAGATTTGAGATTCGGTTATCATCAGATCAAGATTAGGCCACAAGATATATCGAAAACTGCATTTTCCACCAGATACGGGTTGTATGAGTATCTTGTCATGTCCTTTGGCTTGACAAATGCTCCTGCACACTTTATATTTTTGATGAATATAGTTTCATGCCAGAATTGGATAAGTTCGTGGTGGTGTTCATCGATGACATTATGGTGTACTCCGAGAACAAGAAGGATCATGAAGAGCATCTGAGAATTGTCTTGACTAGACTTAGAGATCATAAGTTGTATGCTAAGTTTAGCAAATGCGAATTCTGGTTGAAGAAAGTTCCTTTCCTTGGTCACATTCTGTCAGAAAATGGAGTTTTAGTCAATCCAAGTAAGGTGCAAGAGGTTATGGATTGGAAGGCATCGACCACAGTTCCTGAGATTAGAAGTTTCTTAAGACTAGCCGGTTATTACCGTCGCTTTATACCAGACTTCTCGAAGATTGCCAAACCGATGACAAGTCTACTACAGAAGGATCACAAGTTTGTGTGGACAGAGGAGTGTGAAGCAGCTTTCCACACTTTGCGGAAACTGTTGACCACTGCTCCTGTTCTAGCACAACCAGATATCGAGAAACCATTTGATGTGTTTTGCAACGCATCGAAAACTGAATTGGGCTGTGTTCTTATGCAAGAAAGGAGAGTCATTGCTTATGCCTCACGTCAATTGAGAAAGCACGAGGTCAACTATCCAACACATGATCTTGAACTTGCTGCAGTTGTGCATGCCCTAAAAATTTGGAGACATTATCTACTTGGTAATGTGTGCAACATTTTCATGGATCACAAGAGTCTCAAGTACATCTTCACCCAACCCGAGCTAAACATGAGACAGCGAAGATGGTTGGAATTGATCAAGGATTACAACTTGAATGTGCAATATCATCCTGGAAAAGCCAATGTAGTGGTAGATGCTTTGAGCAGAAAGTCACATTACTTGAATGTGCAGCCATTACTTGAAGATGGGTTCGATCTGATGCATCTTGCTGTGTTACATAGTATTCAGATTAGTTGCTCTTTGGAGAGTAAGATAATAGAAGGCCAAAAAACTGATAAGAGAATATTCCACATCAAAGAGAAAATAAAAGAAAAGCCGTCTCAGCACTTTAAAGTGGATGAACAGGGCGTGTTGTGGTTTGACGACCATCTTGTGGTTCCCAAGGATTGAGAGCTTAGGAATAAACTCATGGATGAAGCTCACCTTTCTAAGCTATCTATCCATCCAGGAAGTAGTAAGATGTATCAAGAACTAAGACCTCGTTATTGGTGGACCAAAATGAAGAAAGAAATTACAGCATATGTTGCCAGATGTGACACATGTTGTAGAGTGAAAGCCATTCATATGAAACCTGTCGATATGTTGCAACCCTTGTCAGTCCCTAGTTGGAAGTGGGATGATATAAGTATGGATTTTATCTCAGGTTTGCCCACTACTCAAAAGGGACATGATTCGATTTGGGTGATTGTGGATCGTCTTACTAAGACCGCTCATTTCCTACCTGTCAAGACAACTTATCGACCACCTCAATATGCCGAGAAGTATATCACAGAAATTGTGAGGTTGCATGGTCTAGCAAGGACTATAGTATCTGATAGAGGGTCACAGTTCACGGCTCACTTTTGGGAACATTTACACAAAGGCTTAGGAACTAGTTTGATTCGTAGTACCGCTTATCATCCTTAGATAGATGGTCAGACTGAATGAGTGAATACTGTTTTGGAGGATATGTTAAGAGCCTGTGTATTGTCTTCTAAGGGATCATGGGAGTCATGGTTACCATTAGCTGAGTTTTCTTATAATAATAGTTATCAAGAAAGCATCAAGATGGCTCCATTCGAAGCTTTGTATGGTAGAAAATGTAGAACACCATTGAATTGGGTCGAGCCTAGAGATAGAAGGTATTATGGCATTGACTTTGTAGAAGAAGCTGAGAAGAAAGTTCATATTATTCAGCAAAATATGAAGGCAGCCCAATCACGTCAGAAAAGTTATGCAGACAGAAGAAGGAGACCCCTTATGTTTGAAGTTGGTGACTATGTTTATCTGAAGGTCACGCCAATGAAGAAGAAAAGGTTTGGAGTCCGAAGAAAGCTTGCCGCGAGATTCGTAGGACCATACAAGATCTTGGAAAAAAGAGGTCCAGTAGCTTATAAGTTAGAGTTACCTGAGATAATGAGTATCGTCTTCCCAATTTTCCATGTATCACATCTCAAGAAGTGTTTGCGTGTTCCGGAGGAAAGAATAGAACCTCGAGGCATCCAACTCAAATCAGATTTGGTGTACCGTGAACAACCGGTTCATGTGTTAGACACTAAAGAACATGCTACTCGGAATAGTGTGGTGAAAACATATAAGATACAGTGGGATCATCATGATGAGGGAGATGCAACTTGGGAAATGGGAGAATACCTACAAAAAGCTTATGAAGATTTTTATAACAAATGGTTCATAACCCAAATCTCAGGACGAGATTTTTATAAGGGGGGAGGGCTGTAACACCCCGGTGTTATGCCAGCATTTAGGCACTGCAAATCATGCATATCATGCATCATCAAGCATCCTAATCATACATGCCTAATCATGTCAATAATAACTGAAACCCTGCTTCGAAACATACGAAACATGCTCGTGAAACATAAATGTTGCATACACTTGTTTAAAGTTGTTTTTGCCCTAATTATGCTTGCTAAGTTAGTAGAAATTGTTTGGCAATGATTGTAAATCATCTAGAATTATTTAGCACAATTTTTGGAGCAAAGTTTGTATTTAAATTATTGCCAAATTTTGCTTTAAAAATAATTCTCCAAAATTAGGGTTTTGAGTTAAAATTGACTTTAAATTTATAATTCAAAATCTAGCAAGAATTGGACTTTGGACATAAAAGCAAAGTTGTAGAGGATTAAATTCTAAGCAACTTTTATTTTTGGGCCATTTTCGAAAGATGTCATTTTCTTGCTCAAAATGATATTTGAAAACTGGTATTTGAAAATTTATTAAAAATAGAAATTTAGAAAAAATGTTTTCTCCTTTCGCGGGCCGTCGCCTCGTTTCTCGGCCCACGGCCGAAGCCGGCCCAGCGAACCTCCCGCGCCTGCGCCAGCCCACCTTACCTCGGCCTAGCCCAGCCCCGCGCGTGTCTGGCCTGCCTCCGCGCTGCGCCGCGTCGTTCGCCCGCGCCGCGTCCCGACACGTCAGAACGCGATCGCCGCGTGGCGACCATGCGCCGGCGACGCCCGCCGCGCGACAGCCATGGCCTGACTCCACCTCCACGCATGCGCCTTCTTCTGCTAACCACACTGTGCTCCTCTCCACTCACTCCCGCCCACTCTCTCGCTCTCCCGTGCTCGCCCCTCCTCTCGCCACGGCAGAGCACAGCGCCGCTGAGCACCACACCACCTCCGCCACCGCCTCGCACGAGCTCCACCGCCTACTTCTAGTCCACAGCTCCGCCTCGTCAAGCTCCATCATTTGCGCCTGTGTTCGGTTGCCGTCGTCGAGGTGAGAGGCGGTTGTGGTCAATTTTCGTCTCCGCACCGCAGTGGCCGAGCTTGCCGGAGCTCGTGCCCGCGCGAACAGCCCGGCTCTACCTTCCTATCTTCCTTCTTCCACACACACTGTGCCTGCCTTGCCCTTGCGCATCTTGTGCACCCCCCCCATGCCTTGCTGTGGCCAGGAGGTACCCGCACGCGAGCATGCCGCGCCACCGTGTCGTCCGGAGCGCCGGCGGGGCGTGACCCCTTCGCCTTGGCCGAGCTGGGCCAAGTGGCCGTGGGCCAAAGCCTCGAGCCAGGCCGCCCTTCCCCTTCGCTCGGACTGCACAGGCCGAAAGTGGCCATGGGCCAGTTGGTTCCCACGGGCCGGCCTAGTAGTAATAGGAAGTTTTTGTTTTCAGTTTTTCTTTTTATTATTTGGAAAGAGAAATGATTTGGAAAATATTTGTATACTCAAATTTGCTCCAAATCTATTGAAACAAATTTTGCTAGGTTCCTTGTCACCAGATCTATATGATAAAAATATTGCATGTCATTTTTGAGATACTTTTCTGTAGAGCTTTATTTAATCCTTGATATTGCTGATAACTTGAAAAATGTGTAGAAAAACCTATAGGCTTCAGAAAAATATGATTCCAAGTTTGTTAATCTTCTTATGTAATGTAATTCCTAGGAAAAATATGTGTCATGCATGTGCTATAGAAAAAGTATGAGGTGTAGTTCAAGTGCCTTTAATGGCTGATTTTTGTTATTTTTGCTAGAGAGCAAAATTTGTATAAAACATGCATGTGATAATTTTTATATAGTGATTATTTGCTGGGTAGAACATAGGAAAATATTTCCTCTATTGTTTGACACTTTTCACAGTACAAAGTATTTTCATGTTCATAATCATGCTATAGCTTGTTATTTTGTGTAGGTTAATCCACTCATTCAAATACCATGAAAATCTGATGGTAGACTACTTAGGGTAGTACTGTGCTATGGTAATTTTCTAAGATTTTTCTAAGTAATAAAAATAGATGTTATTATTCAAACCTATTATTAATTAGGGCTTAATCAAGTGTTGCTTTATGTGTGATTAAGAAATTAGTGAAGCTTTGGTGTATCTTTGAAGCATTTAATGAGATGTGTTGACTTAGCATATTAGTAGTAGAAGAGAATGCAGTAGATGACATGTGCTTGTAGTATATGTTCTTGGATGATGTGACTACCTTGCATTCAAGCATATCCATTGTATTCATCTCATCCAATGCACCGATGGCATAAGCACTTACGTACATTGCATCATACAGGATCGCAAACCGAGAACCCAGTCGTCATACCTGAGGAGCCCGAGGAGCAGCTCGAGGTGCAGCCACAGGAAGTGCTCGAAGCCGATGAGGAGGACGTTGAGGAACTTCTGGAGTGCCCCAATCACCGCCTGAGCTCCTTCGAGAGAGGCAAGCCCTAGAGCATTTTCTCCCGGTTTGCAATTATTAATTAAATGCTTTACTTTAATTGATGCATTACGTTCAGGAGTTGTTTGCAACCGTTGTTGCATTATACCTTGTCTACCTTTGTTATATTATATCCTTATTACCCTGGTATCCATAGTCGAGTCAATGCTTAGCTGGCTTAGACCGGTAGAAGTCGGGTGATTTCATGTCACCTGCGAGCTATAGGTGGTTACATGGATCTGCTTGGATAACTATGTAGTCATGGTATAACTAAGTGTTAAATGAAGTTGAGACCGGATGGAGACTTACAGAGTTTTGACTGTAGTGCTTTCCGTCTGTGTCGATTAAGGACCGACCGTTGTTGGGCCTCGAGTCATGTTGAACGCATGCCTTACATTTAGCTGGCCAGATAAAGTACCTTTCGACCGCGAAGCTGGGAGATTATTCGGGCTGAGTAGATTGCCCATAGTGCACTGTGCCGGAGCAGGTGTGGTAGGACACGGAGGCGAGATGATAAGACCAAAGTGCAGACGGTCGGCCCCTAGGTACATGTGGTTCCTGGCAAACTCAAGATTCCTGGATAGTTGACTCGGTGATCAATTCCTCACTTTAGCGAGTGAGTGAGGTTTGTGTAAGGAATAAATCACCAGCTGGTTAGGAATCGATTCAAATCACCATCGCTCCTGGATAGTGAGCACTTGACTTGAGTGACTTCATCGTAGTAATGTTGATGGAACACTTGGACATTTATAATGAACATGACATTATGGAAGTTATTTAATGATCATTGGTTATCATTATTGGCTTAATCACCTGGTTGCTCTAGTGTAGGTGCAAATCTAGTCGACAGGTTATAAATAGTTAATTTGGCAATAATGCTTTTAGAAAGGTTCCTGAAATGCTAAAAAATGCTTCTTTTTGCAAATGAGTCAGCTACCCTACTATAAAGCCTTCATAATCCTTGGTGTCACTTATTTTCGGTTATGTCGGGTAAGTCTAGCTGAGTACCTTCTCATACTCAGGGTTTTATTCCCACTTATTGCAGATGGGCAGATATATTATGGCTACTGTATCAACTGCCTTTATCCTGCGATGGGTGATGCTTAGGATCATGGGCATGGTCATTCCTTACGTCTCGTCTGATGCTTTTGTTGGAGATGATCATTAGCTGGCACTGTATTTGAACTCCGTGTGAGTGTGTGTGGTTTTGAACAAATGGCTTCTGCTACTTCTATTTGAACTCGTTTTGTAATAACTATGTTTAAACTCTGATGTATCTGAGATGCAAACTTTTATGTAATATGTGATGGTGACCGCTAAACTTATTATGAACTTGGCTGGTATGTAAGTTGGTTTGAAATCCTTCGTGATTTCACGGACTACCGGGTTATACGGGCTTAAGTTTGCTAAATCGTCTGCTCTAGCGGATAATTTTCTTACTTAATTTCGTATAATTGGTCGGTTCTGTTACACGGGCCGAAGTTAGAAGCGAGTGTTGTTCCTCTTTAGCGAGGCCTTCCGGTCAGAGAGGCGGGCCAAAGTCAGAAGCGAGCGTTGTTCTTCCTCGGCCAGGCCTTTCGGTCAGAGATTGGATCGTCCTTCTGGCCTGTTGTTTAGGTATTTAGGCCAGCCCAGGAGTTGCGTGTCATTCACAACATTGTCTGCTGGGTCGAGCCTTTGTTTGGGAAGCCAGTCCATGAGGGACCCCGGGTTTATGAACCCGACAATATCACAACAAAGCTATGTCACTAATATACACCTAGGTGCTCAACCTAGTGAGAGTAATACAATTAAATGATACACTATCTAGTCTTAACTACCACTAGCTCTATCCAAGTGAATGTATAATGAAATACAAGAGAGTGGTAGAGAGGTATACGCCATGGCAAGTGACTAATGAGTGAATACCAATGAATATCAAGAAGACAATTAAGACACAATGATTTTTCCTCTAAGGTTTACTTGCTTGCTGGCAAGCTAGTCCTTGTTGTGGTGATTCACTCACTTAGAGGTTCACGCTCTAATTGGCATCACACGCCAAACCCTCAATAGGGTGTCGCACAACCAATACAAGATGAGGATCACACAAGCCATGAGCAATTTACTAGAATACCTTTTGTCTCTCCGTCGGGGAAAGATCAAGAACCCCTCACAATTACCACGATCGGAGCTGGAGACAATCACCAACCTCTGCTCGACAATCCTAGCTGCTCTAAGCCGTCTAGGTGGTGGCAACCACCAAGAATAACAAGCCAAACCCACAGCAAAACACGAATACCAAGTGCCTCTAGATGCAAACACTTAAGCAATGCACTTGGATTCTCTCCCAATCTCACAAAGATGATAAATCAAAGATAGAGATGAGTGGGAGGGCTTTGGCTAAGCTCAAAAGGTTGCTATGTCAATGCAAATGTGAGCTAGAGCCAGCCAAATGATATTTATAAACACCCCCAAATAATAGAGCCATTGGCTCAATTATTGGGCTGACTGCGGGACGACCAGACCCGCAGGTCGTGTGCACCGAACGTGTTTGGTGTGGTGACCGGACGGGTCTGGTCGCAGCCTGACCGCCATGTGTCCCTTTCAAATTGTTTAGCCATTGACACCCTACGGCTATCTCTATGCATAGTAATACTACGTGATCAGACGCGTTGTTAGAAAATGACCGGACCCGGGAGACGCAGTATCAGGTTGAGTTCAAAGAGCTCCTAGAGCCGCTCTAGGCCGACCGAACACGTCCAATCACACCAGACCAGATGCTCCTAGCGTCTGATGAATTATTGCGCTGAAAAACCTGAGACTTACTGGTTCACACCAGACGCATCCGTTGTGGCGACCGGACGTGTCCGGTTGCTCTCTACAATCCTGCATCGGGCTATATCACTTTAACCTAACACTGAATAGTAACTCGTCAGTGTCTGGTCACTCCACTAAGACAGAGTCCAGTCACTTTCACTTAGCCGCTCACCTCGGGTCCAAATATCGGACGCGTCGGGTCCTAATTCTAGATGTGTCCAGTCACTTCTGTCTGACTACCCCAAGACTGGATAAAATACCAGACGTGTCTGGTCCCAATTTCGGACATGTCCGGTCACTCTGTGACCAGCGCGACTAACTCCTTTTCAACTCTATCTTCTTTACCCTTACTCAAATGTGTCAACCACCAAGTGTATCACCTTGTGCACATGTGTTAGCATATTTTTACAAATATTTTCAAGGGTGGTAGCACTCCACTAGATCCTAAAATGCATATGCAATGAGTTAGAGCATCTAGTACCACTTTGATAACCGCATTTCGATACGAGTTTTACCTCTCTTAATAGTACGGCTATCGATCCTAACTGTGATCACACTCACTAAGTGTCTCAATCACCAAAACAAAAAAGCTCATATCAAGTTTCACCTTTGCCTTGATCTTTTTATTTTTCTCTTTCTTCTTTTCTAAGTCCAAGCATTTGATCATCACCATGCCATCACCATCATCATGATTTTCACCATTGCTTCATCACTCGGAGTAGTGCTACCTATCTCATAATCACTTTGATAAACTAGGTTAGCACTTAGGGTTTTATCAATTCACCAAAACCAAACTAGAGCTTTCATCCGGAGATCCTCTATCTTTGTTGAATTGATTGAATGGTTGGGAGACTTGGTATTGGGGACCAAGATATTATATCCAAGGGTGATTTCTAGCCTTGAGAAGGTGTTGATGATGTCAATTGGTTGTCTTATGATCTGAGTAAGAGTTTCCCATTCCCTCGATCACTAACCAGACCATGTCTGTTCTGGGAGTCTTCACGAGGTTGATTGATGAATTCATGACAGTAACATGGGTCCAGGGCATCAAGGATCTCCACGGGTGAACAAGTATCTAGGCCCAAAGCTTTCAACAACTATTTTGTAGGGCTAGGGTAGAGGTTTAAATTGGAACGATGTTTTGGGTCGTTACACTTGGGATCTACGCAATTGCAGGTAGAAGTCGCGCGAGACCTTCTACGAGTACATCCATGACAAGCTCATTATTATTGGCATGAGCACCATACAAACAAATAGTACATCCATGAGCACTTTTTCTAGTCTATATCTATATCTATTAAAAAGCAAACTTTTGTCTCTCACTCTATCTCTGTTCATGTGTTCCTCGCTCACTAACTCACTGCTCATATGTCCCTCAACCTATCATCCCCCACTCTCATCCTTCTCGTTTTAAGTTTGGAGCTCTAAAACCTTCATTAATCCCACACTACCCATCTCTTGGCTTGACCACTCAAACCCCTTCATATTGTGGCACAAATATGTGATCATGTGCCTCATCTTCCATATTTTTGAAACTTAGAATAGATACACAAAATATCCACATATTTAAGTTGAGTTAATTTTCCACACGAGATTAATTATTTATTGCACTAGCATTTATATGACCCTTGGAATCTATATCTATATCTCTTATAATTTTAAACCCCACTAACTATTTATCTCAACATGCAAGATGTCCTACTAGGCAGTGCACTATCACAAATAATCAAAATTCATTAGCAGATGCAATTGTAATGTCCACATCAGTAAAACACATAAATATTTTATTGTCCACATCATTATGCCATGCAATCCACTAATCTGTAATTCACGCTACAATGCATGGGGTATGTTTTTGGTTTGATATATTGGCTAAGCCCATTTAAATCTAACGAAAATAGCCAACTCACTCACTACTACATACAAACATACCACGGTCGGTTTGTAACGCCCAATGCAACCGTTTTTTGGCCTCGATAGTATACACTCGATGGTGATACTCGAAGCCATCATGGTCGGCTAGCAACCGGCTGTGTCGGATCTCAACACCGCTGCATTAGTTAATGATCTGCTTGTATCGAGGCTAACATCACTATCGTATGAGCACATCAACCGCCTATGTAGTGGTTACTAGCATTGTCGCCTTGTACTTCGACCAGACTATCTGTAGTGCGGGTTCAATGTCGCTTCGATGGCCGAGATATCTGTATAGAGGTAAACATCACCATCGCTTTAGCATATGAACCATAAGTACAAAGGTCATGGTCACTGTCGCCTTGCACCACGATCCGCCTTTGATAATCACTTAGTCAGTGTCGGGTTACTAAACAATTCGACTGTGATACACTTCTGATCCTTGTCGCATCATACGTATAGCGACGGTGTTGGACATTTGCACCACAACCGACGATGATAACAAAACAATGAACGACGCTTAGATCCGATGGTGATAAAATTTCATCCGGTTTCACAATATTTACTAATTCAGCTAGGCCCTTAATAGCTTACTGAACACAAAGCATATAGATATAATCATTACATCTATAAATCATATTTATAAACTAGAGTACTTTTTACAATAACAATGGACGCTACCATAACATTTTTCTCAACTGATATCCTAGCACAAGCGGTGCATAGATTGTATACTAATGTTACTGAACTCTACAGACTTACGTAACGAAATAACATAGTTGTGCTCCTCGTATGTGGTACTCCTGCTTGCAAGGTAAAATGGATATACTTAGTGCATCCTTCGGATTGGTAGCCAATGCACCATGGAACCCCTCTTCTTCATCTTTGAAACAATAGAATTAATAATATTTAATATACCATTTCTTTAGTTAACAAGCCAAAATTATCATATACATATATAGAATGAAAACAAGTCCCTCACTGAACAAAGATATGTCGTGATGATGAAATACAGTAAATACACCTTTACTGCTCTGCTAATGACTTCATAAACAAGGGAACATAAGAAAGATAGTAAGGTCTATTCATATAAAAATACCCTCTTGGTCTACAAAAGTAGATGACACGGGCATGGATGACATGAACCTTTCTGTGATCCATGTCATATGCAATCAGTGTTCTATCCTTCCCAACAAGAAAAATGAAATTCTATTCAGGGTGAACTATAATCACTCTGTACGTCGCATCACAAAGCTCAGAAACCAACTTTAATATCGACGTGTCCAAACAGTTCCTCCGTGTCTACAACATGCTTCAATCTCTATTTATCAATACCATAGTCTTCAAGTATTCACACTAAAAGCCAAGACATATTGTGAAATCAGTACAACACATAGGTGATCCCTGAACTTGATGGATGGACATTTCAGCACCACGTGGTTTACCATTTGCCCTCCATACATTTCCCTTCATATCCACAGCAACTATCACAGAGTAATCAAGCATGTGTATAAAACCATTAAGAAAAACACTTTTCGATTTGAACATAGTACAATATCCTCGCCCATTCATATTGCTTAAAGATCCATGCTGCAGTTTTAGATTAGCAGATCTCCACACCTATGCATGCAACCTCCACCTCAAAAATCTCTAAATATGAGCTAATTATAAAACTAATTATATAAGTTATGGCTAATTCGGAGACGAATATTAAGCCTAATTAAGCATTGATTCACACATGCTTATTGTAGCATCACATGGGCTAATCATGGATTAATTAGACTTAATAGATTCGTCTCGGGAATTAGCCACAACTTATACAATTAGTTTTATAATTATCTCATATTTAATCCTTCTAATTGCCGTCTAAACATCCGATGTGACAGGGGCCGGTCCCGATCCAAAACCTACTATTGTTTTTTCCTTGACATGCTAAGGATTTTTCTCTCTTCATCATTATCATCATCATGGTCTCCCTCTCTCTCTCCCCTTTCTTTTTCCTCCTTTTCCAGATTTGTCAAAAGAATATCAGAGTCTGTTTTTTTTTTTTTTGGATTTTACCCGTGCCGCTGCAGGCCACACCATGCCTGCCTGCCAGAGCCTGACCTCATCTCATCATCGCCTCGCCTCCAGCTCACCAGAGAAATCCTCCTCCTCCTAGTCCCTAGCCAATTTTTTCTATCAAACCCTCTTCCCCCATCTCAGATCCCTCTCCCGTCCCAGCTCGATCCTGCTCGATGGCCGCCGGATCGTACGCCGCTGCCGCCCGACGCTGAGCGACCAGGACAACCACCTCCGACGACCCCCCGAGCACCCACGAGATGGTCGCGGAGGCGGCGCTGTCCTCCTCGTCGGCGATCTGGTCGCGCCGCCGCGACGAGATCACCTTCGACAGCCTCCACAAGGTACCGCCCCTCCCGGGCTCGCCCCGATCGGATCTGCTCACACGCCCACCTGCTCGCCCGCCCGCCCGCTGACCCTGACCCGAGTCGACGCCACGGATCTGAGGCTCCCGCCCTGCTGCTCCCGGGCCCTTCCCGCGCCCCTGCCCGTGCTCCGACGATCCGCGGGGCTTTTGGTCGCGCCCGGGGATGGCGCTTCCTGCGAGCGCTGGTTTCGTCTGTAGGGTTTGATTTGATTTGTTGCTCGCCCGTGGGAGGATTCTATTAGGTTGGACTGCTCCGGCTTCTCAGCTGGCGTGGACTCCCTGTGGTGATGCTGGGTGTTGCATGGAGCAGACAAGCGCTTGACTGAAGAATCTGATTGGTTTGTCCCCATTTGGATATTCAGATGTGTTGAATTGAGTTGAGGGAGCTTTTTCGAGCGTGTTGCTGCTAAGGTAGCTGTCCAGAGAAGTGGGAGCAGCCTGAATTGTGAAAAGCAATCAGTCATAGCTAACTGCTTGGCTGACTGATCAGATTGGCTTGTCTCGCTTCTGTACAAACAGAAGGAATGAAGGTGCTCTAAGCTGAATCCCTTACTACTGGTGTTGTTGCTGCTAACCGAGGAGCAGTGATGGCGGCAAACCAAACTTTGGAGAGTATTCACTCCATCCTGGTTTGATCAGCCAGCTTCTTGACTCAACCATCGGATTGGTTTGTCTCATTCAGGCACATGGATGTAATATGTTCGAGCCATTATAGGTGACGTTGCTGCTGTGCTAACTGACCATAGTTATGATGCAGACAATCTGGATTCTTAAGAGTGCTTATTGGTGCTTGGTTAAGGGCAATATTGAGTAGGAAATCATTGCCACCTATGCCTTATCCATTGCACTTGTTTGCGGTTGTCACACTATATTTACCAATGCCTAGGGGTCGTATGTGTGTTCCTCTTCCATTTCATTATACTTACTGTTAGGTTGGCCTACAAACATTTTATTCCAGGTAGAATCATATTTACGAAATGGTGTCATTCCTAGTGTATGTTGAGGCGACCAGATTTTATTATCAACCTCTGGTCTGAGTAGTAATGGAATGTTGATTACTGATGATCTAGATGATGTAGATACCTTATTTAGGAAGGGTCCTGTGCTGATAAATGGCTATAAAGATTATTGGAGCTGTTAATGCAAAGTGTTGCTCTGTAAAGTTTTGCTAATTAGGGGGGTTCAATGCACTATACTACTTCCACATTTTCTCAAAGAGAACCCATGATTGGCATGATACTGTACATTGAATTGATCACTAATTGCGACTGATTTCTTGAATGCACTATCTGCTTTCTTCAGCCCTGAGATGTGCAATAATGTTTTTTTATGCATACTATCAGAACTGTCAGTTTTCAAGATCAGAATTGAGTACTGTAACTGATATTTATTCCTGTGAATTCAATTTGTTCCAGTTTTGGAGTGCCCTGTCACCTTGTGCACGACACGAGCTGCTAAGACTTGATAAACAGACCCTTATTGAGCATGCTCGCAAGAATTTGTACTGTTCAAGGTGTAATGGGCTGCTTTTGGAAAGTTTCACACAAATAGTCATGTATGGGAAGTCACTGCTTCATGAAGGTTCATGTGAGCCAAGGATTCAGGAAGTTGAAGCAGAAGAAGTTCAGGACCCTTCAGTTCATCCTTGGGGAGGCCTTTCGACAACAAAGGATGGCATCCTAACTCTTCTTGATTGCTTCATAAATGCAAAATCTCTTCATGTGATCCAGAATGTACGCCTGAAACAGTAGCCTTTTTTTCTTTATCTTCTTTATCTGCTTCATGAACTTCTTCCTTGATATTTTTATGTGCTCTCCGATTGTCTGTTTTGGCATCTTTCTGTGTCATTCCTTCTCTGAAGTTGTTCCTTGACCATACTAGAGTTCTTACTCCAACGTACTACATATTGTTTTGACTAGGTATTTGACAATGCACGTGCGAGAGAACGTGAACGTGAGATGCTTTACCCTGATGCATGTGGTGGCGGTGGCAGAGGATGGATTAGCCCAGTGATGCCTAACTATGGCAGGGGCCATGGAACACGAGATACTTGTGCTTTGCACACTGCACGCCTTTCTTGTGATACTCTGGTGGATTTTTGGTCGGCGTTGGGTGAAGAAACTAGATCATCTCTTTTAAGGATGAAAGAAGAGGACTTCATCGAAAGACTTATGCACAGGTGAGTATAAAAGGTGCTTTTGTTTATACTATTTTTAACTAAATTACTGTGACAAACACTATCAAGGCCGCAAGGGATTCAGAGATACAAGTGGATTTGTCTCAGAACCCACAAATAGGTCATTCTAAGCTTGTTGCTGTCAATCATTTAAATGACCTATTTGTGGGTGTGCAGACAAACCACTCATGAACAAGAATGAGATATTGATAGGGAATAGCTTTTAAATGTACACAAATTGTTATTAGCATTACTTACTAATTTGTTGCTTTGTAAGATGAGTTGATTTGCTTCTTGATGCTGACAGAAAATATCCTGAGGAATAAAATACATAACATTTACTGATTACTGATTCTACTAATAGTCAGAGACTGCGTCCAACAATCTAGTACAATTCTACATTGTCAGTGGGCATGATGATAGTAACAATTATACATTTATAAATCCACAGATACATATTGCTTTTGTAACCTGGGTAAATCCATTATAAATTGGTCTGCATTTAACATTGATCCCACCCAAAGTTTCGCTAGGCGCTGGGCGGAATCTAGGCGCTGACCCTCAGCCTAGAGCCTACTCGGGATTAATCGTGCCTAGGTGTTCCTAGGCGTTTTCCTAGGCATTTTGGCAATATAGCCATAACTTATATGCGTATTATGTATATAACTATATATAGCAATAATGCTGAATACATAGGTTACAGTAAATATAAGAAGAGGGCCAGTAGACATACCTGATTCCTCGGTGGCTTATTCTTGCATGTTCCAAGCTCCTATAACACATTTTGACAGCCGGTCTCCTTCTTACAAAGCTTGCACTTCACCTTGTCCTTGTTGTTAGGATCAACAAGAACACCATACTCCCATCCAACATCATCCGAATTCCTTTTCAGGAGATTCGCTGACTCACTATTTTCTCCCTCACCTAGTGCACCCTCTGTTGTAGACATCCTACATTTAGACAATGGGCATTCACAGCAGGCAAAATCAGATCAACTCATCCATTCACATTCACAGAATCACAGGCATTCAAATCAGAGGAGAGAAGCAGGGGATGCATTCAAAACAGAGGACATGGAGGAGAGGAGCAGGGGAGGGGCCTGACCTTGGTGCTGCGCTGCGCGGCTTAGGGATGAGGCTGTTGGCTGGGTGAGGAGACCGGCGGCAGCTTCCAGGCGGGGCAGCAGGTTCCAGGCGGGGCAGAGGAGGCCGGCCGGGACAAGCCTCCAGGCGGGGTCGCGGGGAGCAGGGCGACTGGCGGGGCCGGCGGGTGGAGCTTCCCTCCGGCGCGCCGTCGCAGGAGGAGAGGACGAGCGGCTATCTGCGACCTGGAAGGCAAGAATCGAGCGGGAGCGGACCTTTTCCCTCTTCTCCTTCCCGCGCGCATCCTTTCCCGCACCAGACGCCATAAGCGCGCGCGCGCTTCCGCGGCGGCCAAAAATTTCGCCCGTGAGTGGGTCGTCCGCCTACACGCCGCCTTGCGCGCCTGAGCGCCGCGGAATCGCCGCCGAGGCGCCGGTTTGCGCTGCCTAGTCGCTGCTCCCGCCTAGGACTGCGACTACACCCTAGTCTACGCGGAGGGCCGTCGATTAGGCGCTTAATCGCGCCTAAGGCGCGCCTAGGCGAGCGCCTAGCGGAACTTTGATCCCACCTTTTATTTCTTGTAATGCACTACCTTCGTCTTGAAACTGGTAATGACAATAAAGCTATGCTGTAAAGCTGCTGCAGCATACTCGTTCTAATGTTTTTATGCTTCACACCTTTCTGCCTGAAAATAAATGTCGAAAAAGCCTACAATCTGTAATGTAATGAGTAGTGACTGTATCGTGATTTTACCTTAGATATCCAATGCAACCTTTTGATGAGATGTTCTGTAGGGATATGGATGCATTTTCAGTCTATATCTCAATGGTTTACTAACTTTTTTGGATGAAATTCCTGTGCAGGTTTGACAGCAAGAGATTCTGCAGAGACTGCAGAAGGAATGTTATTCGCGAATTCAAGGAGCTCAAGGAACTAAAGCGCATGCGAAGGGAACCTCGCTGCACTAGTTGGTTTTGTGTTGCAGATACTGCATTTAAGTGTGAGGTGAGGATACTACTCCTTGTCATCATTCCTATCTGCAAGCTCATGTTTGTTTTTGTGTCTTTTTCTTTGGGGGCACGCATCCTTCTTTGGTAAGACCATATGGAGAAAATCCCTATAAAGCAATGAGAGTCAAGGATCTTGCATTCACATTTTTAGTGTAGTAAGGTGACAGGGCTTGCCTAGTTAGCATGTTGACTATTTTATTTGTATATTTGCAGGTGTTTGAGGATGCTATTCTTGTTGATTGGCATCAATCCTTATTGGAACAAGATGGAATTTACCATCATTTCGAGTGGGCAATTGGAACAGATGAAGGAAAATCTGATATTCTAAACTTTGAAAATGTGGGCATGAATGGGCAAGTCCACAGGAAAGGCCTCGATCTTGATCAGTTTGAAGACTATTTTGTTACACTGAGAGCATGGAGGCTGGATGGCCGCTGTACAGAATTCTGTGTGAAGGCCCATGCCTTGAAGGGCCAATCATGTGTTCACCGGAGGCTAATTGTGGGGGATGGATTTGTGACAATTACCAAAGGTGAAAGTATTAGAAGTTTCTTTGAGCATGCTGAAGAAGCAGAGGAAGAGGACGTAAGTGGCTTATATTTTAAATCATTAACATCAAACATGATCAGAATATTTGTTATTCAGCACTTGAACAAGCATGGATCTGGGAATTCATATAACCTGATTCAATGACATACTCATGAGCAGGAAGATGATGTAGTGGACAGAGACAGCAATGACCCTGATGGTGATATCGCTCATCCACAGAAGCATGCTAAGAGCCCTGAACTTGCAAGAGAATTTCTCCTGGATGCTGCTGCAGTGATCTTCAAAGAACAGGTAGTTATGGCACTGGATACATAGTACTGAATCAACTGTTGAGAAAGTAAAATCTCATACTTAAGTGTTATTGAAAAACAAAAGTTTGTCTGCTATTATTCAATGAAGTGAAAATTGTCATTGTGCGCTTTTTCAGTGTAACAGTATTGTGCGCTTTTTCAGTGTCACAGTATTACCTGGAGTGTGTTCACTTTTATATATCAACCTGTTGGAAGAAGAAACTTTTTTTTTTGTATATGGCACACTGAATATCTCTTTTGTTGATGTCATTCTATAATTAGTATGTATTGCTTTTTTTTTTTAAATAGCCAGTACAACCGAAATAGTATTACCATTTTAAGCTGTAAAACTATTTATGGGTATGCTACCACTTATCAGCATACTTGACATTTATTAATTGTACCAAATATTATATGTAGTCAGCATTATCTGCAGAGCAGTTGTGCTAACTACTAACCAGTTGAGTGATCTTTGAGAAGTTAGACCAAAGCAGTAATCTCTTGCGAATTGTTGGTGTGTTTTACAGGTTGAGAAGGCTTTCAGAGAAGGCACAGCGCGACAAAATGCACATAGTGTTTTCGTGTCCCTTGCTCTAAAACTGTTAGAAGAAACAGTTCATGTTGCTTGCAAGGAAATAATTACATTGGAAAAACAGGTATTTATTTGATACCTTGATAGCAGTATAATGATTATTTGATACCATGATATGCAACTGGGAGTTTGCTGTTTTGCTTATCTGCCATCTTGAATCTATTATTTGTCTGCATGTGATATGATTTGTGTGTGCTGTTTGAGTTTATGTATGTCACTGGCTAGTGGCACACACACACACAAAGGCCACTGGTGGTTTCATTGGAGCACACACAAATTCCAGTGCTATATACACAAATAGCAAGTATGGATGACACGAGCAAAGCAAGCACATCCAAATACACACAAATTGCCCTAGTTGTAAAAGATGCAACATTGATGTGGATTATTTGCTTAACCTTTTGTGATGGATTGCAGACCAAGCTTCTTGAGGAAGAAGAGAAAGAAAAACGTGAAGAAGAGGAGCGCAGGGAGAGGAGGAGAACAAAAGAAAGAGAAAAGAAGAATAGAAGAAAAGAGAGGCTGAAAGGAAAGGACAGAGATAAGGAAAAAACACTGGTTCGGTCAAAAAAATCAGATGATCTTTCACCATTTTCTCTGTGCAACCAAACAGCACTAAGTAATAATGAGTCTCAGGATGTTCTAGACTTGAGATATTCAGATAGTGAAGAGGAAGACAATGTTGTGGTCAGGGAACACTATCCTGATTCCTCTGCTGATCAATCTTCAAGCAAGGACAGTGATGAACGAAGCAATGAGCATGAATGCAGTGCAACAGCAGAATTTGTTCCCTCAGATTGTGATGGCTCATTCTTATGTGACGAGTCTAAATCATCAAGAAACCAGAGATTTAGAAGAGACTTCCCTCAAGAGAAAGATGATAGTTATTGGTATGAGGATTGCCGTGATGACTCTGGAGATACTCAATGGCAGTCTAGGGAGAGGATCAGAAATAACACTAGAAATTACAACGCTGTATTTAATGCAAATAACCGAACAAGAGACAGGTACAACCCCTGCAGCTGTTGCCATCAAGAAGACTACAGATATTTTTCCGCAGCAACTAGATCTAGGGAGACAAAGATGTCCAGGAAAACAGTGCCTGAGAAACCCAGGTTGCAATACCGCAGGTGCTATCCTCCGGATAGCTTTGCTGTGTCAAATGGAGGACGTGTTGGTGGTACACCAAACAAGAGCCCAGGTCCAAAGCAAGTATGGGAGCCAATGGATGCAAGAAAGAAGATAGGGAATGGGAATAGTGCTACTGGGGCTGCTGATGGTTCGGATCAAGTGGAATGTTCAAAGGATATCAGTGAATGTGAAAAGCTTGAGGTAGTGTGTGAACCACTTGCTGAAATTTGTTCTGAGATATCAGCAGAAGCCTGTAAGTCAGACACAGATCAACCATGCAGACAAGGTGAGAAGAATCAGTCTGCTTGCAGCGATGGATCTAAATGTGTGGATAAGCCAAATTGCTGCTTGACAAAGGACACTGGTAGGACAACAAACTTAACCAGTTCGGACAGCTCCTCGTGTCTAAGTGAGGGAGATAGAGATAGCAGCATGACCTCACTGAGTGCTCAGAATGTAGAGTCTTCATCTACATCTGACTCAGAAGAGTCTTCAGACAGGAACAATAGCAGCCCAGGCGATCCACCAGCAAAGAATGTTTCTCGTTCATTACTTGAGATGTGTGCAGGAAATGGTTTCAGGGAGTACCAACCGAAAGGCTTGAACCCTCCTAATGGCAACCAATTTGGATTTATGGTGGCCCCATTACAGGACCAGATGTTGCACCAACAGAAGGTCCATGCACCGCCATACTCGTCACCATTCATGGGGTTCCACGATCACCCCGTGGCAGTTCCAACAAATGGGTACTTGCCATATCCTCAGCCTGGTCACTTCTACCCTGGCCCTATGGCCCCTGTTGGATATGGAGTCGCTGGCAACCAATGTGTTGACTTCCCAATGCAGTACAGCAATAACATCCATCCTTACTCGGGCCCTGAATTTGGTTTTCTGCCTTCACAACCAGTTCACAAGACCCCAGTGAGCTTCCATGCCGTGCCAGTGCCACCACTGACCCCGCTGTGTAGAAGCGGAGTGCCAGTGGTGGTAAATCAAGAGAGGCAGCAGAGCCCTGCCCTCTTCCCTAAATCAAAACAGACAGTGCCGGTCCCTGAGACCGGCTGTGCAGAAGACAACACCTTCAAACAGAAAGGCGATGACGCAGACGGCACACCATTCTCCTTGTTCCAGTTCAACCTGCCGATTGCCCCTCCCACCCTGGCAACATCCAAAGAAGAGCAAAGTGGTGCAATGCCGTCAACGGCACCGGCACCAGCTCAGATAGCTCGAGCCCAGCCGTGCTCGAGGGAGGAGACCAACGTCAAGGAGTACAACATTTTCTCCGGGTGTAACGGGGTGATGTTTCAGCTCAACTAGAGACGAAGAAAAGTGAGCAGCTATTCAATATACAGTGATACATGGTGAGTGATTTGTATTCTCGTAAAAACAGAATAAAGTAGATCGAGGTTTTTACTGTGTTGCCCTCGAATATTATTTCCTTTTTTTCCATTTTGATTTGTTTTGCTTCCCCTCCCCGTTTTTGTGTGTATGGAAAACTGAAAAGATAGTGAGTGGTATAGATTCTGCAGTTTTGACACACGAGTCATCGTCTAGTGTCACTTCTTTACCCCCTCGGATGGTTGTGTATATAATACATACATGCTTTCTCATGAGACGGACGGACAGAAAAGTTAGGTTCGCGTCACGACTCGCGGCTGTGAACCAACATGTGTTCAGAGGTGCCTGCAGCACAGCAATGGATTCAGCTGCGTTGCAGTAAAATCTTCCAACGAGGGGCTCGAGCTCGCCTCCTCCACTGTAGCAACTATTAGTGGCAGTGCTCAGGGTCGGGCGCCCGACCGATCGGACGCCGCTTCCCGAGCCTGCGCGCGCTGCTGGTCCAAAGCCCGCCTCCTCCTTTGTATGGTTCTCCCATCTCTCAAAAATATCTTACTACTCGCTTGTCCATCGTGCACTTTACAGTGCTATGCAGTCGTCAGGCAGCCCCACTTTGCATTCGCCGCAACGGCTATCTACTCCCCGCGCACCCTGATGCTCGCTCCACGCTCCTCGCTGCTTGCCCCACCCGCGCCTCTCGCTCTTTGCTCCCGCAGTCTCACTTATCGCGCGCCCACCCGCGTCATCGGGCGCGCCGTCCGTCTCTACTGGTGCTGGTGGTGCCGTCGAGCGCCTCAGGTCGGTCCCCACCAAGGGCACCCACGAGTGCACCTCGTGCTGGTGGTGCTCGTGCGCTGCAGCTTGGCGCCGGCTCCCACTCCGAGGCCATTATCAACCGGCCCTGGCCTCTCCTCCTATTATGTTGCAAATGCATGTTTTAAGTGTTTCAGATGTTCTTAGAGGTATGTTGCAAGTGTTTCGTATGGATGTTGTAAAAGTAGATCAGAATGTTGTATATGTTGCAAATGTTTCGGATGCATGTTGCAAGTGTTTCAGAGGCATGTTGCAAGCGTTTTTTAAAATATTTCATGTGTTTCAGACGCATGTTGCAAGCATTTTTATATGGATGTTGCACATGTTTCACAAATATGTTGCAAGAGTATGTTCGAAATGTTTCAGCTATTTCAGTCTTATGTCGCAATAAGTGTTTTTATGTTGCAAATATTTTATCTGAATGTTGCATATGTTTTACACACATGTTTTAAGTGTATGTTCCAAATATTTCATCTGCTTCAGACGTATGTTGCATTCAAGTGTTTTCATATTGCAAGTGTTTCGTGTTTCAGAGGTATGTTCAAAGAGTCATGGGGGCACGACCCGGGCGCCGGGGGAAAGGGCACGGCCAGCGGGGGGGGGGGGGGGGGGGGGGGGGAATGAGGCGTGTGACTCGCCTGGGTCGTGCCGACGGGGCGTGCTTGTCCTCATCCCGGCTCTCAGGCCCCGCCCGCGTGGAGAGAGGGGGTCAGGGGAAGGAGCAGCGGGGGCGAGGCGGACGGGGGCGGGTATGCGTGCGGGGCGAGACGAGGCGGATGGGGCACGAACACGCACGTGGAACAACGAATGGTGCAGCGGGCGGGTAGGCTGGCGACCGAAGCCGGGGTCGCACGATGGCGTTTTCTGATGGGCCATTCTGCTAGGCCTTTGGTGGGAGTGTGTCTAGATTACCGTCCAACGGAATCCTATCTCATCAGACGTTTGGGCGCTAGTAGTTCTCAACTATTAGGGTTTCAGCTCCTCTACAGTAGCAGCAGCCACTGAAGCGTTCAGAAATCATCCGGCTCCTCTAGTCGTTTAGTTCATTTTCGGCCAACTGAAGTCAGAGCTGTTTTTAGTTTACTAAAGCTACAGTACCAAACAGTTTTATTATGGTTGAAGCTAAAGCTGTTTTTTACTACATCTAGAGCCATTCCAAGCCTATCCAGGCTGGGCTTGGTCCATGTTGTGGCCTGTTAAGGCGCATTTGGACATTTGGGGATGGGCTGTAGCCAGGTGGTTGTTGGGGTTAGAGCAACCCTAAAAATCTCTTTTCCGTTTATATTTTTTTGTATTGATAGAAATAGATATTTTGGTAAAAAAAACTCAGCAACTTCTTTAATTAAATCTTCAAATATTATTATCTTCTATTATGAGTTTTTTCTAGTCAAAGATGGAGGGAATGGCTCTACAGTACACATAAGATATAGGAAAGTTGTTAGAGCAAAAAATATATAAAAAAATGTTTTCTATTTAAATGGTTCTCCGAATGAGAATTTTGAGAATGAGTTTAAGAAAAACTTTTGGACGTGCTCTTAAAAGCATGTATGCCATGTTTTTTCGAGGAACTAGACATCATATTTTTATATATAGAAATAAAAAGGGGCTCAAGTGTTTCTACTTCTATTTTGAAGTGAAACGATGATTTTGCCCTTCTTTTTTTAACTTTATGATTTTACCCCTATGATTTCAAAATAAGGGTAGACTTTAACCCAACTCCATGAAGTCCCTCTAGCGGTGTTAACTTTTGGACCAAAGAACAATTTTGCCCATGCGTTTTTACCTCTGTTTATTTTGATATTTGTGTTTTTACCCCTATTTTCAGATATGCTATTTGGCAATTTTGATATAGAATTATACAATATCAATCAGTGCAAAACTCAATATTTTTTAGAAAAATTGATAACATTTCAGCTAACAATCCATATAATCACAAACAGGTCCTTCTTCCCCTGGCCATCCATGGTCATGGTAGCCATGGGAGGCTACTAGTCTGTGCTCACATTCAAGGGGAGGGAGCTTCAGATAGGGTGGTGGGACCCATGGCAGAGGCATGCTGGACCACGCCCACGGTGGCCAGTTGCGGTGCGGGGCTAGGCTCGCTCGGTCTGCACCGGCAACAGATAGTGATGGTCGACGGCCTCTGATGCGAAGCCGCACAAAGCAGCGCGCATAGAGGGCGTGGATAGGCATAGAGAGGGGGCCGAGCACGGAGTGCGCTGCCTGAGGTGCTGTGGTGTCACAAGGAAGGGGCGCAACCAGGGATGACAAAAACACAGGAGAAGAAAAGGCTAGCAATGGCGGAGTTCACCAGAGTTGAAGAAAGGATGGCGATGCGGTCAAACGGGAACCAATTCGCGCAAATGAGTTGTAGCACCCGGTTTTAAGAACAAAACCAGATACACACCATATGTGAGCTCAGGAAGTCAAATCTCGCATATAGCTACAAATAAGGGTAATATCGAAAGACAATACTCAATATATAACATACTTAGTATAAAGGATATAACCTTAGACAACAGACAGTGGAAAGACAACTCTGATCTTTAGGTAAAGACTCCAATTCTATAGGGACAACTGACTGGTTGATCACAAGCCTAATTTCTCCAAACTCTAGCAATCTAGTACCCATCTGGGTTTTTTTCTAAATAATTAAAAAATAAAGCAAGCGTAAGTACATGTCGTACTCAACAAATATAACATGAGGTTCATGAGACTTAAAAGGCTGACACTGGTTTAACTGCGATTAGCTTTTATTGAGTCACCATTTTAGCAATTAGGTAGCAGCAAATTTATCCACAAGCCCATGTAAACATATGATCAGGTAAACATGAATAATGAATAACATAAACAATAATCATTAATGAGCATATTCATCATCAGTATCATCTGTGTTCATCATCATTAACCATTAGTGATCATCTATTCCGTAAATGTTCAAGGCCGCTCATGACCGTGAGCACGACTGATATACCGGTTTTACACTCTGTAGAGGTTGTACACTTTCACTGTGAGTCGTGATTTACCCTTTCGTCCGAGGTAGCTAATCTCTTGACCCACTTCCAAGGAAGGTCGGCAGGGTTCACTATGAAGCCTTTCAAAGGTTCGTCTTACAAGTTAAAGCCTCTAGATTCACTCGGCAAACAGATGTAGAGCCCCTTTCCCGATGGCATAATGACACGTAGCCTATACACAAGGGGACAGAGGCCGCACTATACCCGATTCATCAAGCCATTCTTACGCCAATAAAGGTAACCACTAACAAGCTAGAAAAGGTCCTCATACTGAGCTAAAGCCAGAGCCATGTAGCCCTAATAGTTGTACTGTAAGTCTCAGATAATCACTTATAGATAAGTCCTTAGGGAGAGGAATCTAGAGCACCATAAAAATAGCCCAATGCTCTAGCCCCCTGATTTCATGTTGCTAAAAAGCATCTTTTAGTGTTTTATTGCACATACCATTAGTCAAGTTATAAGATCATGGTTCTAGTTGAGCACTAGCATCATACTACCCAATGCAATACCCTTAGGTATCAAGGCACAAAGTGCAAAGTACTAGGAAATCCTTAGTGGTAATCAAGGTAGACACATGCAGCATGAATTAAATGATCAAAGGTGCATAGGACAACAAGAATGATCACATTCTATACTTGTCTTAAACTTAGATCCTTCTTCCAGTCTAAACCTTTAAAGATCTGCTTCTTAATTCACCACGTATAGCTCACCGACTGGACATGATCATAGAGCACCACACAAGCATCCATGCAATCATACACGAAGCAAATAATAGATCTAAATTAGAACAGTACACTAACACATAAAATTAAGATGAAAAGTTTCTAAAATGAATCTATGTCTCACTATGAACGCACAGACGCGAAAAGCACTCTAATCGGAGCTATAACAAAAAGTTATGAATTAAACAAGATTTTCTTTAATAAAATAATAGATTAAATCTAACCTCAAATTTTAAAAGTTTAAAATATATTTAACAGTAGGATGAACATGTAGATTACTCAATTACGAATCTAACGCAACTTGAATGGATCAGAACAGATTTAAAACGAAGATTTTATGGCCTAACTAAGACTAGTGGCAAAACTATAAATAGATGAAAGCATATTTTGAATCTAACCGAAGAAACTATATTTTCAAAAGAACAAAACGTATTTTGAATCTAACAGAGGGATTTTATGCTTTCTGAAAGAGAAAACGTAGTCTGAATCTACTAGAAAGAAACTACGCTTTCGAAATAGGAAAACGTATTCTGGAAGTGCATCATGGACTGCGGGTTATATTACGCGAAACTACATGGGCTCTTTTGCAAATAAACTCGGTGAAGGGGTACGGGCGATCTTGGACCATTGGATTGAATCTAGACGACCCAGATTAGAAAGGAGGGGTAGAGAGAGTCACCGACCGGAGAAGAAAACCGACGCGGCAGAGCTCCATTACTGACGGCGAGAAGCTCGCCAGAGCGCTTGGTTTGGGCCCTAGAGGCCACAGTTTAACGAGCTGAGAGCACAGGGAATAAGAGGAGAAGACAACGAACTCACCTAGGGCCTTCATGCGATCGACGGTGGGTCTACGACGTCGGGCAGCGCGGCGGCGACGGCGAGAGAAGGAGGAGAAAAATCTAATTTACTACACGAGGTTTTCAAACTAGGGGCTCCCCTTATGGTAGTTTTAGTGTACTTTGCACAAAGGGTCGGTACATATTTATAGGGAGAAAACTCCCCGCATCTACATCAACTAGCAATATGGTACTAATTAATGTTGTACCCTCCACACCTACTAATGGACCTAAATAATCATTAAAGCCCATTAGTAAATAAATGCATGGGCATTTGAGATTTATTAGGATTATTGCACATGGGCTTTGAGAGTTGGAAAATAAGATATATTATTTATTTTTTGAATTAATTAATTTCATGAATAAAATAATTCTAGAAAAGTCTAGAATTGATATTTAAGCCACGAAAAATACTCCGAGACCTCCGAAAATTTGGAGAAAATTCCCAGAGACACTTTGGAACATGATGAACCCAAATAAAGTATTTGGAGCTCATGAAAAAATTGTTGGGAACTTGGAACATAAAGATTAAGGTAAAGGAGCTAGGAATTAAATTCTAAAAAGAAGCTGAAAAATTCCTAGAGATAAATATTCGTCTCCTAACGTATTTAAAAAATACATTTTGCACATAGAAACACAAGGTGAGACCGGCATGAATGCAACAAACATGTTTCTACCTTAAGATAAATTTTAATCTAATGAAAATTTATTATTTTTCTATGTTTTCATGAGCATAAAAATACAAAATTAAATTATTTTAGCTCTATTTCAAGAGAATCAAATTTTAGGGTGTTATATGAGTATACCACATTGAAGAGAATGAAGAGAGCAACCTCGTGGTGGTGGTTGTTATCGCTAGAACTCAACGAATTCATCGGAAAAACTCACCGGAGAGTTCACCGGAAACGTACCTTTTCCTTTGCGGCGCCTTAGCCGTCGCGGGGGCAAGCTAGGGGTGGGGGAGCACCGCCACCGGGAGGAGTTTCGCCGCTGTGTGAAGCCTCTAAAATCCTATCAGGAAACCCCCCGACGTGTATCCTGCTCGATGGTTTGAGTGAGCGAGAGAGGGGAAAAGCTTCTGAGGGGCATTGATGTCTTTTCATCTAGCTGCATTTTTTTGCCATTTAATCCAACCAGTCCAAATGGTGTTAGAGAGTAAGGGTAAATGGCTACTTCGTTTGAAAATGATGAGGGCAAAATCACAAAGTTAAAAAAGAAGGGATAAAATCACCATTGAGGTTTGGAGTAGGGGCAGAAACACCAAATTCCCAATAAAAACATAGTTTACATGCTAAATATTTAAATTAAATTTGGATGCACCATTGTATTTTTTATAAAAATTCTTCAAAGCAAGATTCCACTTAAGTATATTTAGATAAATTTTGTTATTGAAGAATACTTTTCTCATAAAGATATAATTTTTTTGTTTTGTTAAGCACGTACAATGTTCTAAGTTAAGGACAAAATGTTCCACGTTCATAAGGTAAGGAAATGTTTGATGTTTATAATAGTAGACCAACATCTTAGGTTTAGGACAATAGAACGTTTAGATTTGTGTGAATGATATTTAGTAATATATAGAAATTAAAAAATATATAGTTTATGGGCTAAAGATTCAATTAAATTTGGATTGCACCATTGTATTTTTTTTGTAATAAATTCTTCAAAGCAAGACTCCACTTAAGCACGTGCAATGTTCTAAGTTAAGGACAAAATGTTCCCCTTCATAAGGTAAGGAAATGTTTGATGCTTATAATAGTAGACCAATATTTTAGATTTATGGTAATATAAATTTTAGATTTGTGTGAATAGTATTTAATAATATTAATGTCCAATAGTAGGAAAAAGAGAACAACTCATGGATATTGTTGGGACAATTAAAATATATCGCAGAACATCTCACAAATACTACACGAACAACCTATGATACACCATTCTCATAAGTATTGTCTAAAATATAAAAAAATACATCATGTAACGTCTCACGGGTATTAAATGAACAACACGAATTATAACACAAAATATTTTTGGGTGCCATGTGAAAAAAAAATATATCATAGAACATAACATGGATATAAACAACCTAAAATATAGGAAAACAAACTACTTAACCCCGTTCTTGTAACTATTAATATTTGTCTACTTCACCTCCTACCTACAAAAACAACTATTTTTTCCTTAGAGTATGAAAAACTGCTAAGTATAACCCCGACGTGGTTTTGAAGGCAGTTTTACTAATATGGCTTGCTACGTGATGATAACATGGTTGTGAGTCAGCAAATAGTAGGAGAAAGTTTACACAATTCCCTAACATATAGAGGGTTTACCACATAATTTTCTCAACTACAAAACCTAGTATTATAACCCTTAAAGTATATAATAATGTTCAAGTGACCGTAGATGGTTTTTTAGGGTTATTTTGTCATTGTACCTCGTCATGTTGGCTGATTATCCATGCTTGCATTTAGATCCATCTTTAAGTGGATAGATTTTTTTCTTTTATTTTTTACTCCTCTTGCTAACCTCTCTCCTTCGCTTCCCTCTATCCTTCTCCATTTTCTCGTTCTAGACATCTCATGAACATCTCATGGGTGATGTATGAACACATCATGGATACTACGTTAACAAAACTCAGAAAGAAAAGAACCATGATAGATCTAGAATTATACGTGAACTTGTTCATCCACTCAAACTATGCACACACAGATATATAGAAAAAATAACTAACTTAGGCTAAATATACTTACCTCGACAGTATAAAAAATAACTAACTTAGAATTTGTTTGGAACACAGGGATTTTATAGGAATCATTTTAATTTCACCGGAAAACACAGAAATAGGATAATTCTACCACGTCTCAAAGAGACATACAGCTTTGTAGATGACCATTTTTTATTTGAAATTATTCATCCAAGTGAAATTGTGTTGAATTTTTTATATTTTGAAATTCAAAATTTTGAAACGACCTCAGACGGAGAAAAGACCAACACCAAGGTTGTAGCACTCAACGATATCTATAACTTTCAAGTTGAAACCTTTTTCACTTGAATTCGTTTAGGGTCCCAAATATTGATTTCAAAATCTAGTAAGTGAATGTATACAAAGAAATATATCTACAACTTGTGACGTGCGACTGTGAGGCTGTCTGGTAGGGGCTTACCTAGATTAAAAAAAATAATTTGTGATTTGAGACAGTTAGATTTTGAATCATCCTTAGAAATTGATTTGTAGAGTTGGCTCATGCTTCTAGTTGTCTCTACGGATAAATTTTCTAGAAGTAAGTAGACAGACGTCTCTATAAATTGTTCATTTGTACAAAGTTGCTAGCCTCTACAAATCATCCTGGTGGTAGTAGGATGGGCATTCATGTCGCGCCTACCAAAGCCATGGCCTAAACATAGGTTAAATTGCCAAATCACTAGGCGTGCGTGCGCCGCTAGCCGAAGCGGCGCACACGACAACCCTGTGGCCGGAACTGAGGAAGAAGGGGGTAGGGCAGGGGCGGGGGGCGGTGGCGGCGGCAGTTAGGGTTTCATTTTTTACGACCATCCATGGCTGGAAGGGTTGAGGGGTGGTGGCGGCGGCAGTTAGGGTTTCATTTTTTTGCGACCATCCATGGCTGGAAGGGTTGAGGGGCGGTGGGCGAGGCGGTGGCGGCACCGTTGAGCGAGCGGAGGGAGATAACCAGATAGGCAATGCCAATGGCAGGGGCGAGGAGTTGTCGGCGAACTCTTGGATTGGAATTAGGGAAGGGCGGGTTCGTCCAACGAGGGTGGTAGGTGGGCGGTGAGGTCGCCAGGGTCCCGGGCGGCGGTTGAGGCAGCGGGCGGGAGGAGGAAGATGGTACAGAAGGAGAGAGAGAGAGAGAGAGAGAGAGAGAGAGAGAGAGAGGAAGAAGACAAGTGCGCCGCTATCCCTACTACATTACTACAAAAAGCATTTGTAGGGGCGGCTGGAGATCATTTGTAGAGGCGGCTGTACCATCTCTACAAATCATGCATTTGTAGGGGCGGTTCCTAGACCGCCCTTACAAATCGATTTGTAGAGACGGCTGATATTACCAGCCGCCCCTATAAATTGATTTGTAGGGGCAGCTACAGTACCAGCTGCCCCTACAGTACATTTTTTCGTCAAAAAAATTCAAATTTGACTAGAACATATATATATATATATATATATATATATATATATATATATATATATATATATATATATATATATATATATATATATAATTCAAATCTGACCACAAGCACAAGAGCATTATATAAACTACCATTACAAGTCCAATTCACAAGAATATATACAATCCATCTCAAATCTCTAATTAGTAGACATGCTGATATATCAGGACAACTGCAAAAAATCATAGAATTGGCGGCCATTACTAGAGCCAATTACTAATCTCCAATTAGTAGACGCTGGGAGTGCATGCCAAATTAACACTAAGATAGAGATAGGACCCTAGCTAGGACTGCATGCCAAATTAACACTACTAAGATAAAGATAGGACTGCTTATGCCAAAGCTAGAATCGTCGATCCTCCTCAGTTCCTCCTTCCATGCGCAGCAATCAGAAGTTCAGTCAATACCAAGGGGCAGCTCGCCACCAGATGATTGTAGCCCTCGGTCGCCAGGACCGTATCAAGAGTTTCAGGCAACCTGGCAATGAAATCAACACACTTGGCCTTAAGCAGCGAGCACTTGTGCTGCTCAGCTAGAGCCAACGTCGTCAGCTTAAGCCTGTCAAGCCCGTACCTGCGAAAATACTGATTAGTTGCATCCATAATAATGAAATTTGGATTGATTCGTTCAGCAAAAATAGACATACCTGTCAGCAGTTGCGAGTAAGTGCTGAGCCATAGCCATCGCCATTTCAGGCTCCTCATCAAGCTCCGAAGCCCTATCGGTGTAGATGAAGTGAAGCATGACCTTGAAGACATCAGCGTCCATGTCCTCGATCCTGACACTCTGGGAGCTCCTCTCATTCATGCCACCAAAGAACTCGGCCATGACCTTGCAGCAAGAATGATTTTGTGCGCGAGAAAACGCTCGCCAGACTCTAGCTCAAATGTCGCGTCAGCGGAGGGGAGGGACGACGGGAGGACGATGGAGCCGCTAAGAGAAGAGAGAGTGAGGAGAGCGGAGACAAGAGAGAGAGGGAGCCGCCGCCGAGAGAGGATGTGGGTGCGCGAGAGGGAGTTAGGGTTGGATTTTTTTTCGGTCCGGAGGTGGCTGCTATATATACCGCGGAAATTTGTAGGGACGGTTGGTGATTCAGCCGCCCCTACAAATGGACATAGTAGGGACGGCTGGTATTATCCACTGTTCGTCTAAACGGTCGTTTAGCCCGTTTAAATACCGTGTAAACGCTACACGGTGGTCCGCCGTTTCCATTTAATCACCGTTTACCCCGTTTAATTGGCCGTTTAGCCCGTTTAATGGGACGTTTTGCCCGAATAATGGCTAAACGGTAGGTGACCGACTGTTTACCGTTTAACGTTTAGGAAAACACTGGTATTATCAGCCGCCCCTGCAAATCGACTCATTTGTAGGGGCGGCTCGTATTACCAGCCGCCCCTACTGTGTCATTTGTAGGGGCGGCTGCTGTGCTGGAGCCCGAGTATGTCACTGTAGGGACGGCTCCAATACCAATCGTCCCTAAAATAAACTCAATTACTACAAACTGTTTTTCACGTAGTGCTAATGCACGACAAGGATGAGGGTCGGGCTGGATTGGCATTAGGCCAGGCCGGCACCGACGGCTGACCCAACAGCAGTGGGTCGATCTCCAGTCCCGTGCCATCCCATATACCATCTACTACTTTCATAAGCAGTTTTTGTGTATATAAATAGTATACAAACCCATCTCCCAATCCCTCCCCTCGAGTCCCCCAACCTACTCTTTGATTCTTTTGAGTTCCAAAGCAATCTCATCAGAAAAGAAAAAGGATAAAAACCCTAGAGCTAGAGGCTACGCGCGTGGAGCCCTGTCCGCTGCGCCGACCAGGGACGATGGCTGGCATCCAGCCGGAGCAGGAGAGCCACGTCCTGCCGTCGGGCTCACCCCACCCCATGGCCTCCAACTCGGAGCCAAACCCGCCATCGACGCCCCTCTCAACAATCCCAGCTCTGACACGGGACAAAACCCCAGCCACCAACTGCAATCTGCTCTCCTGGTTTCGCCACCCGCTGGCCACGTTCACGGCTTCCCTCAAGCGCCGCCGCTGCGCATCCTTCGGCGACAACCCCAAGGTCGGGAGGAAGAAGAAAGCGCAAATCCTGGGCGACGCGTGCAAGGATGACGAGGCGTCGGAGGCCAAAGCCCTGCAGGAGAAGAAGAAGGCGCCCGGTAGCAGCACTAGCGATGCCGAGCTCCTCGCCGACTCAATCCCCAAGGCCATCGGTGCCACTACCGCAGCGCACATCGTGGATTGCTTCAACGACGATGACGTCTACGTGAAAAAGGTCGCCACCCTACACCCTTCCCATGTACGTCTTTGTGAAGGTGATGGAGACATTCCTTCTTTTAGATTGTTCCATTCGTAATGATGCTATGTGTACATGTATAGCATTATATATATCCTATGCATACTTTTAAGGAAGCTCTTTGTCCATCATACAAGCTTAACTGCTTAAGTACAATTTGCATATATACGGTAGATTGCTAGCTAGTTTGCAAATCTATAAAGAGGCATAAACAAAACAACTGTTTTGTTCCGCACCAATCTGATTTGGACCCAGACGGCCGCCAACAATAATCTAGAGTCCTGGCCTCACCATCGCCGCTTGCCCCAAATTTTTCTGTGCACCCTCGTCCCAGTTTAGTTTGTTATGTTGTTAGGGCGTCCCCAACGGGCTACCTGGGCTCATTTTTTAGCTGATCTGGATGTGAGAGAGTAGACAAAAATGCAATTAGCGATGAGTGAAGCGGTAGTCTCTTACACTGCCCAATGCTTCTTGTGTCTTGCATGTGGATTTTGATTCTTTCACCTCCACCGAATGCTTCCTCTATTTATTGTTTCGCTGCCACATCAGCTAGCTAAATCTCCAGCACTGTTGAGGCCGCCCTTATTAATTAGTGCCTCTCGTTTAACTTGCATATGTTAATGCCTGCTCACATCCATTGTGTTCTCAAAGACTGTATGAAGTTATCTGTGTGCTGCCTGTTTAGCTCTGCTAAGACAGAGAGACATAAGTGCTTTGCTAATTGCTTGCGCGATGAGCTAAAATGCTCAAAATGATGGAACATACATTGGACATGTGAAAATGCTCTAGGAGGACATGGCCATAGAAGGCAAGGAGGAGAAAGCAAAGGCGAAGGAGCAGCAGGGGTCTCCCGAGAATGTGGTGGAGAAGAAATGGGTTGGGGAGCCCATCGACATCACCGGGGCCAACAACTACAAAGGTGACACATTTCTCTTGGAAGTTACGGAGTAATTCTTATTCTTCCATGAACCATGAATGATCATACTAGTCGAGTTGACGTTTTTTTTTTCCTTGACGAAAATCTTCTCTGTTGAATTGTTGGTGTCCTTTGTTTCAATCAGTCGCTATTACGTCACCTAATAAGCTGCCAGAATCTGCACCGATCACGAACGAGGAAGCAGCTGCAGCACACTCAGGTTACTCATCCACTTCATCATCCGCGGTTTGTACTTTGTAAGCTGTCAAATAATAGGGCTGATTTGGTTCTCCATTGCTTAGTGGCGACAGCAGGCGGGTTGGGACTACGCTGTTGGGAAATGAATCAACAACTCGCTGCTGGGATACAAGATGCGATTGAAAATGCTGAAGAAGAAGCAGCTCCTGCAACAGAAGACACTGCTGGTATATATATATGTTGCTTCAAGTCATCATATTTATAATGCACAATATCTTCTTTCTTAATGAAATTCATCTCCAATCATATGCGTTGATGTCCTTTGTTTCTGTTTTCAGTTACAGCGGTTTCTGGGATACAGGAAATTAAATGAACAATTAATAACCATTCAACAATAATTTGCACGCGCGCGGCGGTGCAAGGCTCAGCCAGGCTTGAAGATCTATCTTAAAATTAGATGCAGGTTTAATAGTTGGTTTGGACATTTAGTGAGTTATTAGTAGTTCGGTTGTTAGGAGATAGTTTTTATACCAGGATTATATTTATTAGGTTGTTAAGATCTTTGGGAGATCATCGATCGGTGCAAATAAACAGATGCACGGTGTATATAAATAAAAGAGTGGATATGGATTATCACGGATAGTTCAATTTTTTAGTTGCACTTACTAGGTTTGAATCTCTTTGGAGTTTTTTTTTGTATATTACTAGATATATGTCCCTACATTGCACTGGAGCCATGGATTTTTGCCCAAGCCTATGCATGTGGCTTGTGGCTTATATGAACACATTAAGAAATTTATAAATCTAATCACATAGAAAATATAAAGCTTGTTGCATGATCTTGACCTATATCGTGTAAATCTACTTTATAGAAACCTTACAAAATCAAAATTGGTTTCACTTTTTTTACTACTATGATTCATGATCTTTATCACTTGTATCATGTAGCTCTAGTTTATAGAAACCTAACAAAATTGGTTTTACTTTTTTTTAATTAATAATTGTGTGATTTGTCATTATGCATTTTACAAGTTTAAGCTGATTTGGTAATTTTAGAAATTAATATAGAGCTGATAAATGATTTTGCATTGAAAACTCTAAACTATTTCCAAATCTATTTAGGTCTTCTCTATTTTTTCTCTTTATTAGTTATTTATCAAATTGAACCATATTCTCTTTCTATTTATTCCTCACATCCTTCTCCTCTTTTTCCACTCAGAGCGCCTATTCCCATGTGTCTGTTCTAATTTTTTCTTTTTCCAATTTGATTTTTTTTCGTTTAGACGTGAGCGAGGGGCGAGCGGGGTGGGAGGCAGATGATAATGCTTCCTATTTTCTTAGGTGTGGAGATAATATAAATTGGATTGGTTTCGTCATGATAATTTGGATTTTGGATATTATTACTAGACCTCACAACCTCCTTATAGTAATCCAACAAGTAAGAGGTTCTTGTCTAATTTGTTTGAGTAGTCCTCAATGTTGTAAAACATACAGTCTCTAGGTCTCTCAATCTAAAAGGAAAGGAGGAAAAATCTTAATCATAGTTTGTTCTCCATGTAGGTTCTTGTCAAACTCTTAGACCTATATATGTGGGGTGTCTACAGTAATCATCAATATTCAATGACTAAAGAATCTCCTATGTTGTGTCTTTATATTCTTCTAGCGGTATATTTCACAACATGACAAGCTCTACATCAACCGTTGGAGCCGCCGCTGATCTCAGCATTGACACTCATATCAATACCAATGTCTCTACCGACAACTACTTTTAAGACGTCCACATCCCGACATTGTCAATGGGATAGATCTGCCACCTCTACTTACTTTTTTAGAAAATATAATAAACATTCGGCTTCATCCTTGCTGATAAGTGAGGATCAGACCACATTATTACAAAAGAAGTTCTTACACTCATGTTTAAAGTAGACTCACAACAAAGACAAAATCAGTTTGCAATCCTAGACATAATGGGCCATCTATAAGAGAGAAAAAAACCAAAGCCGATGTCTCCCAGGGTCTGACAAGCCTTGTGGATGCATTCTTTCTTTTTTTCACTTCGCTACCACTGACCCTAGAACCAATGTGTTTCCCCGAATAAGAAATGCAAAAATATTTGAGGATTGCACTTGTCAAAAACACTATCATTTCTAGTGAGACTAAAGATCAACAGAAGGTAGTCGTCCCTGATAATAATAACAAGCTTGAATCTTTTCCACACTGCTTATACCAATCCTAAAAAAGGTTATAGTACACGGTGGGGGTAATACCAAACATATATGCAACGCACGCCAAAGAAATTTAGTATATTTACACTAAATTACATATGTTGAATAGTCTCAAAATTATTGCAAAAGCACCTCTACTACCATTGGACTACACTACATCGACATCATCGCCATTAAAAACGATAGGTCTTCTACCATGCCTATTACCTTATATGGTATGCATCTACTGATAATTACCATATGCGGCCAATGAAGTAGATCAATTAAGCAACCAACAAGACAAGGTACAAAATTGCATCTTGTAGATCACTTGTGCCCCAACCATCAAGCTAGGATATTGTTTATTTCCTCCGCACCTATTTAATTTTCGTTTTCGTTTCCCTAAAAATTATCATTAGATAGATCATTGAATCTATTTTTATAATAAGCTTATTTAGAGATATAAATGTTGCTAATATTTATTACATACCTAGTTAAATCTAAAAATGTTGACCAGCATGCTTCACGTAGCGACGGTTAAATAGGAACAGAGAGATGTCATAATACTGTATACGTAGCACATACAAGTTTATACATCTAGTGCGTACATATAAATGAACAATATAGCATCTATAGCTGCATCTAGGATTCATTAAAAAAGGTCATGGCAGCATCCGCACTGTTGATCTACATGCCAGCACATCTCACACTGTACCGCAAATCCACAGGACGAGCGCCGCCTGGACGCGGCACCTAACCCTGCAACAGCAAAGTTGTGACCTACAAGTCATCATCAATTCACTACGCATGTGAGATCTATAATCTATTGATAGCTAGATAGATGAATAGCTTAATTAAAAAATAGTTGTAAAGCACAACACTAACAAACTAGTTAGAAACTTAAGAGGTCTTTTTAATAATAAGGAATACAACAAGCCATGTCTAACAAGCCTAGAGAACAACTCCTACACAATTCTAGTATCAAAGATCACAACTAAGCAAGGCAACTAGAAAAGATAAACTAACTAGGCAAGCACTAGGCAGACAAAACTAATATCTCTACTCTATGAATTAAATAGCACAAAATAAAGTATGAGTGTGGGGAGCGCAAACCACACAAGATATATCCCCGTGGTTGGGTGACTTTGCCGATCACCTATGTTCATGTTGAGCTGAGTCCAAGGACCACCTCTCCTCTACAAGATCAACAACACCTCAAGGGTGGCTCTAACGTGAGCGATTGTGTATGAACCAGCTCCATCATAAGGTACCCCAACAAGCATTGATTCCACTATAATTGCTCTTCACCTCTATGGCGGGGAATGAGCATTGTGCGGAAAGCCCTCGTTTGGTTTTGGATAATTGATAAAACCTAGGACTAACCTTTGATCTAAGTGTGTGAATTAGATAAGGTAGTCCAATCCAAGTGATGGAGCTAGATGATGGTCATGGTGAAGGTAATGGCCACAAAAGAGATGATCAAGTGCTCTATCTTGGAAAAGAAGAAAGAGAAAAACAAAAACCAAGGAGATCAAGACAAATGTATAAAATAGGTTTTTGTTTTGGTTATCAAGACACTATAGAGAGTGTGATCACTGTTGACATTTCTTAGCCTCTCTACTAAGAACAGAGTTTTAAATCTGTCCCTGGCAACAGTGCCAAAAATACTTGTTGGTATTTATTAACGTGTCACTTGTTTTAAGTAGCCACCTATTATAAACATATATCTCCTAACATTACTTTACTAGGTTGTCATCCCTAGTGATGATGCCAGAGATGCTTGTTGGTACTACACAACATTACTACTAGAATAATACTAAGTAGTTCTTTATCATTTTATGTGACTAGAAAGAATAAATAAATATATGAATGAAAAGGATCTGCAAGTGCACAGATAATATACCATTGTAGCATTTTACCCGAAAGTATTTCAGGTATCGTTATTTATATTTTTACCACAGGAAAGGTCTAGCATGGACATGTATTGATAACTTATACTATTGAAGAATAAGTAAACCATAACCAATGTTCCACTCATAACAGGGGTAAGTCATAGGATAAGATATAATAATGATAAATCACTCAGAGTACTCCTTTTCATGGTATTAGCATGGTTAGGTAGAATATTAGAAGATTAGTTCCTAAGTTATTCCTAATTACAAGTCAAAGCATACATTGATTAGTGCAATTATACCTAGTAGTCATTGCTAAGCTCATCCTTATATCTACACATAAGGGATATTACTAAGAAAGATTAAGAACAGAGCTTGCCCTTCTATCGTAACCGGACCCTACGTGCTCCTATATTCGGGGAGTGGACTACAAAGGACTCAACGGGAGTGTCATATCCACGATTTACCACATGACCCAGAATATAGGGTGTATCCGTAGGTAAATAATGTATAAGCACCATGCTTACACAATGTTGACCACTCACCCCGTGTGTAGTGGAGTGAGTGCTATACGAACTTATGCATGGATATAATGATAAACTAGCTATACTAAGCATATAACCAAAGTAGACGATGAACATTATAACAAAGAATATGAATAAGATGAATACTAATATTGTCATAACAATTATAGCAAGCATATAAAAGTAATGGAGATACAAAAGAGATGGGGTACAAAGATTATACCGAACCATGCTCTTGACAAGATTGGGAATCCAAGCGAAGCCTGCTTGCCTCTAGACCTAGCCTAACTAGCTATGCCCTAGAATATAGTGGAGCTCTAAGGATGATTAGGGTTTCTGTCTTCTCAAATGACTTATGCCTTCAGGGGCTAGGGGCTGATATATATAGGCCGGAGCATCCAACGTGAGCCCTTGGATCAAACCGACTTAAAGGATGGCGTAGATGCAACCTAGGAGGTGGTGGAGAACCAACATTGCAACACGAAGGCTGATAGGTGGGTCTAGGGGCTGGGTGGCCTATAGGTGGGGTCGAGCGGCCCCACTTGGCAGCCTCTCGCCCTCTGCTTTAATGTGGAGTCCTCTCAAGTCTTCTAGGACCTTTTGGTGTCCGTTTCACTATGGATAAGCGCAATTAAATCTGACATGTAGGTCCACCTTAATGGTTTTCTGAATAAACCCTACAGAAAATGCAGATTCACCAAAACTCGTGGATATATTAATGGTTTATAATGGTTGTTAATTACCATCAACAAACTCCCCCAAGTTTATCCTTTGCTAGTCCCTTAGCAAAGCTAAACTTAGCAAATGGATCAGGAGTTTTGAGATTTTAAAAATATTGTAGCAACTCCTCAAAAGTACACATACGTTCAAATAAGAATTCTCCTCTAGATTAGAATAAACCGATCTAATTTCAAACTTACCCATTTTACCTTTAACCATGGGGCTTCTCAACCTTCTCTTGGGTCTTGAGCAATTGAAAGACAGAACGATCAGGTCAAGCACTATGTCTCAAGTTCTTTGCTCATCCATTATTCTAGAGTTTTTATAGATTTTCAAAATAAAACTCAGAGCTTCCATCGTATGATACTCTCAAGTCTCTCAATATATGTGGTATTTGTGGTCCTCACTAAAGCAATAAAGATGTTATGCCTTTCTCTTCCTACAACTAAGGCTTATGTGGAGCTCATAGGAGTGGAAAAAGCATAAAAGAACATACTTGCAATATATATATTGTAAAGTGAAACCTTGTATTCAAAGAGAGTTGAGTCATGTAATCAAATTAAGATGTGCATGTGTGTGGATATATTTGGTGGCTAACATAATTCTATTATGCCCCTTGAAGACAAATATCTCTTTTAAAACTTGGAAACAACTTTGCAAGAAAATATGGCCTATCTTATTCATCTTTTCTTTCTTTTTTTTCAGGCGGGCATCTTAGTATCCATTGTTTTAAATATATTAGACACTTGTCTATTTTTTTCTCATCTTTCTTTTTTTCTATGAATAACTTTTACATAGCCCATGCCTCATTTCTGCAACCAAAATTTTGAGAGATAGCAACAAGAACTTGGAGCATTATTTGGTGGAAATTCCTATCAAAAATATTTTTGGTGTTTACTCCTAGTGTAGGAGTAAAATATTTTTGGGTGGATCTAGATGGAATGGCATGTTATTGTGTCTACCCCAGTGTAGGAGTAGTGCATATTTGGGTGGTGTGTACATGATCTTGATTTTAAAAGTATGACAAACCTCCCATAAGGGTCAACAAAGTTTGACTAAACTCAATGCAAAACAAGCAGCATATATATGAGTGGAAGTTTTCCTAATCTAAATATCATATATGGTTCTAGTAGGAATTTAAGCTTTGTCATATAGGAGCTCATCATGTAGGATTTTCATTTTTTAAAGATAAATCTCTAGACTTTTAGTGTCACTTGAAACAAGATAAACAACAGCTCAGACCTTCTCATATCACATCAGTCAATTACCTAGACTTAGATCAAGCATATGCTACCCATGAGTTTCAAGTTCAGAGTAAATTCTTATATCAAAACAGTCATATCCAAAACTCGGGAGAATTCAAGGCTGAAAACTAGGTACTTGTAACACCCCAAAATTTGCCACTTTTGAAAATAGAGTTAAAATGATTTATTTGTGAATTTTTGTGCACATGAAAATATAGGAAAATAAAAATTTTCATTAATTTAAAATTTATCATAAGGTAGAATCGTGTTTGTTGCATTCATGCCGGTCGCACCTCGTGTTTCTATGTGCAAAATGTGTTTTTTTACGTTTAGGAGATGAATATCTATCTCTAGGAATTTTCTAGTTTTTTCCTAGAATTTAATTCCTACCTCCTTCACCTTAATCTTTATGTTCCAAGTTCCTAATGGTCTTTTTATGAGCTCCAAATACTTTATTTGGGTTCATCATGTTCCAAAGTGTCTCTGGGAATTTTCCCCAAATTTTTGGAGGTCTCGAAGTATTTTTTGTGGCTTAAATATCAATTCTGGACTTTTCTAGAATTATTTTATCCACAGAATTAATTAATTCTGAAAATAATAAATCTCTCATTTGCAATAATCCTAGGAAATCTCAAAGGCCTATGTATTTATTTACTAATGGGCTTTAATGTTTATTTAGGCCCATTAGTGCAGGCGGATGGTGCAACGTCAATTAGTACCATATCGCTAGTTGACGGGGATGTGGGGAGTTTTTCTCCCTATATATATCTACCAACCCCTTGGGCAAAGCACACCAAAACTACCATATGGGGAGCCCCTAGTTTGGGAAATCCCTGATGTAGTAAATTATATTTTCCCTCCTTCCCTTGTCGTCATCGTCGTCGCCGCGCTGCCCATTCGTAGTTGTTCATTGGTAAGCATCTCCATGTTTTCCTTCCTCTTTGTTAATTACACCATGCCCGTTGATTACCTCTGCTGCATGCTGCTTTTCCATGTGTGATATACGTCTACATGGCAACCATGATCTATACCACATAATAGACAAGCAATCATGCCACCATCTCTGCCTTGCTGCCGGCCATGCATGCATGTTCATCACGTCTAGGCCATTCTTTGGTTCATCTCAATCTCTTGTGGCATATAGCACTGATCCCACCTCCGCCGTTGCAGCTCCTGTGCCAAGCCGAAGTAGCGGAGCCACCGGCCGTGCGTTGCCTGGCACCATGGGGACGGTCCAGCCAGGCGAGTGTGGGCTCTTCCTTCGGTCGGCCAGCAGGCCAAGCTCCTAGCCATGGCCCTTTTCCTTCCATGCGAGCTCCCTATGCAGCAGCAGCCATGACCATGGAGGCCATGATCTGCACGTGATAATGTAGAAGATGAGGTAATTATGAAACTGCCATTAGTTCGTAATTCTTCCATCATTTATTCGTTTTAATTCCGTTTTGCTTCATTCAAATTTTGTTAGGTTCGTGTCAATGTGATCTACATGTTAGTGCTAACGTTTTTCGTGTTACTGGCTTATGTAGTTATAAATAAAAATTAAATTAGTTAATATGCTTATAACTAGTTTTATAATTAAAATCAATATAGGTTTTTACTTTGGTGTTTTGTATACTAATATTAATAATTGCTAACCTAGATATACTTTTAAATTAAAATTTTGTTTAGTTTAAACACGTTGTCGACGGGCTAAACTCATTTAGATGCTCTCACATGTTTATTTTCTTTTGAAAAGACAAAGTTTAACCTGATTATAGTAAGGAATATGATAGTTTTTTATAAGTTATGATATGATTAGCTTCAACTCGGGTTTTTAAATTAAATTATGGTTTGTCTAATCTGAACTAATAACTTTTTCATGGCTTTGTCAACTAAAATAAATCAAGCTTATAGTCTTCTCTTTTCTTTTATAATATAAAACCCTGTAGTCGTTTCTTTACAACCGTAGTTCTGATTAGCGTGCTTTTTGCATCTGTGTGTTCATAGCGAGACGTAGATTCATTTTACAAACTTTTCATCTTAATTTTATGCTTGGTGTATTGTTCTAATTTAGATCTATTGTTTGCTTTGTGTATAATTGTATGGATGCTTGTGTGGTGCTTTATGATTTCGCCCAGTCGGTGAGATATACGTGGTGATCAAGAAGAGAAAGAAAAATGTTGAAGATTAAAGCTTACCGAAGGATCGGTGTTTTAAGGCAAGTATAGCATGGGATCATCCTTGTTGTCCTATTCATCTTTAATCACTTAATTCATATTGTATTTGTCTACCTTGACTACCACTAAACATTTCCTAGTATTTTGTTACCCTATACCTTGATTCCTATGGGATATTGCATTGGGTAGCTTTGCTAGTGCTCAACTACAACCATGATCTTGTAACTTGACTAATGGTATATGCAATAAACATTAAAAGATGCTTTTTAGCAACATGGAACAAGGGGGCTAGAGCATTGGACTGTTTATGGTGCTCTAGATTCCTCTCTCTAAGGACTTATCTGTAAGTGATCATTCGGGACTTACAATACAGCTGTGAGAGCTACATAGCTCTAGCTTTAGCTCAGTATGAGGACCTTTTCTAGTTTGTTAGTGGTTACCTTTATTTGTGTAAGAATGGCTTGATGAATCAGGTATAGTGTGGCCTCTGTCCCCTTGAGTATAGGTTGTGCGTCATTGTGCCATCGGGAAGGGGAGCTCTATATCTATTTGCCGAGTGAATCTAATGGCCCTAACTTGTTAGACGAACCTTTGAAAGGCTTCATAGTGAACCCTACCAACCTTTCTTGGTAGTGGGTCAAGAGGCTGATCACCTCGAGCGAAAGGGTAAATCACGACTCACAGTGAAAGTGTACAACCTCTGTAGAGTGTAAAACTGGTATATTAGCCGTGCTCACGGTCACGAGCGGCCTTGGAACATTTACGGAATAGATAATGAACACAGATGATACTGATGATGAAGATGCTCACTAATGATTACTGTTTATGCTATTCATTATTCATTTTTACCTGGTCATGTGTTTATGGGCTTGTGATAAACTTGTTGCCACCCAATTGCTAAAAGATGACTCATTAAAAGCTAATCACAGTAAACCAGTGTCAGCCTTTTGAGCTTTATGAACCCCATGTTATATTTGTTGAGTACGACATATACTTACGCTTGCTTTATTTTCAATTATTTGGATAAAAATCCTGGATGGGTACCAGATTGCTAGAGTTTAGAGGAATTAGGCTTATGATCAACCGGTCAGTTGTCCCTATGGATTTGGAGTCTTTGCCTGAAGATCGGAGTTGTCTTTCCACTGTCTATACTCTGAGGTTATAATCTTTATACTAATACGCTATGTATTTAAGCATTGTCTTTTGATATTACCCTTATTTGTAGCTATATGTGAGATTGACTTCCTGGGCTCACATATGGTGTGTATCTGGTTTTATTCTTAAAATCCAGTGCTACAGTACTTAAGGAATTACGATAGAGCAACTATTTATCATTTCCATTTAAGAGATTATCCTCAGAGCCATTTATTTATTCAGCTCTTAAAAACAGAAAACTAGGCACATATTTTTTGTTTTGTTTTTCATAATTTAAGATCACACCTTTAATATATTTATAACTAGCTAAGATAAATTTTTATTTTTCTTTTGTTTGTTATGCATCTTTTTATTTCTTTAGCAAATATGAATCAAACTTAAAAATAGTAAAACCAAAAGAAATACTTATCTCGATACATGGGGGATGCTCCTCCCCTAAGCTGGATGTTGTCGTGGTCTTTCTTAGAGTGAGTCTACTAGCAGAAGTCTTTCTCATCCATCTGGAAGTTGTGTTCCTCGTGTAGCGGGTGTAGCGACAGTTTAGGAAAATATACTTCAGGTGGATGGCTTTACTCTTAATCATCCTGCAAAATACTCCAACAAGAGTACAAAAACTTGTGGCACAGATTAGGATAAGGGGTTAGCGGTCAGCCATTTAGATATTTGTTGTCCTTGGAGGTTTAGATAGATTTCCTAATTGGTGAAGTTCTAGCATGATGCCTATTTAATATTTTTTTGGATTTTCTTATTTATATAATGCAGAAAATATGTATATATGTTATTTTTATTTTTATGCCACCACGGTGAATATTCCTACGGGCCTTTGCATACCATAGATTTATTCACATGGGGCTTTAGGCTTTAATGATGCAATGATGTAGTTTTTATTTTCTTTCTACTAATGCAATACTAATGTAGAAGAGTAAACATGCTAAAAGTAAATCTAGATAACTACCGATGTTACCTCACGGCTAGGGTGCAGATTTTTAAGTCCCCTGGATAGGACTCTTTTCCTATCTTGTTCATTCCTTGGTTTCATTAGCCGGTCCCAGGAATGGAGACCCTGATGGTTGCGTCTCTTGTCACTCTAGTGGTGATGTTACCTTTTCTTTTCATACCTGCTTAGTCTGTGGACTTGATTTTGGTGGAGCGGGTTCATTTTTTACAACTTCTTTAGGTTCCTCACCTTCCTCCCAACTTTTCTTTGGGGATTGATTCTTTTGGTTTTGGGATGATCGATGTCTCCTCCTGGAGCGGGACTTCTTAGGCTACTCATAAGTGGTATAACTATTGAAATAACAGCGTATCTTTTCTTTAGGGAATTAGAAGTGGACTTGTCTAGATCTAACGTAGATGATCGTGTCAGTAGTGTTGAGGAATGGTCTTCCAAAAATGATGGGTGTATCATCTTCTTCTTCTTCTCCCATGTCTAGAACTATGAAGTTAGCAAGGGCATAGTGATCATGTATCCTTACCATGACATCTTTTGCTATTCCCTCTGGAAATCTTGGACATTATGTTGACACCTGGCCCAATGTCACAGAAGGTCTTGTGGAAAATTCTTTGTCCAATAGTACACTCGATCGTTGGTACGCCTAGGTCATCCTTCTTAGCAAGGAATGGTGAAGTGAGGAGGTGGTCATACTCTGATTGAAGTGTGTTGATCATGTTGATTAATTCTTCTTGAGGCTCCCTGGCCTTGTTCTTCCTCCTTCTCCTATTGTTCTTTTTCTTGGTCACTTTTGTCTCTTCAGGCAGGTATGGCGTCTGTAGATGTCCGGGAGATTGCAAGATATGATTCTTGAAAGAAAACTTTTCCTTTCTATCCTTGATTGTGAAGTAGATCTTGGCACTATTCGCATAGATGATGGCTTTAGCGGTGCTTAGGAAAGGTCGGCCCAAAATAATGGGTGCCCTTATATCTCCACTTGTTTTTAGAACCATAAAGTCTACAAGGACATAAGATCATCCCACTTGAACAATGGCATCTTCAAGAACTCCCTTGGGGTAGCAGAGTGACTGATCTACAAGCTGCAAACACATATTTGGGTACAACAAAGTATCTCCATTAATTTGATCATAAATTACCTTAGCATTGATGTTGACACTTGCTCCGAAATCATAGACAACTTCTTGGAAAATGTGAGGTCCAATGGCGATGGGGATGATAGGTCTACCTAGATCGCTCTTCTTTTCTAGCAAGGTATAGTCTATCCATCTTCTCGTCGATGATTGTATACAGTAGTATGTTGCATTGTGAATATCGACAAGATCTGCAGTTTCTAGATCTTTCGGTTGCCCTAGAATCTTACCTTTGTCAGACGGAGGAACAACAACAGCTAGCTAAGCTATTTGTGATTCTATCATTTTATTAAAACTATGCTGGTTCTTAATGGCAGAAGCAAAGCTATCCATTCTATTATTTATGTTCTCTCGAATTTTATCATTGGTAGCAACCTTTCTAGATAATCCCTCCATAAGTTTGGATTGACCAGCAATTAATTCTCTCAAAAGTGGTTGATTGAAATTATTAAAATTATGACCTTGATAGTTACCTTGGTAGTTTGGTCTCTGTTGCTGGTTCCATCCTTGATTCTGCTGAGGACAAAAGTAGTAGTTGTTATTGACAAAGTTCACATCCTCATGGGTCTTAGGGTAGTTGTTCCCTGAATGCCCAATGTTTCCACATACTTCACATGTCATGCAAGAATCATGAATATGCATGACTTCTTGCTTCTCATTGGCTCGATCTTCAAGCTTATTCATCAGCAGATCCATCTTGGCAGATAGCATGTCTACCTCCTTGAGTTGATGCATATCTTCACCCCTCTTGTGGGTTTGAACACGTTCTTCATTCCAACCTTGATTGGAGGCCATCTTCTCCATAAGAGCTGTTGCAGCTGGTATGGTGAGTGATAGGAATGCACCTCCAGCAGCAGCATCCATAATCTCACGGGTACTATTGGTCAACCCATGGTAGAAAGTCTGCATGAGTAGCTAATTCTTCATCCCATGATGAGGACACTTCACAATGTAATCTTGAAAACATTCCCATGCCTCAGGGACATATTCATCATGTTGTTGCTGAAAGGTTGAGATTTTCCCACACAGAGCATTGGTCTTGCCTATGGGAAAGAACTTTACTAGAAAAGCAGTGGAGCAGTTATCCCATGTAGTATTTCTATCCTTGTTGGCATAGAACCATTGCTTGGCCTTCCCTAAGAGTGAGAATGGGAAGAGGCGAAGTAATATGGCACCTTGGGTTACTTCTTTGATGATGAAAGTGCTACAGATCTTCAGAAAGTGTTGGAGATGTGCACTCGCATCTTCATGAGCCTTCCCACAAAACTGGTTTGCTTGCACCATGTTGATGAGAGCTGGCTTGAGCTCGAATCCATTATCTCCAACATTAATTGTTGGTCTAGTATGGATGTTGGCCGTAGTTAGAGCAGAGAATTCACGGAGAGTCCTGTTAGCCATGGCTTCAAATTCAGGTGTTAAGCTTTGTCTTATATGGTTGTCTTCCGACTTTAAAGCTAGAACTTTCTTGAGTTTAGCTCTAGTCCTTCTGATTAATGCTTCTAGATCTTCAATGTAGTTTGTTGGAAGGTCAAAACTAGTCATACATTACCCTATATAAGATACATAAGTAGACAAAACAAGGGTAAGCCTGTTTGAGCAGAGGTCAATGGTAATCTTCAATCACATCAATAAGTATAAGTTTATCAATACTTCCTTTGCCTAGTTACCTTCCTAGGCAATGATGCCAAAAATGTTTGTTGATATTTCTTAGCGTCACTACTAAGAACAGAGTTTTAAATCTATCCCCGACAACGGTGATAAAAATGCTTGTTGGTATTTATTAACGTGTCACTTGTTCTAAGTAGCCACCTATTATAAACCTATATCTCCTAACATTACTTTACTAGGTCGTCATCCCTAGTGATGATGCCAGAGATGCTTGTTGGTACTACATAGCATAACTACTAGAATAATAATAAGTAGTTCTTTATCATTTTATGTGACTAGAAAGAATAAATAAATATATGAATGAAAAGGATCTGCAAGTGCACAGATAATATACCATTGTAGCATTTTACCCGAGAGTATTCCAGGTATCGTTATTTATATTTTTACCACATGGAAGGTCTAGCATGGACATGTATTGATAACTTATACTATTGAAGGAGAAGTAAACCATAACCAATGTTCCACTCATAACAGGGGTAAGTCATAGGATAAGATATATATATGATAAGTATTGATCAATAATAATGATAAATCACTTAGAGTACTCCTTTCTATGGCATTAGCATGGTCTGATAGAATATTAGAGGAATAATTCCTAAGTTATTCCTAATTACAAGTCAAAGCTTACATTGATATGCGTAATTATACCTAGTAGTCATTGCTAAGATCATCCTCATATCTACACATAAGGGATATTACTAAGGAAGATTAAGAACAGAGCTTGCCCTTCCTTCATAACCAGACCCTACGTGCTCCTATATTTGGGGAGTGGACTACAAAGGACTCAATGGAAGTGTCACATCCATGATCTACCACTTGACCCAGAATATAGGGTGTATCCAGAGGTAAACAATGTATAAGTACCATGCTTACACAATGTTGATCACTCACCCCATACGCAGCAGAGCGAGTGCCATATGAACTTAAGCATGGATATAATGATAAACTAGCTACAATAAGCATATAACCAAAGTAGATGATGAACATTATAACAAAGAACATGAATAAGATGAATACTAATATTGTCATAACAATTGTAGCAAGCATATAAAAGTAATGGAGATACAAAAGAGAGGGGGTACAAAGATTATACTAAACCACGCTTTTAACAAGATCGAGAATCCAAGTGAAGCCTGCTTGCCTCGCTATAGACCTAGCCTAACTAGCTATGCCCTAGAATATAGTGGAGCTCTAAGGATGATTAGGGTTTCTATCTTCTCAAATGACTTATGCCTTCAGGGGGACAAGGGCTAATAAATATAGGCCAGAGCGTCCAACGTGAGCCCTTGGATCAAACCAACTTAAAAGATGGCATAGATGCAACCTAGGAGGTGGTGGAGAACCAACATTGCAATGCGGAGGCTGACAGGTGGGCCCAGGGGCCGGGCAGCCTATAGCTGGGGTAGGGTGGCCCCACTTGGTAGCCTCTCACCCTCCGCTTCGGCATGGAGTCCTCTCGAGTCTTCTAGAACCTTTTGGTGTTCATTTCACTATGGATAAGTACAATTAAATCTGACTTGTAGGTCCACCTTGATGGTTTTCTGAATAAACCCTGCAAAAAATACAGATTTATCAAAACTCATAGAATTTGTTAGTTTAAACCCCTAAACCTTCATCGGTGATCATATTTATGCCCTTATACATGTTATATTGATGGTTTATAATGGTTGTTAACTACCATCAACAATCACATTTAGGATTGACAGCCGTACTATAAAAAGGGGAAATATTTGGCTAAGTGGTTATCAAGTGCCACTAGGTGACATGATTCTTGCATATGCATTTTGGAACCTAGTGTGCTAACCTTGGCCCTTGTAAAATGCTTTGGAAAATGCTACACGAGCACATGAGTTGTACACACTGTGGTTAGCAACTTGGAAGCAAGGGTGAAGAGGTTGTGGAGATAGAAAAAGAAAAAGGAGGAGACTGTAGTGACCGAACTCTAGCGCCGAGGTGACCGAACTCACCCCGGGCGGGTCTAGTCACTCTGTGCAGAGAAGGAGGCGCTTGGCCTCGTGATCAGACATAAGCGAGGGCACATGACCGGACACATAGGGGCTACATTAGGTCATGCGTGATGTACATTGATGTAGGGGCACTAGAGCTCGGACTGTGGCACAGAGGGGATCAGACTTGGAGCTACGTCCGGTCGGTGTCGGCCTAACGCGCCCAGTCGCAAAAACCCTCTTAGGGTGCTTAATATAAAAGACTGGACTCCACGTTGGTGGAGCATCCAGTCATCAGGCATGGCGCATCCATTCATCATCTAGTGCATTCGGTCATGTCCTTGACTTTGCACTGACCGTTTTCGACCATTGGAATCTAACATGAGAGTTTAAAGGGAGGACACATGGCGGCCATTGACCGATCAGACTTGGCTGACCGGACACTGGGGTGCATCCAATCAGGTGCGTCCGGTCGCGCCTACGTAGAGCAACAACTCTATTTGTTTGAGGGGGCCTATAAATAGACTTTGGCTAGCTTGGGGCTCACTATCTTGGCACTTTGACATACTTGACATCCTTGTGAGCCCAAGCAAACACCTCCCACTCATCTCCATCATTGATTCATCATCATAGTGAGATTGGGAGTGATTCCAAGTGCATTTGCTTAAGTGATTGCATCTAGTCACTACTACAGATTAACTTATTACTATCGCCACTTTCACTGCCGTAGCAATAGAAGTGACTGTGTTTTACTTCCACCACCGGTTGTACCAATAGCGAGGCCTCCTAAGGAAGGAAACCGGTAGTTGAAACTTCTACCATCGACGGGTTAACAATAGATGCGGCAGTAGTATTTTCTTAGTTGTATGAAAAACCGAGCCGACTAGGATACATGTCATGGCCGCTGGCCCTCCACGACTATTTGATCTTCCAATGGTGAAGCATGAGTTATTTCCCAACTACCCACAACACAGTCACATCACCATTACTTGCACTTCTCCATCTTCAAGGTTGGCCTATTTAACCAGGGTCTGGATGCACCTCTCGAGCTCAATCCACACACTCGTGAGCTACTGTATCTTTCCTCATTGCAAAAAAGTGCTTTGAGAGGTGAAAGATGGAGATAAAGCACCTCACAGGGATGCTAGTGTTTGGAGAAGGCCTTCAACATTAGGAGCTTTAGATTCCATAATATTGTTGCCTTTCAGGATCGAGATGCAGATTTGCATCAATCGATCCTCAAAGGTAGCAAGATTATAGAATATAAAGCACCTCACTGAGATGCTAGTGCAAGTTTTGCAAGGTGCTCCTTCTCCATCCTTTATGAGTTACTACCGTTGAATAGGAGCTTGACCTTGATGATTGCAGATCTTCTTACAGATCTTGTTAATAGAAGATCCGTAATCATCTGGTTCTCTCCTATTCAGGGGCTCCATACTTGATTGGGGGTGCTTCAAGTTTGCGACGTGCTCGTTCTCCATCCTTTATATTCCATCTTGTAGCTCTCACGATCAAGAAGCAGATCACATCCCTTGTTGTGAGTGTTGCAAGATGGAAGGTAGAGAACCTCACCAAGGTTGAAGTTTTGTAATGTGTTGCATTGTTCTTTAGATTCCATGATCTTTATACCTTGGAGGATCTATTGCTTTGTATGTGCAAACCGCCATATGATACGGATCTGTTATCGTGTAGACCTCAATGGAAAATATGTAAAGAAGTACTACCGAAGTATTTAATTTGAGTCGATGCTTGATAGCCAAGTCTCATTGGCTCAAAATAGCTGACACCTAGAGTATCGCCTTTAGAACAAAAAATAACAATAAAAGATAGGATCAAAAGTGACATTAAAAAGTAGATTGTTTACTTATAACTTATGAGACCCTAGATATAATCTATGGTCCTAAGAAAACATTGTTTACAACATCTTGTGCATGGATGGTCACTGTGATAGCCTTGGCAGCATCAGTGAAGTCTCCAATCAGGTCCTCTTAATCTTCTAGCCGATCAGTGTCCGAAAAAACATGTTCCATGTGATAGAGCTTGTGCCCTAAACGCAGTTATGCTATAGCAAGAGCGGCACTGGCACCATAGCGGCTACCATGAGTTGCCACTTCTCTGGCATGAACTAGGACATTCTGCAGGTGATCTTCAAGAGAAACACCCCTAGCGTTGACTGCTACAACTATGCCCAGTGTTGCACATTGGAGGATCTTGTGGCAATTCTCTAGGTCGATCTCCCAACGATGAGCCTTCTCAAGCTCACAACGAGAAGCAGCAAATTGTTCCTCAAGATCTAATGAAAATGAAGGGTTATCGAATAAAGTCAAGAATATAAAAAGCCAAGACTCTTCAAAGAAATTTTACCCACTGTCCTAGCATGAGCTTCATCATCCCTCATCTGAGCAACATTGGTCTCTTCTTTAGATGCAGAGAGGGCTATTTTAATGACATTGAGACATTGCTTGAGCCGACCTACCTCAAGCGTGGCTTTAGAATACCAGTTTTCGGCCTCCCTCCTTTCATGGATAAGATTCTTGATATCCTGACCTGACTCGAAGGATGAAGATGAAGATACCATGGACCCAACTAGATGTACAATCCATTGTTGTCCAACCTCTGCCAGAGTTGGCCGATGTATCACAGCATGAGAGCTAGCCCTGCATATTCAAACGATTAATGCAAGGCAGCCATAGAGATAAGAAATCATTCCCTCTCACCCTTGGCAATGAAGAGGGACACGAAGGCACAGAGATAGATCCATGACTTTTGGAGTCTCCTCCCTTGGACGCTTGACATGAGCCATTGTTCAGAAGAAGACTAGAAGGAGAAAATGAAGAAGAAAAGATATGTGTCATATCACAACAAATGAACACAACCACTATTCCTTCTACTTCACCTTGCCTCCAAATTTTTATAGCCCTAGGGGATAGTGGGTTCATCAAAAATTTGGGGGCATGTGTTCACACCAAAATTTATTCGAAAATTTGGGGGCATGTGTTCACATCGAAATCTAGGAAGATGCATAGTAAGCCTAAAACTCAGGGAAGCATGCCTGAGTGTTGAATGTTGTCCCAACTTCCAACACTATCCCCACCACTTATTACGCTAGGAACCATCGCATACCTCATCTTCCCTGATGCGTGCTCCCTAGATCACGCATCTTAACTGCACTGAGTCTAGGTGCATCTTCAAGGCTAGCGTATTTAAGTGCATGAGTGTTGAATGTCCCAACTTTGATTCCAATACCGTCCCCACCACTTATTACACTAGGAACCATCATATACCTCATCTTCCCTGATGCATGCTCCCTAGATCACGCATCTTAACTGCACTAAGTCTGGGTGCATCTTCAAAGCTGGCCTATTTAAGCTAGGTCTAGGTGCACTAAGTCTCTCACCCCTCCCTTGAAACAATCCTGATTTCCTCATAGGGAAATCCATAGATTCAGAGTATAACATGATAGTCCCAGGTGATCATCCCATCACATTATTAAATAACAGTCAATATCACAGTCATACATCAAATACCCGTCTTAAAGAGAGTACAAATAGCAAGGTTTACTCATTATTACATTGCCACTTGGCGAAATCACTCAAAGCATGCAGCAACTAGAACAACATCAAGTAGAATGGCAGCGGGCGTCGACTCCATCTTCACAAACCAAACTTGAGCACAGGAACAAGACCTCTAATCCTCCCAATCATCTCCCTAGTAGTCATAGTCAGACTCAAAACCTGCCAAACAATTATCAATATGATTTGTATTGGCAATTAGCTCCCACCCTATGCTTTGCGTTTGGTTTGTGGTAGTGGAATGCAAGGGTAGAACAAAAGTCATATTTATGGTTGTAGTTTCCTATGTGAGTTTGTCAAGTTTTAATAATAATTCATCAAGTTTTAAACCCATCTCATCCACATGTTCTCCCATCCCATCACTCACATCTCACCACTCTCACACTCTCTAGGTGACAAGGCTAACTCCCTCTCATGCCTTGCCCCATCGGCCAAAGCTAGAATCCAACACAAGAACCTAGGGGGAGAGAAGAAAGGACTCCACTCACTAATCAAGGGAAGCATAGGTTATAGGAATATCCATATCCGAGGATGTGGCTATACGTATAGATCGATCAACTCTACAGAGCATGTACACCTAGAACCACAAGGTCACCATCATCGGCGGTGCCCCACCTAGGCTATTACTGGGCTACCTTCCAACCGGTGCGATGCTACCCTACCACTCAGCCCTAGGCCACCTCGGAGTCCACCAAAATGCTAAGACTGTGAGACATAGTATCGGGCCCCCAAAGGTCACTATGCTGTCCTAGGAGGGTGTGAGCCAAATGCCCATACCTCTCTACATGATCCACTTCCAACTTAGTAGTAGCGGCACCATCCTAGCTGGTCAGCATCCGTCTCCCGCCCATTTAGGAATGAGTGGCATGCACGTAGGGTCTTATGATCTGGTTATCTTGATATACTAGTCCTTAGGGGGACCAAACATGATATCTTCTCAAAGGGGATAACCAACACCCCGTTCCTCGATGGTACCTCCATCCTAGGGCTTCATCCCACAAAGACACTCCACCCCGAGATCTTCTCTTCTTACATGCACCCACCATAGGTACCTCTCATAGGGGATGCCTAGGTCACACCCCCCGGCAAGACTCGTCCAATGACTCATCATAAGATCCTACCCGATCAACTCAACCATCACCACACACCCAAGACACACGCCAAGATCTCCTCGGTTGTTACCACATTGTTGGCACCATGTGTCTTAACCACTCACAAACAATCCTCCACCAAGCATCACATCACAGATATAATGTGTAGTAGAAGCAGTAGCAAGTAAGTAAGCGAGTGTCTAGCCTAACAGTGGGTGTGTAGGGGTATAGGTTGCGACAAGGTAATGGCTCACAAGCAATTCTACCATGCATCCTATCACAGATCATTTGCATAAAAGTAAAAGAACTAGCATCTACATTATAGCATGTCTATTAGGATTCTACAAGGTGGGGGTGGGACGTGGCACCTGGCAGGTCATCTTCAAGCTCCTAAGTGTAGTCAGGATCATACTCCTTAGTCTATGGCTCCTCTAGGTCTATCAAACAAGACATATAGCCACAATAAGCGACTCCTATAGATGATCACAAAGAAGCAAAGGAAATTCAAAAGATCCAAAAGCACTCAAACATAAGCCAATGACATATAGCTCATTTTTAGAAAAATTTGGACACTAGTTTCATATTTTCTAAAGTCATATGAATTTATTATGAATTTTCTAAGTTTAAATCATATATTGAAAAAGAAAAAGGATATAATAAATCAGGGTTGACACATGGCATGCTGTGATTGGGCGAGGTGACAGGGGTCACTAACAGGTGGGGTCGATTAACGGTCTTCATTGAATGATCAACAGTCAATGTTGACTGGGCTTAGACTGGGCCTAGCGGGCTAGATTTGGGACAAGTATGGGTCAGGCCAGCCCAAACACATGTTAAGCAGGCAGGTGGCCATGTGGCGCATAAGGGCTGCCACTAGGCTTAGTTTATGGGTATGGCTCATGGTGGACAGCTCAGCGTGGGTCCATGGACCGTAGGCACGATCCATGGTGGACCGCGTCTACTCTTCCTCCTCCTGGCTTGGCTCATGATGAACTAGGTGCATCCATGGTGTACAGGCGGTGCTCATGTTCCTTGCAGTTCACCGATGATGAGGCCCACCGGTGGCGCTCGGCACCAGCTTGTGGTGCTCCTTTGCCCTCCTAGGGTCCTTCTACACCCATGTGGGCATCATGGAGTCACAAGGGTGGCTCCTTGACTCTCAGCGGGGCGGGCAGCTGCTCTACGATAGGACAATAGCTCTGATGGTCTCGCAATGGCATGGTGTACGCACAACTAGCGCTTGGCAAGGCAGTTATGGCCTTCTAGGGTCTCCTCATGGTCAGGCAAATGCGATAAAGGCACAAGGGCGAGGCCTTTTGGCTTGCCATGGCTGTCTATGGCGACAACAGGCATGGCGACTATGGTGGCGCTGTGGTATGCATAATGGGAGCCAAAAAGGGGCTCCTTTCCACATGACTGGGGTTGCGGTGGGTCACTGAAGGCGACGTTGATGACCTTTTCCCATGGCAGAGTCTACTCGGTGATAGGACGCGCAGTGGAGCTTCGGCGAGGCCTTGGTGATGGCAACCTAGGGCCTTAAGGCGGCTATCGGGTCTACCATCTAGGTGGATGGGTTCGTGGAGACATGGCAAACATCACCAGCCTCTCCTGGTCTCGCGAGGTGGCTAGAGTTAACAAAAACATCTATGACATAGTGCTAGCATGGGAGGCATGTGGCTCTAGCAAGGCAGGACGTGGCCAGCGGTTCCCAAGGCTCTCTCTCTTTATCCATTTAGCGCATGGCATGTCCCTTGGCAAGGCAAAGCTCACTGAGGTGGTCTTTCTACCTTTACTGGCTTGAGACGGCTAGGACGCTGCGAGGTGATGGACACGACGGAGCTCCGATGAACTCTCTCAGCTTCAAGGATTTGAAAGGTCCTTGTGTGGTTTTGGTAATTGAGTGACAACCTAGGTGGACTAATTATGTTTATGTGAGATACACAGGTAATTAGTCCACCAGTACATATGTGTGAGCAACATATGCCATGAAGGTGAAAATGGCTTGGAGATGTTGCAAAGCTCACACATGTGATGATGAAGGAGCTCATTGCACATGAGACATGACATTAAGTCATGTGATCAAGGTAGAGAAGATCAAGACATGACTTGGCTTGATGGACTGGTTGCAAGCGTGAAGGGCAAGTCAGAGGCTTTGGAGCGATGGACCGTGTGGCGGTGAAGCTTGAGCAAGACTTGGTGCCAATGGATAAAGGCAACGGTGAAAAGCAAGTGATGTCAAGATCGATGAACCAATATGATCATGTGATGATATGAAGTGGATCATATCATTGTTGATCATGTTGGTGCATGTGTTACATCGACATTGGAGGAGATGGAATGGAATGCACAAGGCAAAGGTATAACCTAGGGCATTTCATTTCACCGGTCATAGGTGTGTAGAGAAGGTGATGACCGGGTTTAGGATAGATGGCCATGCTATCAATAGGGGCAAACTTGTTTGCATATCGGTCATCTAGTGCCACTCGAGTGATCTAACTTTGCATCGTCGCTAGGATCGAGTGGCGTGGCAAGTTGAGTGGCTAACACCCTTGAAAATGTTTGTGAAAATATGCTAACACATGTGCACAAGGTGATACACTTGGTAGTTGGCACATTTGAGCAAGAGTGAAGAAGATAGAGTTGAAAATGAGTTACTCGCGCTGGTTACAGAGTGACCGGACGCGTCTGGTATTTGGCGACGTACTCAGCGACCGGACGCGTTCGGTCGCCACACCGGACGCGTCTGGTGTGAATCAACAAAATCGGTGTTCGGTGGAACAGTTGATCGGACGCTGGCAGTGTCCGGTCTGATGTGACCAGATGCGTTCGGTCGTCTGTGGGTGCTTACTGTACTCGACCAGACGCTGAGGCTCAGCGTCCAGTGTAACACCTCGGGTGTCTAAATATTAAAATCTAACATGTCATCATATGCATTGCAAAGCATTTGGCATTTGGTGAAAACTTTGATGTGCATTTATTAAAACAAGTTTACATTTGTGTAATGAGTGTTGAATTGTATTGTTTGACTCAAGTTCAAAGTTTGTCTGGGTTTTGAATTTTTCGAGAAAACCCCGCTTTTCGACATTTAAACCCTACCCTGAAAATCCATTTCAAAATCTAAGCATATTTTGGGGTTGGGCCCAAAATCAAAAGTGTAGAGCTTGGCAAGTTATACAAAGTTTGTTTTTGGAGTTTTTCAAGTTGTTTAGAAAAATTTTGAGTAATTCAAAAAGGCGTAATTCGTTAAATTTCCCTATTCAAATTCAAAAGTTCATTTCAAAATCTAGACCGAATTAGGAGATGGTTATAAAAGCAAAGTTGTAGAACTTTTGATTTTGGACAACTTTTATATTTGGAGATTTTTGAGTTGTTATGAAAATTTGAGAGTAATTTGAGAATTTTGGCGAATGGCAAACTTGTAATTACTGTGAACAGTGTCCACCGCCGAGGCTACACTGCCGGCGACCTTCTTCGGCGTTCCAGGCGTGCACGTGGACGTCCTCGGCTTCGCGCTGGCGTGGAGACGTCTCTTGCATGGCTTCCTTGAGCTTCTGAGTCGCGTTATAAGAACCAAAACGCCGTCGTCGTCGTTCTTCTTTCTTCTCTGTTTTTTCAGTCATCACTGCCGCAGCTCCGTCGAGCTTTTGCCATCGACCTAGCGCCATTGCCATCTCGGCAAAGCATGCTCCAGCTTCGCTGTATCTTTGCGCATCCAGCCAACCCACCAATTCAGCTAGTCTTGGTCGAGAACTCGAGTTGCATCGTCTTCTTCCTCGCGGCCGGCAATTCCTCCGCCGAGCGCGATTCGCCGTGGCCAGAGCTATACGGTGCATCTTCGTCCCTGGTTTTGGCTGATTCTGTTTCGTCTTGATGCTGTAGTACTTAATCCATAGCTGGTTGCTCATTTTGATCACTGCAGTCGCCGGTACACCATCGCCGACGACGTGTTGCTCCGCCATGATCACCGAGATCGTCGTCACGCCTCTCTGTTGCTTCTCCGACCTTGCTCCTTGCTTCAACGTGTTCGGGGTGAGCTACTGGTGCTTCCTCGACCTTTCGTTTGACCGCTACCGGTCTGTAGTCGCCGGTGTAGCGCTGCTGTGTCACCGCGTCCGCCATGGCCGACGACGAGCTAGTGTAAGGCCGTAATCAGTGCTGATAGGGACGTCAATCGATGCGCCTAGGCTTGGTGATCATTTTGGTACGTTGGCCGTCGCCGTTGATCTCACCGTCGGCGAGAAATCGCTAGTCAGAGCCGTCGCTGCCGTGGTCAACGTCGGAGGTTGAAGATGACATGTGGGACCCGTTGTCAGTGACTCAGCGTTCAAATGATTTTTCTATTTTCAGATTTGAATGAATAGTGTTTGTTTTTGTTAATTTTGTGTAGATTTATTTAGAGCTCCAAAAATTATGAAAATTTTTGTGTGACCTCTCTGTGATGTATAGTATTTAATAAAAATATGAAATAATGTTTTTCAGTATTTTTGAATGTGATAAAAATTGCTCAATTTATTAATAAATGGATTTCCATGATTTTTCCAGGCTTATCTATTTATCCAAAAATTATGAAATTTGTTTTGCCACTTAGTTAACATGTAATGAACATGTACTAAAATTTTGAGCTCAATTAGAATAAGTTTATTTATTTCATAATTTTGAATTAAATAATTAATTCATAAAAGTGAATAGTAACTTTTAATGATTTAGGTTTTTGTTTGGACTTTTGGATTGAGTGATGACCTTGGGTCATTAGTTGATAATGATCCTTGGCAATTGATTTGGGTGTTGTGAAAAAGGTTTGATTAGTTTGACTTGCAACTGTACCACGAAGGAAAGTTGTATTCAAATTATTAATTTTGCATCCATCATAGAGCATCATGTTTCGTATTCCGCATCATGTTAAACATGGCATTATTACTACGTGTAGTGAACGAAGGTGAACACGTGGTAGTTAATCAAGTCATGGAAGAAGTTAATCCGTCTGTTGAGGTCGGATCGAATACTTGTGAAACGTCGCAGGAACCGGACTTTTCTGTCAACGAAGGCAAGCCCCGGATGCATACAACCCTACCTTGTGTTTTATAAATTAATTTCGCTTTTGCTTTTCGTTACTGCATTAAGTGATTAGGAGTTAAGTAAGAGCCTAATTGGTGCATTACCACCCTTGTTATTCCATGTTTACCATATTACCAGTTTTTAAACTCGTATATGCCTAGTTTTGCTTAGCTGTGCGTAGAACGATGAAAGTCGGGTGACTACCTGCCACCTGCAAGTTTTAAATGGAACATTGGTTAACTTTGTTAGCATGTGATATGGGAATGTGGAGTAATAAATCTAGGCCGGGCGGACTCGGTGTGTGTGAGCCACAAGACATGGAGGTCTTGTGAGCGGGTTCTTTCCGCCTGTGTCGATTAAGGCACGTCCGTTGTTGAATTGTATGAGGTGAGAATTTGTAGTACTAACCACATACTCCGGTAAGCCTGAACTTGGCAATTCTATTACGAGAATGGCTACTCGCGCACTGGGAGTGGAGAGATGGCGGGAATAGCGTGTACCCACGTGGCCATGGGCTAGAATGGTGGAGTACTGTGTTCTTGGGTGGCGCGGACCCGTTCTTGTTTTAGGGGATCCGAGGGTAGGTTGGTATATGTAGGTCGGGGACCTGCATATGTCGTGTGGTCTGGAATCCCCAGCTGGGCTTAATTGGTTCGAATTGTCGTTGCTCCTCGGTTAAGGAGACTCAACTCACTGTTCATCATCGTAGTATTAATAACTAGAACTTGAGAATGGTTGATGAAGGTGTTTGATATGAAGTTTCATGATCTCATTGCGGATCGTGTCATCTTTGTATATGATTTTATGAAGTTTAAATTGTAGAAACAAAGAATTTTGTCAAAGAGCTTTTACGCAAAATAACTTTGATTATTGCTAAAACCATACCTTGAATCCCTGAGCCTACATTACTGAGTTTATCAGTTAATATTTCGGATAAGTCTTGTTGAGTACTTTCATACTCAGGGTTCGTTGACCCTTGTTGCAGGTGAGCCTCATGAGCAGATCTGTTTTGGATCATGCTGCATGACTATCGTTCGTTCTGACGATGAGAAGTAAATGTGTGATCCTTGGGCAGGATGTTTATTTTGTGTGATATGTCTATATTAATTATGCCACTCCACTACTACTATGGTTTGTAATAACTATCGAACTTAGTTTGTAAGGTTTGAAACAACTGGTTTGTAAACTATGTTATCGTAAGACTTCCGCTGTTTTTACTCTGGTTTCGATATTTGAATAAATGTTGTAATACTGCAATGACTCTGTAACGTGATCCTGCTCGGAAATCGTGGATGATTCGGGGTTCCCCGAGGACACCCGACAGTCTTTTTAAGTTATTGGAAACATATGCATAAATGTCAAAGGTCGTCGGACTGTGACAGGTGCATGTGGGCCCTATAACTTAGGAGGTTCTGCCACATCCGATCAGTTTCTAATTGTTGCATCCGGTCGGCCCTAGAGGCTTACTGGACTCGACCGGACACAGCGGTTGAGCGTCCGGTCGTTTTGTGCTGAGAGTCCGGTCATCTTGTTAGAGAGCCGTTGGAGGCAATGGTAGGACACGTGGCGGTCAGACAGCTACTGAATACGTCCGGTATAGCGACCGGACACGTCCGGTATTCACGATCGGTGCATCCGGTGCAGCGTCCGGTCGACCCAAAAAACACCCAGTGAAGGGGTAACGACTAGTTTAGCCCATGGGTGATGAGGACATCGCCACGCTGGACACATCGATGCCATGGTCTTCCCCAAGTTGCAATTCGTTTCCAACTCAGCTGCCACGTCGTCCTCGGATTCAGCAGACACGTCGTCACTGTTTCGGTCATAACTTCCTCATACGACATCGAAATGGGCCGTTCTTGGATGAGTTGGAAAGGGGACGACGATGCCGTCGTTTTGGATCTGGTCCCAGCTCCAGAAGGTCCGTGGATCATTCTGTGTGACCATGGCAAGGTGCTGCGTCACCTATTTGGGCCAACTTGGCCATGTATCGTGTCGGGCCTTAAGCCCAAGTTGTGGGCGCCCAACCCCTGGCCGTCCCCAACCCTAGGTCGAGTCTTAGACTATAAACACAGCCGCTGCCGCTGCTACACAATTGGGTTTCGTTTAGAGTTTAGTTTTCCATCGAGAAACTGAATCGTTCATTGTAACTGTGGTGACAAATCCTTTTACAGTGATCCAGGGCCCCCGTTCTTGATCTCCTCCACTATGTCAATTAGTCCTTTGGAACCGAGTTCTTGAACCCTCTATTGATATTCGCGTCATTCATATTTGCAATTTCAGATTGCGTGTTTTACCTTCTTGCTTGTGCTCTTCGATTCGCTTGCAGGAAAAGCCTTCTTGGTGAGGTCAATCAAGTTGTGCTTGGTTGATAACCAATGGAGCAGTGGTGTAACGATTGCAGGGTTCGAATCGTGTCTGATTTGAAGCCGGATCGCCAACGTCGAGATCTCCACAAATTGAACTTACCGGCTACCTCTCGGAAGATCGGGCCTGTACTCATCAATTGGTATCAGATATTTCAGGTTTACCGTAAGGTATAATCTCGTTTGCCTTAGATTCATATTTGTTCATTACCTAGGGTCCACAAAAAGCCCAAAAATATTTCAATTTCCGCTGTCCTATCGCCCTTTGTGCCTTTGCAATTTCGTTTCAGATTCGTGTTATTGAGTTTGTGTCCGTGGTCGAGTCTTGTTGCTGGTTTAGGATTGTGTTCGTGGTCGTAGTTCAATCGCCCGTTGCTGTGATTTTGTTTTCCGCCACTATCCCATCCACCATTCCCAAACAACAAGTCGAAGCCACCACATTACTCGACTTGCCCCGCTAGCCGCCTTGTGTAACTTCTCGCCGCCGCGCAAACCCTAGATAGGTTGCCAGCCGCTCTTATTTTGCCTGCATCGCAGCCCTCCTTACATCATCAGGCGAATACCTACTGCTATGATCGGTGTTAGAGTTTAGGGACGCTTTGCCCTAACTGCCGCCGCCATGTTGTGCCTCCTGGAAAACATACCTTGAGATACCTTCGGTAAAACAGGCATAACTTTTCGCTCGTTTATCAGAAAAATCTGAAATTTTTTGTGCAGCTTCTTGACACCATTTGGACCTGACCCAAACTCGGCTTCGCCCTGTTTGGTTTCATCAGAATTGCCAAAAAAATTCGGGAAAATATAGAAAAAAAATTGTCAAAGTTTTTGCACGCTTTTCAGAGAACGTGCTGAATTTCTATAGACCACATCCCACCTCAGTTGTAGGTGTCAATTTTTGTGGTTGCATCTTTTGTGATCCTTGTTCAGAGAAAAGTATAAAAAATAGTAAAAAAAAAGTTTGTTTCCTACTAGTGCCTTTTGAAAAAATCCAGGAAAAATTCAGGAAAAAGGAGATATCTGGGCTATTTGCTTGTTCTGTGAGTTCTTTCGATCGTCCTTTGTTTTCACCTTGTTGCGCTACGTCTCGGCACGTCTTAGCCAGCACCTGTGATTTGTACTTTGGATCCATATTGAACAATCGCTACTCTGCACTCGTTAATTGCTAATCCTTGCTGTTATATTGTGTGCCTACCCATAGCTCCACATATTCTTCTGTCAGCATAGGTTCATCTTGCAACTGTTACCCACGCTCAACAATAGATTGCTTCACCACTTTGGTTTTGCTCCTGTTTGGCGTTGGTAAGAATACAGGCAAGACGGTGGTAAGTCGCTTGTGATTTTGCATTCCACTTTCACCACCATCACCACCACTTGTTTCCTTTTAGTTGATAGGGATAATACTTTGGTGTTGTCTTTTTCTATCTTCTAACCATGGCAGGAACTCCGACGGACTTCAATGAGTGCGTGTCCAAGGGCGAGCTTGCAACGTTCATGACTGAACAACGCAATCTTATGACCGAGCTGACACGCAACGTGAACAATCTAGTCACCCGCATTGAACAGCTTGAGCAACGCCCTCCACCTTATCGTGCTGATGATGAAGATGCAGATGCTTTTGGTGATGAAGATGCGTATGCTGACGGTGGTGCCCGTCGCCGCCTCAACTTCAATCATTGCGGTATGGCAGGTAATAATCATGGTAATAATGATCCTTTTGCTAAAATTAAATTTAGTCTACCTCCTTTTGCTGGTAATATTGATCTAGAGGCATATTTAGATTGGGAGCTTGCTGTTCAACAAAAATTTGATTCTCATAATGTTCCTGCTGAGCATAGAGTTAGACTTGCTACTAGTGAGTTTACTAATTTTGCTTTGTTCTGGTGGAGTGATCTTTGTAATGCCAATAATGCTACTGCTGTGCCTCAAACTTGGAATGTTTTAAAGCAACGTATGAAATCTCGTTTTGTTCCTCCTTATTACCAACGTGATTTACGTTTGAAACTACAAACTTTAAAACAAGGTGATAAAGGAGTAGAAGCATACTATCAAGAATTGCTTATTGGTTTAGCACGTTGTGGTATAAATGAAGATGATGATGATGCTAGTGCTAGATTTTTTGGTGGTTTAAACCATGATATACAGAACATACTTGATTACAAAGAATGGCGCAATTTTTCCCAATTGTATCATCTTGCTATTAAGCCCGAATGAGAAGTACAGGGACGCAAACAACACCCGCCTTTCAGGTCTAACATTGGGAGGAATTTTCAGCAGCGTTCCGAGCCGGAGACGCCCAAGCTTCCTGTTGCACCACAGCCATCTACACCTCCATTTTCTTCCGGGGTAAGTAAATTGTCTAATGTGCAGTTTCCACAGCTGAAGAAAGGTGGCACTCTGGGTGCTTCTACTAGCTCCTCCTCGTCCAGCTCTAAAATCATTTGCCACCGATGCAAAGGCATGGGACATGTCATGAAGGAATGCCCCAGTTGTTGCGCTTTCATTGCTACCGAGGATGGATATGTAAGTGCTAGTGATGTTGAAGATGATTTAGTCCTTGCTGCTAACATTGATGCAGATCCCACCGAGGGCGATCATGACAAGGAGGCCATCACCATTGACTCCATGGCTACTGCCACAGACTACCCTAGCCTTCTTGTGCAGCGTGTGTTGAGTACACGTGTGGGACATGAAGAAGAGATGAAGATCCAACGCCACAATTTGTTCCATATGTATCTCATTGTGTAGGGTTGTCGTGTTCTCACTATCATTGATAGCGGGAGTTGCAACAACTTGGTGAGTTCAGATTTGGTTGACAAGCTTGGCTTGACCACACGACAACATTCGTATCCATATAAACTTCAATGGTTCAATAATAGTGGTAAGACTAAGGTAACTAAATCAGCACGCATTAGCTTTTTCATAGGCTCTTATTATGATACTGCTGATTTTGATGTTGTCCCTATGCAAGTTTGTTCCATTTTGTTAGGTCACCCATGGGAATTTGATAATGATGCTTTACACCATGGTAGAACTAATACATACACTATCATACATAAGGACAAGAAAATTACCTTGCTGCCTTTGTCTCCTATGGATATTATTAAACATGCTAATGAGATAAAAAATAAACCTCCAACAGACATTGCTAAAAATAATGGGATTAAGTTAAAAGGAGGTGCTTTTCTTGCTACAACTCCTGCTACTGCTGAGTTATGTGATAATCCTGATGCACCATGTTATACTATGTTTTGTCAACCTTTTATGTCTGGTGCATTGCCTGCTGTCACTAACTTTTTGCAGGAGTTCGCTGATGATGGGATGGAGTCGGGGACGACTCCAATTCTACAAGGAGGGGATGATGAGGACATCGCAAGATGGAGTCGAGGACAACTCCAATTCGAGAAGGGGAGGATGATGAGGACATCGCCACGCTAGACACATCGACGCCATGGTCTTCCCCAAGTTGCAATTCGTTTCCAACTCAGCTGCCATGTCGTCCTCGGATTCAGCAGACACGTCGTCATTGTTTTGGTCATAACTTCCTCATACGACATCGAAACGGGCCGTTCTTGGATGAGTTGGAAAGGGGACGACGATGCCGTCGTTTTGGATCTGGTCCCAGCTCCATAAGATCCGTGGATCATTCTGTGTGACCATGGCAAGGTGTTGCATCACCTATTTGGGCCAACTTGGCCATATATCATGTCGGGCCTTAAGCCCAAGTTGTGGGCGCCCAACCCCTAGCCGTCCCCAACCCTAGGTCGAGTCTTAGACTATAAACACAGCCGCCGCCGCTACTACACAATTGGGTTTTGTTTAGAGTTTAGTTTTCCATCAAGAAACTGAATCGTTCATTGTAACTGTGGTGACAAATCCTTTTACAGTGATCCAGGGCCCCCATTCTTGATCTCCTCCACTGTGTCGATTAGTCCTTTGGAACCAAGTTCTTGAACCCTCTATTGATATTCGCGTCATTCATATTTGCAATTTCAGATTGTGTGTTTTACCTTCTTGCTTGTGCTCTTCGATTCGCTTGTAGGAAAAGCCTTCTTGGCGAGGTCAATCAAGTTGTGTTTGGTTGATAACCAACCGAGCAGTGGTGTAACGGTTGCAGGGTTCGAATCGTGTCTGATTTGAAGCTGGATCGCCAACGTCGAGATCTCCACAAATTGAACTTACCGGCTACCTCTCAGAAGATCGGGCCTGTACTCATCAATGGGGATATAAATAGAAGTGGCCTTTGGCCATGGGTGGTGCTAAGCACCTTGGAGGACTTTGTGTCCATGCTTAATAGTGCTTAGGAGCCCTCCATCTCACACATACTTGATAGTGATCATCCGATTGTGTGAGTGAGCGATTCTAGTGCGATTGCATCATGAGGTTGCATCGAGTGGCACTAGGTGATTGAGTTGCAAGCCGGTGGTGCTTGTTACTCTTGGAGGTTGCCACCTCCTAGACGGCTTGGTGGTGGTCTCTGTGGAAGCCCGCAAGAAGCTTGTGCGGCGCTCCAGAGAAGAGCTTGTGAGGGGCATTGTGCTCGCCCCATGGGAGTCGCAAAGAGCAACTTTAGTAAAGCGTGTCATTGAGCTACCCTCACCTTTGGGGTAGGTTCTTGCGGCGCCCGACATGCGGGCTTGGTGGGTGATGCCAATTAGCCGCTGAACCACCAAGTGAGCGGTCGACACAACGGGGACTAGCGTGTTGGCAAACACATGAACCTCGGGAGAAAAATCATCGTGTCAACCTTGTTCTTCCTGTTGGTTTGCATCCCCGTTACACAAGCTTGTGATTACTTTCATATACATTGAGCTTGTGTTGTTGCTTTTGTAATTAGTTAGCTTGTGTAGCTTGCTAGTTACCTTCTTGCTTGTATAGCATAGAAGTAGCTCCCTTGCGTGGCTAATTTGGTTTGTGTAACCTTGTTAGTCACATTGCTTAGTTTGTGTAGCTAAGTAATTGCGCTCTCTAATTTGGCATGGTTGCCTTGTTATTGAGCATTGCTAGTGAGCTTAGGTGGCTTTGTGCTTTTGCTTACTAGCATGTGTAGGAGCTCCCTTGTTGCTTAAAGTACTAGTGGCATAGGTTTGTGTGACCTTGCTCCTAGAATTGGTTAGGAGAGTTCTAGCTAGCCTAGCACCTTTGTTGCTTAATTAGTATCTTTGGAAGGTGCTAGAGAACATAGATAGAGGGGTGTAGTCTTGGCTAGACCAATAGTTCTAATTCCACACTTGTTTTGGTTAGCCGACGCGATTAATTTTAGAAAGGACTATTCACCCCCCCTCTAGTCGCTATCTCGATCCTTTCAATTGGTATCAGAGCTAGGTCTCTCATTTGTGGTCTTCACCGACCCGAGAGGATGGCGGCTTATGGGCTAGATGTTGATTGTCCACACATTTTTGATGGCACACACTTTACACGATGGAAAAATTAGATGATATGCAATCTTAAGTTTATTTGCCCTCAAATATGGTAGATGGTAGATGTAGGCTTTTCTCATATGTTGGATGAAGATAATCTAACTCAAGCACAAGAGAAATGCCTAGATCTCGACATCCAAGCTACTAACATCATGTATCGATCTTTGCATGATTGTATATTTGGAGAGATCATTGGGGGAATACCACCCATGAGATTTGGAGTTATCTCAATGAGAAATATGGGACAATCTCTGATGATGATGATGAGCCCAAGATGGAGGCACATGAGTGTGTTGAGCATAACCACAATTTGGTGATTGTGGATGATTGCTCCACCTCATGGTCAAGTAATGATGATAATAATCATATCACAAGATCACTTGACAAGATTGATGATGATGCCACAAGTGATGCCAATGATGATGCTACTCCATGCACACTTGATGGTGATAATGATGGATCATGCTCGGGCTATGAGAGTGATGTTTCTTCAAGCTCTCCAACTACATCACATTGCTTCATGTCATAAGGTGACACTAAGGTATCTAATGCAAATGTGATTGATCTTGATTCATATGAGGAGCTTCTAGATAGATATTGTTGCATGATCAAAGCTTTAGAAAAAGAGATGGCTAAAACCGAGAAATTGAAAAATGAAAACTCTTTTCTAAAGAACACATGTGAACAACAAAAGCATCTACTTTATGTTACTACTTGTTCACATGAGAAGCTAAAATTGGCTCATGAGGAACTTAGTGTTGCTCATGATAACTTGGTACAAGACCATGCTTTTCTCACTAAGAAGATTTCTAATGGAAAAACTAAAACTAGTGAGAGCTCATCACATGGGTTAATTGATCAATCACATATTATTGCTAACCCTTGTGATGTAGGCAAGAAGCATGTATCCACCTCTTGTGATGACTTATTAGATATGCCATGCTCTTCACATATAGATGCTTGTTCTACTTCTATGTCTTGTGAGACTAACCTTTTGAAGGAGAACAATGAGCTCAAAAATGAAGTGAAGAATTTGAGCAACAAGTTAGAGAGGTGCTACAACTCAAAAGTCACCTTTGAGCATATGTTGAAGACTCAAAGAAACTATGGTGACAAGTGTGGCCATGGCTTCAAGAAGAAGATGACAAATGGTGAAAGAAAGAGAGAGAGAAAGATGAAGAAGCTACAACAAAGAAAGCTCTCTCATACCATGTGCTACCGGTGTCATGAAGCGGGACACCTTGCAAATAGTTGCCCTAACATTGAGAAGCTCAAGAAAATAAAAGAAGATGAGAGGCTCAAGCATGTCAAGTGCTTCAAGTGCCGCACTTGGGGTCATCTTACCTCAATGTGCCTAACCAAGAAATTGGTGAAGCAACAAGTGAAGCCTCAACCAAAGCCACAAGTTGAGCAAGAGAAGACACCCCAAGTTCAAATCAAGATCAACCATGAAGATGGTGGTAATTTGATGATAAAGAAGAAGAAAACAAGAAGGGGTGGAAAGGCAAGGCATCCAATGCAAACTCAAGATGCCAAGATGATGAGCAAGAATGAAGATGAGAAGAAAGATCATGCTCACATCAAGCACTTCAAGTGTGGAAGTGTGGGACACTTTGCCTCTAAGTGTCCTACCAAGCTTGAGAAGAAGGCTCAAGCAATCCATGAGAGGCAAGGCAATGAGAAGCACCACATGAGCAAAGAAGAGAAGGCTCAAGCAAAGAGAAAGTGCTACTCATGCCGGGAAAGGGGACACATGGCACATTCATGTCCCCTAGGTAAAATTTCTAAGCCTATTTCAATTGATGATCATGATATGCTTAGAAAGGATGGTGATGGTACCTCTATGGTTGCTATTGCAAAACATCCCGCTACTCATACTAAGGCGTTGCCTAAGTATGTTGCTCCTAACTTGAGAGGACCCAAAATTGTTTGGGTACCATCAAAAAGTGGATGATTGTTTGTAGGTACCATCGGCATTGGAGGCTTGGTTCAAATGATATTCATCTTGTTGATCATGTAATTGAGCCAAGTATTGCTAAGTGATGATCATTATCCCAATGCCATGACAAATTGAGTGGAGTCCAAATGTGCTACAACATACAAGTGTCAATTTCAAGTGGTTGGTGATTCATTGTATATATTTGATGACATGCAAATAATTGAGTTGAAGCTTGCTAGTTGGATGATCATGAGCTAACCAAGGTATATCTTTTGTTGATCATTTCATTTGGGTGCATATGAGTTGATTGAATTGGATAAATATACAATGTTGCTTGCTATGAGATGATTGAATGGATAATTGATTAGTAGTCAAGTTTGGATTGATTTGTATTGGATAAGTTCATAAGATGACATTTAGTAAGTGGATTGAATGGATATGTCTTATGGAAGTATTCAAACAAGTTAGTTTTAAGTTTGATTCACATTTGATGAAGTATAGCTCAATTATTGAAATCTGTCCTATAATTGAGAATCTGAGCTAGCTATGATCTTAGCCATATTTGAGTAATCAAAACTAATTGGATTGGCATAAAAACTGGTGTACATGATGCTGTACAATTTTCATGAGAATTGGATAAGAAATGCTTCGGTTTTGGAGTGGATCTTGTCAGCTATAGTGCAGCAGTTTTCAGCATGTAGCAATGGTGGAAGAATTGATATATGGCAGCAATCTAGAAGTCAAATGAAGCTCAATTTTTTTTACAGCTGCTAGATAACTTAGTAAAGAACATCTCCACCAAATTTCGTGGTATTTGGATTTATACTTTGGGAGATATGCTTATTTCTTTGAAGGGTATAAAATCTGTCAGAAAAGTGACAAATGTTGGATTGATCTAGAGTCACTTTGATTGAAAGGTCCTCAAGTTGGAAACATGTTTACAAGTGTTTGAGGTACCTAAGTTTGGTTTTGAGATGATCTAGAAGCATGACAAGATATGAGTACAAGGCTATTTGATTATGGAGTGTACTTTGCACACATTCGGTACTAAAATTGAAAGATCAAGATCAAACTCAAGATGAAGTTGAAGTTTAAGTTCTAGTGACTATTGGAAATCATTTGGTAGAAAGAAAAGGACTTAAACAAGAAGAAAGAAAAGGACTTAAAGAAGGAATCAAGGTTACTGACCAAGTTAAGTCCATCACTTGGATCAATCAATCAAGTCATTTCAAGTGAGTATCAAGAATGATTCTTGGAGAGAGGTCACTTCTCCCTAGTGTAGGGGCTTGCCGCCTATGTGTAGGTGAACCAAGTGTGGTACTTGGAAGGCTAACATGGAAGTGGTGATCCGAGGAACATTTGAGATGCTTAGTTGAAGCAATCAAAAGGGTTGATCAAGAAAAGCAAGCAACACCCAAAAGAGAGCTAGTCATGATATTTCAAGTGGTATTCTCAAATTGATGCTCTCATACAAGCAAAGATCAAAAGATAAAACAAGCCAACCACAACAAGAAAGTGCACTTGATCATAAGTGGTATTCATTTCATATGGGTAAAGAATGAAATTCAACATGGTATCTATTGGCCTTCACCAAGCTTATAATTGGACTTCACATTGCTATTGGACTAATGAATTAGAATCTATGTGACTATCCTCTACTCCAACATAGCAAAGGTATCATTGTAATGTGCATGATCATTTCATCCCTTACTAGTATGCGTATAGTGCATATAGTACATACTTCATAGGATCATGCATAACAAATGAAATGCTTAAATTCATAGCCTACCACTATTGTTTGAATGATTACTTGATCTAGTGGTTAGTACATGAATTTGTTCATGAGCTAGTGAACCCAAGTACTTGACTCAATTTGGATTGCTAACAAGTGACAAGTACAACATTGGCAAGATAACCCTTGCAAGAGGTGTGAAGAAGCTTGTCATTGGTTCAAACCAGACTTGGAAGCTTAGGCAAATCAATTTAGTTCAAGTCAATCATAGAAGCTCATGATAGTGATAAGAGTACAAGCACAAGACAACAATGCAAATGGATATCTAGTTTGTTCATTTCAAATGGTATCTAGACTCAAGTATTTCATCAAGAATCTACAAGTAATGTCTAGATCAACTCACAAGTGATATCCTATAAGTGGTACTCATGAACATAGCAAATGTTCAAGAAATGGTCTTTATTGATAAATCAAACAAGTGGTTCCATACTAGAAGATTCTTTCAAATGGTATTCACTTCATACAAGTGGTATCGTATCTATACATAGTATCAATCATGCAAGACGATGGTTCCACAAGTGATCCTCAGCTTTAAGTGATCATCAAATGAAGAATGCATCCCTCACCTACAAGAGCTCAAGTGTATCAAATGGATGACCCATGCTATCACATAGGGGGGAGGTGTCTCACAAATTGGTATCAAGAAAAGATCCTATGTGTGGTATCTCAAGAAGCCCTATACAAGATACAAGTGATATAAGTTACAAGTGGTATCTACAAGTGGTGTCATTCCAACAATCAAGTGATGTCCATAAAAAATGCAAGATTCAAGTCTCAACCATCTACCCCATATGCATACCTTTGCATCAATGAGAAGCACACCTTTTATAGAAATTGATGACAAAGGGGGAGAGATTGTACAAAGATATGAAAGCTTGCTTTGAGATTGAGATTATACAAGGGGGGGAGATAAGATACAAAAGCTCAAAGAAGTAGAGGTTGGACATGGACATGGACAAAGAGGGAGCAACATTGAAGAAAAGAGATGGATCAAATTTCTTGGACAAGAGAAGCACACAAGTAGGGGGAGCAAGCTCATGAACTTTGATTGATTGCATTTGATATGTGCATATTCATGTGCTTGCTTGCATTGCATAAGCTTTCAAATTCAATATGCATGCTTGTGTGGTGTATGCTAGTTGTAGAACTTGAATAATGATTTGATAACTAGCATGCATAGGATGATAGCTAGACACTTGGAATGTTTTTTAAGTAATGCTAGTACCTTGCTTTTAATGTTGATCTCACAAGGTGTCTAGTGCTTTTATTTCCAAGTGATATCTAGCTAACCATGGTGCTAAGGATGAACTTAAAGGTGCAACTCCGATTGGTACACGCTTCAAAGGTTTATTCTATACACCTTAGCATCATTTTGTAGTAATTACTCTCCCATAATTTTAATCTATGCATATGTGCGAGCTTCAAATCAAACACTCTAGCACATATGTAGGGGGAGCTAATACTACCATCTCGGGTTTGTGGTACTTGTCCAAAATCATTTTCATATGGTAAAATTGCTTGGGCAAGCAACATGAATCCAAAAGAGCTTAATTTCTATACCTTTGTAGAGTTGTCATCAATTACCAAAAAGGGAGAGATTGAAAGGTCCTTGTGTGGTTTTGGTAATTGAGTGACAACCTAGGTGGACTAATTGTGTTTATGTGAGATACACAGGTAATTAGTCCACAGGTATATATATGTGAGCAACATATGCCATGAAGGTGAAAATGGCTTGGAGATGTTGCAAAGCTCACACATGTGATGATGAAGGAGCGCATTGCACATGAGACATGACATTGAGTCATGTGATCAAGGTGGAGAAGATCAAGACATGACTTGGCTTGATGGACTAGTTGCAAGCGTGAAGGGCAAGTCGAAGGCTTTGGAGCGATGGACCACGTGACGGTGAAGCTTGAGCAAGACTTGGCACCGATGGACGAAGGCAATGGTGAAAAGTAAGTGTTGTCAAGATTGATGAACCAATATGATCACGTGATGATATGAAGTGGATCATATTATTGTTGATCATGTTGGTGCATGTGTTGCATCGACATTGGAGGAGATGGAATGGAATGCACAAGGCAAAGGTATAACCTAGGGCATTTCATTTCACCGGTCATAGGTGTGTAGAGAAGGTGATGACCGGGTTTAGGATAGATGGACATACTATCAAGTGGGGCAAACTTGTTTGCATATCGGTCATCTAGTGCCACACGAGTGATCTAACTTTACATCGTCGCTAGGATCGAGTGGCGTGGCAAGTTGAGTGGCTAACACCCTTGAAAATGTTTGTGAAAATATGCTAACACATGTGCACAAGGTGATACACTTGGTGGTTGGCACATTTGAGCAAGGGTGAAGAAGATAGAGTTGAAAACGAGTTACTCGCGTTGGTTATAGAGTGACCGGACGCGCCGGTATGATGACCGGACATGTCCGATATTTGGTGACGTACTCAGCGACTGGACACGTCCGGTCGCCACACCGGACGCGTCTGGTGTGAATCAGCAAAATCGGTGTTCGGTGGAACAGTTGATCGGATGCTAGCAGCGTCCGGTCTGGTGTAACCGGACATGTCCGGTCATCCGTGGGTGCTTACTGTACTCGACCAGACGCTGAGGCTCAGCATCCGGTTAGTTTCTAACTGTCACGTCTGGTCGGCCCTAGAGGCTTACTGGACTCGACCGGATGCAGCGGTTGAGTGTCCAGTCGTTTTGTGCTGAGCGTCTGGTCATCTTGTCAGAGAGCCGTTGGAGGCAATGGTAGGACATGTGGCGGTCAGACAGCTACCGGACACGTCCGGTATAGCGACCGGACACGTTCGGTATTCACGATCGGTGCGTCTGGTGCAGTGTCCGGTGCAGCGTCCGATCGACCCAAAAAATGCCTAGTGAAGGGGTAACGGCTAATTTAGCCCATGGGGCTATAAATAGAAGTGGCCTTTGGCCATGGCTGGTGCTGAGCACCTTGGGGGACTTTGTGTCCATGCTTAAGAGTGCCTAGGAGCCCTCCATCTCACACATACTTGATAGTGATCATCCAATTGTGTGAGTGAGCGATTCTAGTGCGATTGCATCATGAGGTTGCATCGAGTGGCACTAGGTGATTGAGTTGCAAGCCGGTGGTGCTTGTTACTCTTGGAGGTTGCCACCTCCTACATGGCTTTGTGGTGGTCTCCGTGGAAGCCCACAAGAAGCTTGTGCGACGCTCTGGAGAAGAGCTTGTGAGGTGCATTGTGCTCGCCCCGCGAGAGTCGCAAAGAGCAACTTTAGTAAAGCGTGTCATTGAGCTACCCTCACCTTTAGGGTAGGTTCTTGTGGTGCCCGATGTGTGGGCTTGGCAGGTGATGCCAATTAGCCACCGAACCACCAAGTGAGCGGTTGACACAACGGGGACTAGCGTGTTGGCAAACATGTGAACCTCAAGAGAAAAATCATCATGTCAACCTTGTTCTTCCCGTTGGTTTGCATCTCCGTTACACAAGCTTGCGATTACTTTCATATACATTGAGCTTGTGTTGTTGCTTTTGTAATTAGTTAGCTTGTGTAGCTTGCTAGTTACCTTCTTGCTTGTGTAGCTTGCTAGTTACCTTCTTGCTTGTGTAGCATAGAAGTAGCTCCCTTGCGTGGCTAATTTGGTTTGTGTAACCTTGTTAGTCACATTGCTTAGTTTGTGTAGCTAAGTAAAATTTGGCATTGGTTGCCTTGTTATTGAGCATTGCTAGTGAGCTTAGGTGGCTTTGTGCTTTTGCTTACTAGCATGTGTAGGAGCTCCCTTGTTGCTTAAAGTACTAGTGACATAGGTTTGTGTGACCTTGCTCCTAGAATTGGTTAGGAGAGCTCTAGCTAGCCTAGCACCTTTGTTGCTTAATTAGTATCTTTGGAAGGTGCTAGAGAACACAGATAGAGGGGTGTAGTCTTGGCTAGACCGATAGTTCTAATTCCGCACTTGTTTCGGTTAGCCGACGTGATTAATTTTAGAAAGGACTATTCACCCCCCCCCCCCCCTCTAGTCGCCATCTTGACCCTTTCAGGATTGTAGGGGTAGGGTAGGTCCTAGGCTCATCCATCTACATGGCTATGCTCATGGGGTGACAGCCGACATCATCGGGCCCTCCTCGTGTCCCGGGGTGATTGGGAATGATGGGAACGTCGACAGCACGATGGCGCTCCGTAGACAGCCACGCTGGCGAGGCAAACCCCAACTTCGGCATCCGAGCTCTCTATGGCTATAAAGGTGGGGGGCTTCGCATGTTACTCTGCATGGCGAACCTAGCGGTGGACGCTTTGGAACCTCTACTGGCCTAAGGTGGTCTAAACGGGGCGGCACCATGGGTGGCTTTGGCCATGGTGACTATGGTGGGTGTGTCATGTAGGCGTTGGTGTTCCCAAGCTCTAGTGGCTCAGCAAGGCCAGTCCTTGGCTTAGGTGCGTGTGCGTGTGTGTAGTGCATCATAACGGCAAAAAGATCGACCTTTGGCCCTCCCAAGGGGGAGAACATGGCAGCGCAGCCATGACATGTCCACGACTAGCACGGGCTAGCGGTGTAGGAGCTCACTATGGTGGTGGGGTAGGTAGGATGGTGGTGCGGTGGAGAGTTGAGGCTATGGTGAGTCCAGGCAGTGCAGGGAGAACCACGACGTCGGTGTAGGTGATGGGGGAGGTGTCCTCTACTCTGGTGACTCCAGCAGTGTGTCGATGGCTCGGGCCTCCTTCCTTCCCCTTATCCCCCCATATCCTGCCTTCTCTTCCCTTCTTTGGACTTGGTCTTGGTAGGTGGGTAGCCACAGAATGGCGGTGGGTGATGGGAGAGCGCTAGGGTACCAGAGGAGGGGTTCTTATATAGCTGGGTGGAGGCCATGGCACTCGGCGAATGGCAAGGGAGGTGGAAGGCCACGTGTAGGGTGATCAAGCCTCCTAGGCTAGGGTTTTGGGGCACGCGGGGTGGATGTGCACCCACAGGCGCTCCCAATTCGAAACCCCGATGGTCAAAAAGGTGAATGGGGTGGCATCAATAGTATGGGGCCATGGTGGCAACATTAGCACGGTGCGATGCTAGATGGGGTGGCATGGCGAGCCATGGATCATGGACATGGCGTCCATCTGTGGGCCGGTGCCCAACGGCTCAAGGCATAGACGACAAGGATGCGAGGCATGACCTCAGATGCTCTCACCGGTGAGGTGCTTTGCCTCAGTAGGGAAAAGCAGAGGAGAGGGGGAAATAGAGGGGATGACAAGCGGGTCCCACCTATTAGCGGTAGGGAGAAGGCGACGGTGTCTGTGTCGCAATGTGGGGTGTGGGCATGTGCCGTTGCTAGGCTACGCACATGGATGGGGTGCTGGGCCGTGTTGCTAGGCCAACGGCGATGGGTTATGGGCGCTGGTGGCTAGGCCACAATGTTGGGCTGCTTTCCCCTTTCTATTTCTTGCCCCTTTTCTAATTCCTTTTTTGTTTCCTATTTTCATTCTATGGTATACCTTGGGCTCCTATGCATGTATACATGTGTTACCAAGCATGTACACATCCTTATGGGGTCCATTAGGGGTCAACTAGGGTATTAGGGTCAATGCCAAGGGTTGGCAATGAACACACAACAAGTTTGTTAAAAGGTATACTTGATTTTCTTTCATCACATAAAATCATGAAGAAGCAACTCACAAGTTGTTTAATATGCAAATGCTCAATCATGCTAACTTGGGATCTACTTGTGCAAATACAAGGGTGGCTTCCTAGTTACAGGGACAGGGGTTCCCGATCTTCCATCAGGTTCAAGATAACTATCGATTTGGTGGAGATTGACACACCGATCCGGCTTTAGATCACAAAGACCAGAACCCTGCAACCTTTGCACCATGTCTCCTTGGGTTATCAACCACATCACAATCCAGTTGACCTCACCAAGAAGGCTAATCCCAGCTACAAATCGAAGAACACAAGCAAGAACAAGATAAAACACAACTCAATTGAAGTGACAATTGCAGATGAATGATTAAGCACTCGAAGTTGGGGTCTTACAAACTGATAATGGCGACTGTTCAATGACAGATTGATCTAAAGGAAAACCCAAACCCTAATGTAGGTGGTGGCTACTGAATATATAGCCTAAGGGGCATGCAAGCACCCTTATTCATGTCCCTAAGGAGCCCTGGCATGTTACAAGGCCTAAACAGTCCAAAAGACGGCGACGCAGCGCCCTGATAGATTCTAGACATCAACTTCTTTCGATGATTCCTATTGATTGGAATGGAATTTTGTTGTGGGACTACTTTCATTGGTTGCCTTATCAAATTATCTTACCATCCATATATGGATCATTGAAAATGGAGTCCGTATGCTATCGGCGTCCATTTTACTATATGCTGCTCCTAGAGCCCTAGATGGACTCGAACTTGACTTGAATTGGGCCTCCAACTTGGCTTGGACGCCCTTGCTTGCCTCCTAAAGTGGTGCACAAGGGAGAGGACGTCCAAGGGCTTCATTTATGTGTTCTCCATCTCCTTAGGGCGTGCTCCCACTTGGGCCAGGGTCCCAAGGGTGAAAAACAAGCCCATAATGATGATGTAGCTCCCGACAGAAACAGCGATAGCATGTCTTGATGATTTGGTGGCCTTGCCGACGTGATATTGAGATGAGAAAAGATCTATTTGAAAGCTTATCAAATAAGCTTTCTATCAAGTGCTCATTGACCTCGATCGCACTCTAGATGAATGAGTTATGACCTTCCCAATGAAGAATTATGGGGCCGCCGATGAACTAAAAGTTCAACTTTGATGGACTTGCACTTTGAGACATATTTGTACCTACAAGCAAACAATGACATGTACATGTGGAACCAAGTGAATTGTACCAAAAATCGCTATGTAAATGTAGGAATGAGATCACCTTATAATCAATGGTCATATCTAAAGGTGTCATGTTCTCATCATCCTCCCCTTCTTGACAACAAACCATCCTCGGTTTGAGCTTAGCAGAAGGACAGGTTCTAGCTGAAGGACTTCCAGGTCATAATATCTATAGGAAATCTTAGAGGGTGGAGGAGGGTGCCTTGCTATTGCTAGGAAACCTTTTGAGCCCACAAATCTCGATCTAGGATCTCTCGACACCATAGCATGCGTTCATCCCCGACGTTGGTGAAGATGGCACTAGCAAGGCTTCTCTTAGGGCTCCTCATCCTCTCTGATGTTAGAGGGAGTTTTGTGAGGTGGTTCTTCCCCAAGCTTCTTCTAGGCATCATCCCTGCTCGTGGCAAAAATTCAGAGGCACGGTGAAGGTTAGTTACGCCTTCGTCCAGCTTCTACGCTTCATGAGATGTTCATCGCTCAGTGCGAGGATAAACCTACAGTCATCGCTAAAATTTAGCTTATGCGATGCTTATGCTGATTTGTTATGAGAGAAAAACATTGTTCATTTGCTGAAAAGTATTGCTGAAGTAGTGCTGAAGAATAGGGCTAAGGTTTTTATCATCATAATTGTAGTTGCTGATAGATCCTTGTTATTTTGTACACCTGGTGAATGAAAAGTGTAACAGAGTTAATCAAAAAAGAATGTCTTTTGGTGATTTTGAACATTGTTACCTCACTGTGATGCTAGTGTGGTGTTGCTTTGTATATGCAAACCGCCATATGGTATGGCTTTGTAATCGCGTCCATTGTTACTATAGAGATCAATACCTTTATTATGCAACATCAGCTGATGAACTTTGTCATGTTAGTGTCCATTGTTATTGTAAAAAGTAAGCTATGTGTTTAGTAAGATACTAAGGCCCAGCTGAATTAGTATCAACACTGTACAATTATGTCACCGTCGGATATAAGCGTCGTTAAAAAAAATTGTATCACTGCCGCTATTCGTCGTTAGGTGCTAACATCACCTTTCCAACGTTCAATTTCTGTATGACACGCCCGTCATTAGGTGCTATGCACCATCTTGTTTAAGGACCCAATCACCACCACCGGTATCCTTCACCACCGATATCATCAAAATTTGCAAGCCAGCGCGAGTGAAAGGTCCTAATATGGCTAGAGGGGGGGTGAATAGCCTATTTAAAAATCTACAAATTAACTAGAGCAATTTGATTAGTATGACAAATAGCATAATGCAAACGTGCTCTAGCTCTACAAGGGTTGCAAGCCACCTATCCAACAATTCTAGTTGCAATGATTACTTAGGCACACAAACTTGCTACTCCAAAGAGCTCAACTAGATGAATGTAAATAATAAAGCAAGCTCTCAATTCTAATTACACTAAAGAGATTGTATCAACTAGTTTGCAAGAATGTAAACAAGTAAGTAGGGTGATTATACCGACGTGTAGGGGATGAACCAATCACAAGATAAAGATCAAGCCAATCACCGGGAGAATGTAAATGACAAGAGACAACCGATTTTTCTCCCGAGGTTCACGTGCTTGCCAACACGCTAGTCCCCGTTGTGTCGACCAACACTTGGTGGTTCGGTGGCTAAGAGGTGTTTCACAAACCTCGTCCACACGATAGGACACCGCAAGAACCGACCCACAAGTGAGGTAACTCAATGACACGAGCAATTTACTAGAGTTACTTTTTGGCACTCCGCCGGGGAAGGTACAACTCCTCTCACAATCACCGAAGGCGGCCACGAACAATCACCAACTCGTGCCGATCCTTCACCGCTGCTCCAACCGTCTAGGTGGTGGCAACCACCAAGAGAAACAAGCGAAATCCGCAGCGCAACACGAATACCAAGTGCCTCTAGATGCAATCACTCAAGCAATGCACTTGGATTCTCTCCCAATCTCACAATGATGATGGATCAATGATGGAGATGAGTGGGAGGGCTTTGGCTAAGCTCACAAGGATGCTATGTCAATGAAAATGTGCAAGAGTTATCCCTTGAGCCGGCCATGGGGCTATAAATAGAGCCCTCATCAAATAGAGCCATTGTACCCCTTCACTGGGCAAAACACGCTCTGACCGGACGCTCCGGTCATACTGACCGGACGCTGGCCCCCAGCATCCGATCACCCGATGGATGCCACGCATCACCTGCTTCAAACGCTGTTCGTCAGATTTCAACGGCTACAAAGCTGACCGGACGCTCCGGTCAAAACTGACCGGATGTTGAAGCCCCAGCGTCCGGTCGTTTCCAGTAAGCTCCCCGATGCATGTTTTTCTAACCGGACGTGTCCGGTCCACCTTGACCGGACGCAGACCAGCGTCCGGTGCTCAACCCTAGCGACTGTGCCGTCTGACAGCTCGACCGGACGCAGCCCTTCAGCGTCCGGTCGCTGAGTGACCCAGCGTCCGGTCAGTAGACCGACGCCAGCATCATTTCGACCAACTCCATTTCAACTCTAACTTCTTCACCCTTGCTCAAATGTGCCAACCACCAAGAATTTTGCATCCGGCGCAATAGAAAATAGACATTTCATTTTCCCGAAAGCGCCGAATGCATATGTGTTAGCATATTTTCACAAATATTATCAAGGGTGTTAGCACTCCACTAGATCCTAAATGCATATGCAATGAGTTAGAGCATCTAGTGGCACTTTGATAACCGCATTCCGATACGAGTTTCACTCCTCTTAATAGTACGGCTATCTATCCTAAATGTGATCACACTCACTAAGTGTCTTGATCACTAAAACAAAATGGCTCCTACATTTTATACCTTTGCCTTGAGCCTTTTGTTTTTCTCTTTCTTCTTTTCCAAGTTCAAGCATTTGATCATCACCATGCTATCACCATTGTCATGATCTTCGTCATTGCTTCATCACTTGGAGTAGTGCTACCTATCTCATAATCACTTTGACAAACTAGGTTAGCACTTAGGGTTTCATCAATTAACCAAAACCAAACTAGAGCTTTCAGCGAGGCTCCCGCGCGTTTTTAGAATTTTTGGCACGTTTGTAGTTAGCTTACAAAGACTGCTACCCACCCAGCCGCCACCCTGTCCATCTCCTCCTCAAGTGTTACTATTCCTCACCTACTCATCAGCGTGCAAGCTGCCACTCATCGCCGACAAGCTAGTCCTGTCCACCAGCCGAAGCAAAGATATATAGACGCCACTATATAAGCCAGGGTCATGTCATCGAGGTATCACGGAGTAACCCCCACCCTCTTGACACTAATTGCACAGGGCCACAGACCACGTGCCTACTATCTCCCACAGAGACTGATGGTCGCCTGCGCTACTTTGGGCAATGGGCTCCTTCCCCGTTGGCATGTGGTGTCCATGAAAGTAACTCGTGATTTATGGCTGCAACTTACATAAGTCCTTAGGTTGGCCAGAGCAAGCACCTTCCACCATTTTGTGTGCCCTCAGAGCACTAGACCCACCCCTCAAAGGTGGTCTATCCACAAACTCCTCATCCCAATGCCCCTCGGGGACCATATGACATCCCTCTAGGACTCTGTGTTCCTGCCATAGGAACTACCCTTGGTGCACTCCATACACCATGGCAACCTCTCACTCTAGCCAGTATCTCCAAGAATCAGGTCGAGGGCAAGGAATATCTCTAGAACTTCTCACATCACCACCACCCACTCGGGATTCATCGCTCCCGCCACGTATCAAACCATATACCTCATGGGGGTGCCTCGCGGCTAAACCCCGTCCACCATCCACATCATCCAAACATCCATCACACATCACCTAACAAGGATTATATGTAATTATGATGGAAGTAAATGCAAGCAAGCAGACATGCATATATAAGTGCGAGCGTGGAGCTGGGTAATCAGGGTAAAGTGGTTTCAATCAAGGCAATCAAGGCTCAGCATTAGCATGCATCACATAATCTAGCAAAGGAATAAATGTAAAACGTGCAATGCCTAATGGGATTCTCTAAGTAAAGGTGCTGCCATGACACCTGTGGTGTAGAGGAAGTAGTGGTTTGCGTCTCTGGAAGTCGTTGTCATTGATCAGCGGGAGTCTCCTTCTCCATCCGAGGCGTCCTTGAATCCATCCGAGCTCAAATCGTCGCTACACAAGACAAAGCGAGAACGACCACCAATAAGAAACAATAAAACTGAAACAAAACCTAACTCAACTAAACTCAAAAGCAACACTAGGAGGTAGGGCAGGATTTTAGAAAAATTATGAAACTGGTTTCATAATTTTTGAAGCCAGGATGAATTTGATATGGATTTTAGAAAAACAGAAAAAGGGGAAAGCAGGGACTTGGCTGGGCTCACGTGAGCTGCTGCTGGCCCAACAGCAAGGAGAGGAGGGAGCTTCGGCGCGGGCTTAACCCAGAGCTGGGCCTGGCGCTGACGATGACGGCCTAGAGGAAAAGAAAGAGGGAGAGCCCTGGTGGGTCACGGGATGTGCTCACGTCTTGTGGGCTTTCTGCTCCACACAGCAGAGGAGGAAAAGGGATACAGAGTGTTCCCCAGGTGCTTGGTCGAGCGCCTGAGCGTCAGGCGGCTCCATGACCGGCGCCTCCGAGCAACAGGGCCGCGCGAGGGTGAAGCTAGGATGGCTGCGGCGGCGCCAGAGACAGGTGGGGGCAGGGCGAGGGGCTTTGGCTGTGTGGCGGCCACACGTACAGGTGCCCAGAGCAGTGCCGGCCCTGGTGGGTGGGGGGGGGGGGGGGGGGGGGGAGGGGCAACAGCCGAGCACCCTCGCGGGGGGCAAGTCAAAGTATATAATACTTCATACCCTTTAGCTATAGTCCATTAGGATTTAGGACTAATGAGAAGATGCAGCGGTTCATCAGTAAAAGGAATCGTCGGCCTCTTTCTTTCCGGGAGGCAAGGAGCCGAGCTGCCAACACCCGCACACGCGCATATTGGAATCGTGAGTCACGACTTTTGGACTTCTGGCGAGACGGCGAGACTGCGAGAGACGCAGCGCCGATCACCAGTTCACCACGCGATCACCAGCGCAGATCACCGAGACACCGATGCCCGAGTTCCGGTCTTCCAGAAGCCAGACGATGGCGTTCCAGACGACAGCGGTGACCAGGCAACTGAGGCAGGGCTCGACGAAGTCGACGACATCTGATCTTGGTTATTGCCTTCTGCCCTTTTTGTGATTTGTGAATCTTGGTTCTGAATAAGTTCATATCCAAATTGTCTGGGCCCTAGATTTTTTTTGTCCTTATTCAATTTTTGTGTAGTACTTTGTACTCATATAGTCATGGTGTTAGAATTTTAGAATGTTACCTAAGAAACATTTATCGAGAACTCGCGATAAGTTCCCCAGAGAACCCTCAAAATCCTAGGACCGACACGTACTGCCCAGGTGGCAGCTTCGGCAGTGAGCGTGGCAGGGCACGGGCGGCGAACCCGTGGTCAGGAGGCCAGGGGTGCAGCGGCGTTCACCGTGCAAGCGCGGCGCCCGCGTGCAGGTTCGCCTATGGCTGTGTCCGAGGGCGCGTGCGAGGCGTGGCAGCGGTTAACAGGGGCGACGGCTCGTTGGCCAGTAAACAGAGAGCGGCGGTGCGAAGGCCGGGCAGTGGTGCAGGTGTCCGTGATCGCGTCGGCGCGTACGCGTTGCGATGCTCGTGCCGGTGTCCATGGCCGCGAGGAACAGCGCGAGTCTCGCCGCGGTAAGCACGAGCGCTACAGCGTGCGCGTCTTGGTGGTTAGGGCTTCTAGAGCGACGCGTGCTCGACGTCGGAGCGTGTGCGTGACGGCTCACGCCCGTGCTTGTGGATACGGGGCTCATCCGCGCGGCCACGGCTGTGGGCGGCAAGCGGTAGCGACGATGAGCTGAGGCTCGTGTGGCGACGTCAAAGAAGATCGGCCGCGCGGCTCCGCGTGCAGATGCGCGTGGTGCCCATGGTGCGTGCTCCCATGACCGTGAATGCGGCTCGAAGGCCAGACAGGCAGGCAACCAGGTAAAAGGGCGGGCTTTGGGTCGGACGGCTCACCGGAGGGCTCGGCGACGGCAGATCGCGTGGTGCCGGTCGGGCTCGACGCAGGCACGACGTGCGCGCCGGCGAGGTGGCTCGGAACGGCACGGCTCTGCTCTGGGGTTCCGCGTCCTTCGTGGCGTCTCCGGGGCCGGGTCGGCGTCGCGTGTGGGACGAGGTCATGGCTTCTCGGTGGCGTCGTGGCACAAGGTGGCGTGGTGATGGCTCGGTGCCGTGGTGGCGTCGTTGACACGCGCGTGAGGAGCAAGGGAGGGAAACTGGGCTGTTGCTGGGCGTTGGGCCAGAAGAGGAGCTAGGCTCCGGTACTTGCCGCTGGGGTATTTGTACGTACATATACACGTATAGAGCCTAGTGGTGTACGCGGTTATCTGCACTGCACGCTTCAGCTTGTATTCGTGGTAGGACAGCTCCGAGAAAACTACTGGGACTAAGGGAGCCGCTGCTTCTATATGTGCTTCACATTAGCGGACAATTGGCACAGGAGCATGCACGCTCGGCAACACCTGCTGCTGGACGTGCAGCCAAGAGGTAGGCCACGAGCGCGCTGGGCTAGAGGGAGATGCAGGAGGAAGCTTTGGCCCAAAGAATTAAGAAGACGTTTTCTATTTTCTACACAAGGACTTTAGGAGAAGGGCTACCTCCAAGGCTCCAAGCACAACAAGATTAGAATCAAGTCACACATATATATGCTACATACTATATGAGGTGCACAATATTATTGTAAATTCAGTTGAATAAGATGGGAGAGATTAGGGTTTTGTTTTTAGGAATATTGCCTTGCCATGATGTTGACTTAGTCAATAACATGGCAATGGTGTTATTGCTGCAAAAATTTTGAAGTCCTGGATTTTTAGATCAGAGCGAGACGGAGGATAGTTAACTACTCACTACATGCAACACACATTGCAACGGAAATTTTGGAAAGTTGGGATTTTTATATTACACTGAATCATGGGATGTTACAGTCCCCCCCCCCCTACAGGAATCTCGTCTTTGAGATTAAGGCGATACTTAGTCGGTGAAGAGGTGGGGGTGCTGCTTCCGAAGCTCTTCTTTCTCCCAGGTTGCTTCTCTTTCAGTGTGGTTACTCCACTAAACCTTGTAGTATGGAATAGAAGTTCTCATAGTCTCCTCGACATCTCGATCCAGAATCTTCACTGGGTGCTCAAGGTACTCAAGCGTGTCTTGTAGATCAAGGGCTTCTGTGTGAACCTGCTCTTCTGGCACTCGCAAGCATTTCCTCAACTGTGAGACATGGAAGACGGGGTGTACTCCAGCTAGGTTAGCTAGTAGTTCTAACTTGTAGGCAAGCTTCTCGATTCTCTTCAAGATCTTGTAGGGGCCTACAAAGCGAGGTGCTAGCTTTCCTTTGACGTGAAACCTTATGGTGCCTCATAGAGGTGACACCTTAAGATACACGTAATCCCCAACTTTGAAGGTAAGATCCCTTCTTCTCTTGCCAGCATAGCTCTTATGTCGAGTCTGTGCTATCCTCAAATTCTCTCTGACTTTGGCTACTTGCTCTTCGGCATCTTTGATCGTGCCTCATAGAGGTGACACCTTAAGATACACATAATCCCTAACTTTGAAGGTAAGATCCCTTCTTCTCTTGTCACCATAGCTCTTATGTCAAGTCTGTGCTATCCTCAAATTCTCTCTTGCTTTGGCTACTTGCTCTTTGGCATCTTTGAACGTGCCTGGCCCAAAGAACTGTATGTCTCCAACTTATGACCACATGAGTGGGGTGTTGCATTTTCTGTCATACAAAGCTTCGAATGGTGACATCTTCAAGCTAGCTTGATGGCTGTTGTTGTAGGAAAACTCAGCAAAAGACAAGCTCTTCTCCCAATCAGTGCCCCCCTCTACCCCCAACACAGAATCACGGGATGTAACACATCCCCTCCAACTCAAACTTTGTCCAGGCACTGGCCTCCCTCAATCCCCAACACAGATGCCTCCTCCCTTTGCATGAGCATGTCCCCCCAACACGCCTCTCTCCTCTCTCAGTCTCGGCATGGACACCCTATCTAGCATGACTCCTTCCTAGTGGCTTTCATCCTACACCGGCCCTGATGCGGCCTCCTTTTCCCCGACATGGCTCCCCGACACAATCTCCTTCTTCCTATGTGGCTCCCTGACGAGTGTGTAGCGGCGACAAAAGCCGAGGATAGGAGACTGGAGAAAAAGAGTTATGTGACTAACATGTACTCCCTCCGTCCACAAAAGAATACAATTATGGGATCTGTGCCGGTCAATATAGTTTAACTTTGACCAAGTTTATAGTAAATACTATTAGCATTTATGTCGGTGCAAAAAGTGACCAACAAGTAAATATTTGTAGTTTTGTCGTACGTTGTGATCGGAGGTGGCCTAGCACTCAATGACATAGGGTTTATACTGGTTTAGGCAACGTGCCCTACGTCCAGTTTGAGTCAGTTGGGGACTTTATTCCTGAGCCCAGGTGCTCGAAGTTTGCAGTGGGGTTACAAACGAGAAGGAGAAAGATGGGGGGTACAAGAGGTCCGGTTAGACCCCGGTCGGAAGGGCCGAGAGCGACAAGAGCTCCGCTATGAGCTAAGTGTTCAAGTGTGTGATTGAGGTTCAAACCTGGTGGTTCTATGGTTGTGAACTAGTGAACTTGAGCGATCTAATGAATCTGGAATGACTTGAATGTTGGGAGAGAGCGCATCCCTTTTTATAGATGAAGGGGATGGCCTTACAAGTGAGGGGGAGAGAGTACGTATGTTTCTGAGCCTTGCTCCCATGCCAACGGGTACAGGACAATGGTAGGCGCCCACAATACTGTTGAATGTCAGATGCACATGGGAGGTGGTGTTGTCTTCTTCGGGCATGGCAGACGTCGGCGCCTATCACACTGTTGATACCTGAGGCATGCAAGGGGTTTTTACCATGTCCATTCGGTACGGTAAAAGCCAGCGCCCACAACACTATCGATGCCCAGAGGCATGTGGGGGGCCTTACTATATGGGAGTTGTAGGCGCCCACAATACTATAGAGGAAAATGTCGACGCCTACAACACTGTTTGTGTTAGGGAGGTTACAGAATACTATTTCTACAGGTGTACATGGTACGGTCCCTGGTATCGTGTTTGACTTGTGCGCCCTGCCTTGCTTTCCCCGTTCATTCCCCGGTCCCTTCTGAGCGGGCGTCCCCGGTCGGTTGGTCCTAGTCGGTTCTGATCGCGCCAGTCAGAGATGAGCAGTGAGCAGGGTTTTTGCATACCCCGGTCGGAGACATAGGGTCAGAGTCGGAAGTAGTGTTTTGGCCAGGCCTTCTGATCGGAGAGGCCATCCAGAGGTGGGCTAGAGACCGAAGTGAGCCCTCCGATCGAAGAGGCGGGCCAGAGTAAGAAAACGGGCATCGCTCCTCCTCAGCCAGACCTTCCGGCCGGTGATTGGATCACCCTTTTGGCCTGTTTGTTTAGATACTTGGGTCGGCCCATGAGTTGCGTGTTGTCTGCTTAGGCTGAGCCTTGGTTGGGAAGCCGATGTGCGAGGGACTCCAGGTTTATGAACCCAACAGGAGCCCCCAAACCCCCGAGCAATTCAGACAGAATCGTCTAGGGGATTTTTTTTGTCTTTGATGGTAGGTGCGTGCGAGCGCACCCGCGGGTGTAGCCCCCGAGCCCCCAGGCGATTCGGGCAGAATCATCTGGGGGTTTCATGTTGCTAGTGGGGGAGGTTTTCGTTTTATCAGCAGGTGCACGCGAACGCACCCGTGGGTGTAGCCCTTGAGCCCCTGGGCGATTTAGGCAAAATCGTGTGGGGGTGTTTGTTAGCGGGCGTGTGTGCATGTTTTTTTAGTCGAGATGAAGTCGCCAACCAAGGCGTCATTGTGCAGCCTAAGGCGGTTAGTTTTTTAGGGATTGGATGAGACAGAGCTCATGGGTCCTGGCATCGGTGCACGCCACAAGATCGGGTGAGTCGGAGTCGAGGATCCAGGCCTCGGTGCAGCCCGCACAGTCGAGGTAGTTAGTTAGTTAGTTTTAGGGATCGGGCGAGCCGGGGCTCATGGATCCTGATGGGGCGACTTTGGGGTCGTAGACCTAGGCGTTTGGTGTGCAGTCAAATCGTAGTCGGATGGGGCGAGTTCAGGGTCGTAGACCTAGGCGTTTGGTGTGCAGTCGAAGCATAGCCGGATGGGGCAAGTTTGGGGTCACAGACCTAGGTGTTTGGTGTGCAGTCGAAGCATAGCTAAATGGGGCGAGTTCGGGGTCATAGACCTAGGCGTTTGGTGTGCAGTCGAAGCATAGCTGGATGTGGCGAGTTTGGGGTCACAGACCCAGGCGTTTGGTGTCTTGAGCCCTCGAGCCCCATTGGGCTTTTGCTAGGGGTTGGTTTGAGTTGTGTGCGTTACCCCGTCCTCGATTTCTCACAACCTGAGGGGCTGAGTTTTGTCCCTTGTCCCGATCGCTCGGGCTCGAGTGACACGCTCGGTGAGTTCGCTAATGGGTATGATCGAGTGGAATCCAGGTCTATCGTTCATGACAGGGTCGGCATAGCCCTCTTGTGACATTCCACTGCTCCTTTACCTGCAACCTGGCAGATGCCTGGGTCGTTCCAAAGACCGACCTGGGTGGCCTAATGGCCTCCCCTCATTGGAGATTCTGTGGGCTCACTAGAGGCTTAGGATCAAACAAGAAGGTTGAGATGACCCTGTTTGATAGACTGGGCGAGGGCCGCACAGGGCTCATCTACATTTTTCTCCCCTAGCTTTATTTGACGTGGGGCAGCCTTGAGCCCTTCGTGGGCCAGCCTTCGAACCCCGGTCGGTCATTGCTCATGTCGAATGAGGCAACTGCCACTTCATGACGCAACACGGAGCGTTGTGATGCATTTCATTGCATGTGCGATGCTTAGTTCCTGAGCCCCCGAGCAATTCAGGGCTCGAATCATCCAGGGGGCAAGGGCATATGGAATGAATGCGCGTATGGATGTATGAAATGATTATAAAGAAATAGAGGGGGTTGGTAGTGTTACCTTGATGACTCGAGTGATGGGGCTTGAAGAGCTCCAGTCAAAAATGTCCGACCGGGACCCATGCTTGTCGTTCGTGATGGAGTCGGCATGGCCTACATGGGGCATGCTAATGGGAATAGGGATCCTGATCTTCCGTCAGGTGATGGTAACTATCGTTGTGGCGGAGAATGACACACCGATCCGGCTTCAGATCGAAAGATCGAACCCTGCAATCTTAGCACCACAGCTCCTCTAGTTATCAACCAAGTCTCGAACCAGGTTGACCTCACCAAAAAGGCTAATCCCTGCCTGCACAATGAAGAACCCAAGCAAGAACAAGAAAGAGCACAACCAAATTGCAGATGAATGATTAATCTCTCAAAGTTGGGGTCTCACAAACCGATGAACGGCGAAACTGTTCTTGACAGAATAATCTAAGCAAAACCCAAAACCTAATGACGATGGAGGTGTATGATTATAAAGGTCTTAGGGTCGTTGCCTACCCTAGACGCGCCCCCTAATAGGCCCAAACACGATACACAGTCCAATGGACCAAAAGAATGTGTCGCAGCACCCTGGCAGATTCTTGATGCTGACTTGTTTCGACGATTCCTGTTGATTCCGAACAGATTTTGATGTGAAACTACTTGGATTGGCTTCCTTATCAAATTATCTTTCCATCCATATGTGGATCATAAAAAACGGAGTCCGGATGCGTCCTGGGTGACCAGTTTAAGACAGACTGGTCCTAGAGGCCGAGGCAGACTTGAATTCATGTTGGACTGGGCCTCCGGCTTGTGTTGGACGTCCTTGCTGGTCATCATCACCTCCACCACTTCATCTAAGTCCTTCATGACCCTCTCCAATGTTCCTAAGCAAGATAACATTATTAGGTAGTAGTCTATTCTCAAAAGTATGAAAAGTATCGCTTAAGAACGAGCTCACCTCTAAATTGAGTTGTCGCTTTCGAGCCCGGGTCATTGGAACTTGCATGACGGTTGGAGGATCAGTGGGCACCTCTGAAGAAGTGATGTCCTCATCACGTCCCTTTGCTCCTTACCTATCCCTCGGTGTGATTTCCTGAGCCGTTCAATCGACTTTTAGTAAGCCCGATGGTCTCTCCTAGCGGAGATCCCATTTTTGGGTTTTTTCTAAGTCTCCTCTGGGGAAGCGGAGGGCTGCCTGCGTGTGGTGACACTTCGGTTTTTGCGCCCAATCATGCAATACTGGTGGGCCATACCCAGGCCATGTCTCATCTCACTAGGTGGTGTTCCATCTGACCAAATGTCATTCTGTCGGTCAACGTGCGTCATATCGGTCAGGGTGTGTCCCATCATTTCCTATCCGCATTGAATTGGGGGAAGGGAGAGAGTTTTTTGCTCTGATCTTTTGGCCCTCTTCATCTATCGTATTTCTTCCTTAAATAGTGTAACACCTCGGGTGTTTAAAAACTAAAACCTACCATGTCATCATATGCATTACAAAGCATTTGGCATTTAGTAAAAATTTTGATATGCATACACTAAAACAAGTTTACATTTATGTGGTATGTGTTGAATTGTACTGTTTGAATCAAGTTCAAAATTTGGTTTGAATTTGAATTTTCAAGAAAACCCTAATTTCCAGTATTTAAATCCTACCCTAAAAACTCATTTCAAAATCTAAGCATATTTTGGGGTTGAGTCTTAAAGCAAAAGTGTAGAGCTTGGCAAGTTATACAAAGTTTGTTTTTGGAGTTTTCAAAGTTGTTATGAAAAATTTGAAGTAATTTGAAAAGTCCCCTATTTGAATTCAAAAGTTCATTTCAAAATGTAGACCAAATTAGGGGGTGGTTATAAAAGCAAAGTTGTAGAACTTTAGATTTTGATCAACTTTTATTTTTGGAGATTTTTGAGTTGTTATACAAATTTGGGAGTAATTTGGAATTTTAGATGGATGGCAATTCTGTAAATATGGTGAACAGTGCCACGACCACCGACCCACCGCCGGTGACCTTCTGCTTGGTTCCATATGCGCCTGTGGCCGCCCTTGGCTTTGCGCTAGCGCGGAGAAGGCCACTGTGTGTCGTATCCTTGCTCTCTCGGCCGCTCTATAAAGCTCAGATGTCGTCGTCAACCTTCCTTTCGCTGCTCTATTTTTTCTCGTCACCCTTGCTCATCTTCGGCGAGCTCGCACCGTTGCTGTAGTGCCTCAACCATCGTAGCAAAGCGCTCAATAGCTTTACCTACTCCTTGCGCGCCTAGCCATCCAACTGTGGTCGTCTGCTTTCGCCAGGAATCGTCGCTAGCCACCTTTCTTCCTCGTGGCCGGCAACCTCTCCGTCGTGGCTGCGCCGTCGTGGCCATCGCTCTCCGGTGAGCCGTTGCCCTTGCTTTGTGTACCTACAGCTCCATCTCGATGCTGTGGTGCTTAATCCCTTGTTGCTTGGTCATTTTGCCCACTGCAGTCGCCGGAACACCATCACCGACGAGCTTTGCTTTGTTGTGATCACCATAGATGTCGACCTGCGTCACCGTTGCTTCTCCGGTCTCACTCTTTGCTCCAACGTGTTCGTGGTGACCTACTGAACCTTCCCATGCCTTTTGTTTCACCAATTTTGGCTTCGTTTCGCTGGCGTAGTGTCACCGAGCAGCCACGTCCACCATGGCTGGCGTTGAGCTAGTATATGGCCGTAATTGGTGCAAGTAGGGACGTCAGTCGATGCGCCTAGTCATGGTGATTGTTTTGGTACTTTGGCCGTCGCTGTTGGACTCACCGTCGGCAAGTTTCTGTCGGTCAGCGCCATCGCCATCGTGGTCAAAGCTAGAGGTTGAAGATGACAAGTGGGACCCGAGTGTCAGTGACTCGGCAGTTTGGAAAATGATTTTTTTCCTTTTTTTAGAATTGAATGAATAGTGTCTATTTTTGTTATTTTTGAGTAGATTTATTTAGAGCTCCAAAAATTATGAAAATTTTTGTGTGACCTCTCTGTGATGAATATTATTTAGGAAAAATATGAATATTGATTTACAATACTTTTTGAATATGATAAAAATTGCTCAATTAATTAATAAATGGGTTTCCATGATTTTTCTAGGCTTAATTAATTATCCAAAAAATTATGAAAATTGTTTTTGCCACTTAGTTATCATGTGATGAACATTTACAAAAATTTTTAGCTCAATTAGAATAAGTTGATTTATTTCCTAATTTTGAATTAAATAATTAATTCATAAAAGCAAATAGTAACTTTTAATGAGTTAGGTTTTGCTTGAAATTTTGGATTGAGTGATGACCTTGGGTCATTAGTTGATAATGATCCTTGGCAATTGATGTATGTGTTACAAAAAAGATTTAGTTCATTTGACTTGCAACTGTACTGCGAAGGAAAGTTGTATTCGAATTATTAATCTTGCATCCATCATCACGCATCATGCTTCGTATCCCGCATCATATTAAACATGGCATTGTTACTACGTGTAGTGAACGAAGGTGAACACGTGGTAGTTAATCAAGTTGCGGAGGAGGTTACTCCATCTGTTGAGGTCAGATCGGATACTTGTGGAACGTCGCAGGAACCTAACTTTTCCATCAACAAAGGAAAGCCTCGGATGCATTTAACCCTACCTTGTGTTTTACAAATTTTATCGCTTTTGCTTTTCTATACTGCATTAAGTGATTAGGACTCAAGTGGAAACCTAATTGGTGCATCACCAACCTTGTTTTTCCATATCTACCTTGATTACCTGTTTTATTTGTAAATGTCTAGATATGCTTAGTCATGCTTAGTCGGGTGATTACCTATCACCTAATAGTTTTTAATGGATCTTTGATTACTTATGTTGTCATAAGATATGAGCATGTGAAGTAATAAATCTAGACCGAGCGGACTGGGTGTGTGAGAGCCACAAGACATGGAGGTCTTGTGAGCAGCTTCTTTCCGCCTGTGTCGATTAAGGTCCGTCCGTTGTTGAATTGCATGAGATGAGACTTTGTAGTACTAACCACATACTCCGGTAAGCCTTAACTTGGTGATTCTATTACGAGAATGGCTACTCACGCACTAGGAGTGGAGGGATGGCGGGAATAGCGTGTACCCATGTGGTACTGGGCTGGATTGGTGGGGTACTGTATTCTCGGGTGGCGCGGACCCATTCTTGTTTTAAAGGATCTGAGGGTAGGTTGGTATATGTAGGTCGGGGACCTGCATATGTCGTGTGGTCTAGAATCCCCAGCTGGGTTAATAATCAGTTCGAATCGTCGTTGCTCCTCGGTTATGGAGATGCAACTCACTGTTCATCATCGTAGTTAATAACTGAAACTTGAGCTGGATTTGAGAAGGAGTTTGATATGAAGTTCATGATCTCATTACAGATCATGGCAGATTCATATATTGTTCTTATGAAGTTTAAATGTTGAAATACTAAAATTTTGTAAAGAGCTTTTACGCAAAAGAACTTTGAGTATTGCTAAAGCCATATCTTGAATCCTTGAGCCTGTATTCCTGAGTCTTCTCAGTTTTTATTTTGACTAAGTCTTGTTGAGTACTTTTGTACTCAGGGTTCAATGACCCTTGTTGCAGGTGAGCCTCATGAGCAGGTCTATTTTGGACCTTGCTGCATGACTGTTGTTCATATCGATGACGATAAGTGAATGTGTGATCCTTGGGCAGGATGCTTATTTTGTGTGTTATATTTATGTTAATTATGCCACTCCACTACTACTATGGTTTGTAATAATTATTGAACTTAGTTTGTAAGGTTTGAAACAACTGGTTTGTAAACTAAGTTATCATAAGACTTCCGCTATTTTACTCTGATGTATATATTTGAATAAATGTTGTAATACTGCAATGACTCTGTAATGTGATCCTACTCGAAAATCGTGGATGATTCGAGGTTCCTCGAGGACGCCCGACAGACTTCTTAAGTTACTAGGAACATATGCATAGTCATCAAAGATCGTTGGACAGTGACAAATACATGTGGGTCCTATAACTTAGGAGGTTCTGCCACACATTCCCCCTGTCCATGGTGTTGTGCTGGACCCAACGGGCATGACCTCGGGTGACACTCACCGGTCTATGCGCATGGGGCGTAGTGTGGTGCACCGAGCGTGCTGGCGCTGTTGGTGGCTGGTGCAGCCACTGTTGTCGTAGTTCCTCGTCGTGCTCCCGTGTGAGCTCAAGGGTCTCTGCACGAGGATCTAGAGGGATGTGAGTCTGCAAGGACTCTATTACCACCAGTGGCTATCCTAGAGTGTCCACCACATAGCGCACTCCCAAGATGGATGGTGGCTAGGTGCCACACCACCGATGCTGGAGCCATCACTCTCAACATCATCGTCCATGAGGTCGAGGAAACATGTGGGAGCATAGCTCGCCATCCCCACAAATTTGGACGTGAGAGGGGGGTGACGTCGGCATCCTTTAGAGCCCTCAGGCATATGCGTCTATGGGAGACATGAGGCCATGGAGGAACTAGTCGTATGGCAATTATGGCAGGGACAATGGGGTCCCTTCAGGTGATTGGTAGAACATAGAGAATAGCAAGTAAATAACAGCATATACATTACTTACAGCAGGGTTTGAGTAGAGAGTTTACTCAGAATGAAGCGCAGATGCCTTGTTGTTGAAGTCATGTGTCCTGGGGTCGATGGGGAGCGCCCCTCCGATGGGTGCTGGAATGAGTGCCTCCTCACAGAGGTGTAGTATGTCGAGCCGGTCGGCGACGAAGTCCAGGCTTCCAAGGATGAAGGCCTAGGATGGCTCGAAGACGGGTGGAACCCACATCCCGATAGGTGGGAGTGTGGGACACTCTAGTGAGCCGAAGCAAATTGTATCGCCTGAGCCCACCATGGCGAAGATGGTGGAAAAGTGGGTCATCTAATGACCAAAAAACGTTGAATGTACAACGTCTTCCCCACAGATGGCGCCAACTGTCGATGCAAAAAGTGACCAACAAGTAAATATTTGTAGTTTTGTCGTACGTTGTGATCAGAGGTGGCCTAGCACTCAATGACATAGGGTTTATACTGGTTCAAGCAACATGCCCTATGTCTAGTTTGAGTCAATTGGTGACTTTATTCCTGAGCCCAGGTGCTCAAAGGTTGCGGTGGGGTTACAAACAAGAAGGAGAAAGATGGGGGGTACAAGAGGTCTAGTCAGACCCCGGTCGGAAGGGCTGAGAGAGATAGGAGCTCCACTACGAGCTAAGTGTTCAAGTGTGTGCTTGAGGTTCGAACTTGGTGGTTCTGTGGTTGTGAACTAGTGAACTTGATCGATCTAATGAATTTAGAATGACTTGAATGTTGGGAGAGAGCACATCCCCTTTTATAGGTGAAGGGGATGGCCTTACAAGTGAGGGGGAGAGAGTACATATGTTTCTAAGCCTTGCTACCCACGCCAGCGGGTACAGGACGATGGTAGGTGCCCATAATACTATTGAATGTCAGATGCACGTGGGAGGTGGTGTTATCTTCTTCGGGCATGGCAGACGTTGGTGCCTGCCACACTGTTGATACCTAAGGCATGCAGGGGGGTTTTTACCATGTTCGTTTGGTATGGTAAAAGCCAACGCCCACAACACTGTCGATGCCAGAGGCACATGAGGGGGCCTTACTTTATGGGAGTTGTTGGCGCTCACAATATTGTAGAGGAAAATGTTGGCGCCTACAACACTATTTGTGTCAGGGAGGTTGCAGAATACTGTTTCTGCATGTGTATAGGGTATGGTCTCTGGTATCATGGTTTGACTTATACGCCATGCCTTGCTTTCCCCATTCATTCTCCGGTTCCTTCTGAGCAGGCGTCCCCGGTCGGTTGGCCCCAGTTGGTTCTGATCGCGCCAGTTGGAGATGAGCAGTGAGCAAGGTTTTTGCGTATCCCAGTTGGAGACGTGGGATCGGAGTCAGAAGTAGTGTTTTGGCCAGGCCTTCTAGTTAGAGAGGCCATCCGAAGGTGGGCTAGAGACCAAAGTGAGCCCTCCGGTCGGAGAGGTGGGCTGGAGTCAAAAAACGGGCATCGCTCCTCCTCGGCTAGACCTTCTGGTCAGTGATTGGATTGCCCTTCTAGCCTGTTTGTTCATATACTTGGGTTAGCCCATGAGTTTCTCATTGTCTGCTTGGGCCAAGCCTTTGTTGGGAAGCCGGTCCGCAAGGGACCTCGGATTTATGAACCTGACAATTTATGTCTCTAAATAAATTTATTATGAAAATATATTCTATAATGAATCTAATGGTATTTATTTTGCATCTTCAATGTTAATACTGTTTTATATATATTTAGTCAAAGTTCAAACTGATTGACTCCTCGAAAAGTGAGAATTGCATTCTTTCATGGATGGAGGTAGTAGGTCCTTAAAAAAGTAGGGCTCTGATTTGAAGGCCAGTGTTGGATTCAAACGAGATAACAATATGCTCAAAAGTAGGGAGGGCCCTTAAATCCCAAGTAGAAGCCATGTTTCCAATTTTAGGGGCACAGTTGCAAATGCCTCTTAGGGCACCCTCAATGGTCGGCTACATCGCTAGCTTTGGAGATGTAAAAGGAGGAGATAGTGTCTCTATAGCAATGAGGGAATCAACTGATGATTTCACTAGGAACGAGAATATGTGAGAGCAGAATATACGACTACCACTCATGGTGAAAGGTCCTAAATGTCCAGAGGGGGTGAATAGCCTAATTAAAAATTCTATAAAGCACTAGAGCAAATTGTTAGACAACAATAAGGCGATAATTTGCGTTTTGCTCTAGCCTACTAGAAAAGCAAGCCACCTACCAATATACTAGTGTTTACAATCCCTATGACAATCAATGGCTAAGTTACTATTTCAACTAATTACTTTTATGCTACATAAGAGAGCTACTGTCGGTGCGAAAAGTGACCAATAAGTAAATATTTGTCATTTTGCCATACGTTGTGATCGGATGTGGCCTAGCACTCAATGACATAGGGTTTATACTAGTTCAAGCAACATGCCCTATGTCTAGTTTGAGTCAGTCGATGACTTTATTCCTGAGCCTAGGTGCTCAAGGTTTGCTATGGGGTTACAAACGAGTGAGAATAAGATGGGGTGTTAGAGGTCCGGTCGGACTCTGGACTAAAGGGTCAAGAGTGATGGGAGCTCCTATGTGCGCTATGTATCGAAACGTATGCTCTGTGTAGCTTTAGAGTTCTAGAGCTATAAAGCTGTTCGAGTGCTTAGAATATCTAAAGCTAGCAAAGAGGGAGTCAAAATGACCGTCGTCTGTTGGGAGAGAGTGCATCCCCTTTTATAGGTGAAGGGGATGGTCTTACAAGTTTAGAGAGAGTGTGTGTGTTATCTAGTCTTGTTGCCCATGTAGTTGGGTACAAGGTAGTTTGTCAGCGCCCACAATACTATTGACACCTAGATGCATGTGGCAGGCTCCATCGTGTTCTTCTAGTATGGCAAATGTCAGTGCCTACCATACTGTAGGGCAAATGTCGGTGCCTACAACACTATTTGTGTTCTAACAGTCTAGAAGGATGCAAAGTGCCCTTCTAGCATGGCCTCATAGTACTGTCCTGTAGGTGTGCAGGGTATGGTCCTCGGTATTATGGTTGACTTGAGCGCCTTACCTTACCTGCTTTGCCTGATTTCTTAGGTCCTCACCGAGCGGGCGTCTCCGGCTAGTTGTTCCTAGTCGACTCCGACCGCGCCGGTCGGAGAAGAGCCATAAATAGAGGTTTGGTGTATTCCCGGTTAGAAAAGTGGGTTAGAGTTAGAAGCGAGTGTCATCCCCTCCTAGGACAGGCCTTCTGGTCAGAAAAGCAGGTCGGAGTCAGAAGCGAGCATTGTCCCCTCCTTGGCCAAACCTTCTGGTTGGAGACTGGATCGCTCTTCTGGCCTATCGTTAGGTATCTAGGCTGGTCCAGGAGTTGTGTGTTGTTTATAGTGGCATCTACTGAGCCGAGCTTTTGCTGGGAAGCGGGGCCATTAGGGACCCTGGGTTTATGAACCTGATAGGACCCCCGAGCCCTGGGCAATTCGGGTAGAATCATTTGGGGGATTTTTCATTTTTGCCAGTGGGTGCGCGTGAGCGCATCGGGTGGGTGTAGCCCCCGAGCGCCCGGTCGATTTGGGTAGAATCGTCTAGGGGATTTTTTTGACTTGCCAGTAGGTGCGCTCGAGCGCACCTAGCGGGTGTAGCCCCCAAGCCTGTGTCCCACTGGTGAGTTGGTTGGAGGCTAAGTATCTTAGTACTCTTTCCTAGGGCCGCAGACTCGTGTGTTTCTACCGATCGGGGTGTTTGCCCGTGTTTGTCCTGCCCATGACCTATGCGGTTGGTTGGTTTCTCGAGTCGGTGTCAAGCAACCTGAGCCCCTAAGCCCCATTGGGTTTAGTAGGGGTTGTCTAGTTTTGTGCATTACCCCATCCATGGTTTCCACAATCGGAAGGGCTGAGCTAATGTCGCTTGCCTCGATGGCTCAAGTGACGCGCTCGATGAGCTCACTAACGGGCACGTTCGAGTGGAATCCGGGCCTGTCATTTGTAACAGGGTCAGCATAGCCCTCATGTGGCATTCCACTGCTCCTTAACCCGTGTCTCGGTAGATGCCTAGGTCATTCCAGAGACTGACTCAGGTGGCCCGATGGCCTCCCCTTGATGGAGATTCTGTGGGCATGGCTTGAGGTTAGGATCAAACGAGAAAGTCAAGATGACCCTATCTGCTTCTGAGCATACTAGGCGAGGGCCACTGGGGCTCATCTGCATTTTCTCCCCTAACTCTGTTTGATGCGACGTGGCCTTGAGCCCTCCATGGGCTGGCCTTCAAACCCCGATCGGTCATTGCTCATGTTGAATGAGGCAACTACCGCTTCGTGATGCAACACAAAGCGTTGTGATGCATTAATTGCATATGCAATGCTTTGGATGTATGGGATGAATGAATGATTGTATGAATGAATATGTGAATGCATGTATGAGAAAGGATGAATGAATGATCATGCATCAAAAAATAAAGTAAGAACATTTGGTAAAGCTACCTTGATGACTCGAGTGATGGGTTTGAGGAGCTCTTATCAGATATGTTTGAATGGGATCCGTGTCCGTCATTCGTGACTTAGTCTACATAGCCTGCATGGGGCATCCCACTGCTCCTTACCTATCTCTCGGCAGTCGCCTGAGCCGTTCGATTGACTTAGGTGGCCCATTGGTCTTCCCTCGATGAAGATCCTATTGGTGGGCCCTTCCAAACCCTGCTTGGGAAGGCAAAGGGTTGTTTGCATGTGGTTGCGCCTTGTTTCCTATGCTTGGGTTATGGTAGTGGTGGGCCAATGTAGGCCATGTCCTACTTTAATTAGGTGACATTTCATTGGGTAGGGTGTGTCCCATCAGTCAGGACACATCCCACTGCATGCCTATCCACATTAAATAGGGGAAGGGAGAGTGTTTTTGTCCCATTCCTTTACCTTTCTCCATCTGCCGCCTCTCCTCCTTCTTCCTTCTCTCCAAGCGCATTCATGTGCTGCGGCGGTTCCTAGGAGAAAGAGGGTAAAGCAAGGGAGAGGAGAACTCATAGATCCATTCATGAGTCTACAACACGATATTGAACTGGAGGCCATCCAACGTAGATGAGGTGGTGCTGGCCACCTTCACTAAGAAGGGGCTGCTTCCACCGAAGGAGGTGGCCCATTGGAGGGCTCTTGCACCAGGGGAAGCCATTCCACGACCTTGGGCCAACAAGGTTGTCTCCTTCCTCACCTTCCATAAGTGTGGGCTAGGATATCCCGCACACTGGTTCTTGCATGAGCTCCTCAATGAGTGGGGCCTAGAGCTATAGCATCTTAATCTGACTAGGATGTTGCACATTGTTGTCTTCATCATCGTCTGTGAGGCCTTCCTTGGGATATAGCCACATGTGGATCTCTTCCAGTAGATCTTCACTAGGTGAGCCCTATTGGAGGGGAAGCCACCTAGGACCGTGCTGGTTGGGGGCTTTGCCTAGCAGAAGAAGCCACAGTCGTCGGGCTCCTACCCCACATACTCCCCCTATGACTCCAATCAGGGGTGGCATGGGGAGTGGTTCTACATCAGCAACCCAATGGAGGCATCGTTCCCACCATTCACCAAAGAAGTCTAGAGAGGCAGGAGAGCTGGTCATGGGGGCCCTCTAGTCAGCAGAACAAGCTAGAGGTCATCGAGGCATAGCTTCAAAAGCTAGTGCAGCATAGCCTCAATGGGCTGTGGGAGTTCCACACCTTCTTCCGCCGTTGAGTCCCCCACTAGCGGAGAGGAGGCTATCGATGTGGGCCTACTCTGGCCCAACAGATCCTGACCATGTGTTGTTGAAGGAGTTGGCGAAGGATGAGGTCTGGAGCTGACTCAACTGGGTGCTACAACTAAGGGACAAAGAGTCCCTTGAAGGAAAGCCTAGGCCTCTTCATGCCATGAAGCTATCCAATCTGGTATGCTCCCTTCTTCTTATTCCATGTCCTTTTCCCTTTTGCTCTCCTATATTTTGACTTCAAGTCATTCGTTTCATAGGGACTCATAGGTTACAGATCCTGGCTACACCTTCTGAGGGGGCCAGAGGGTGTAGCTTAGCAAGACACTCTAAAAGAGGTAGCGGTTGCCAAGAAGAAGAAGAAGAGAGCTGAGAAGGCTCGGAGGAGGCATGAGAAGGAGAGGGAGATTGCCCGGCAGGTGCGGGCATGTGAAAACTAAAGTGACATGGAGGCGAAGCTCGAGTTGGAGGAGCCCACGGAGATGGGTGGCAATGCACACTCCTCCAAGGATGAAGGAGACCAAGGTGTCGTTGTGACCTTGATGGAGCGTCATGAGCCTACGGCCACATCCGTCAGTGGTTGGTAGGATGTAGAGAGGCACAACGATGTTCCCATGTCAAGGAAGCATGTTGTGAGCTTGAACGCCACCGTCGAGCGAGAGGCGAAGCGAGCACGGTTGCCATGCCCTTTGGAGGTGTCATTGGCATCGCCCCTTGCTGCTCCAAGCGTGGTGGGGCACACTGGCCAGTCAAAGGAGCATGCTCGTGCCCCCACATCTTCAGGGTCGGTGCATGTGCATGACCCACAATGGTGAGATTCCCCATCAGTTACCCCAACGAGTGCGCCATGAGCCGGCAGTTGTGGTGACTCGCAGGCCAATCGAGAATCGGCCAAGTCGGCTCCTCCCTTGGTCGATGTGAGGGGGTGCGGGTCATGACTCATGAGCGGTCCTCATCCGGTGGGCCTATCGCCAGTGGGTTAGGGCTTTAGGGCTCTGCCACTTTGGTCTAGGTATGCATCTTTGTTCCTTTTCGATCTCATAGTTGAGTTCTTTGACCGCAACTGACCTATACTTTTTTTATAGTGGCCAAGGACTGATGGGACTAGGCATTGCCCTGCCTCCCATATGGGAGTAGTGGCGGCCTAGTCTGCAGTGAGTCATGACAAGCAGCGGGGAAAGTAGACTAGTGGCGGTGCGACCTTCCCTTCTAAGGGTTGTGCCCTCCTGGCTGGTCACAAGTATCACGGCAGTGGTGATGGCGGCGATCCTTGTGCCAATGGCGGAGGTTGGGTCAAAGATGACCCTTGCGATCCCTCCCCCAACAGCCACAGTGGAAGAGAGGAGGAAGATCAGGCTCCCTGCCTCGCTCGGTGGAGGAACACATGGCTCACCCTCCTGGTCGGAGCTGGAGGGGTCAAGAGGAGACATGGCCAAGATGGAGGCAGAACATCCACTAGTAGTCCATAGAGTCGAGATGGTGGAGATCCCCTGCTCTAGTGAGGTAGGTGCTAGGGTGGAGCCGTTGGCCATCCTACCATTGTAGGAACTGGCGATGGTCTGGTCGCCACACGATGTTGTGATGGCTGGATCTTCCAGTGGGTTGGGGCGACCCACGAGCTAGTGTGGCCTTGCCCCAGTGACCTGATGAAGGCTTGGTTTGTCCTTCGTGATGAGAGGAGGTGGTGCTCTGGTACTTCCTGGAGGAGAGAGGACTATCGATGGAGTCCGATCTCACCCAAACCAAGGAGAGACTCAAGGAGGCCTTAGAGTAGGTTGAGCTCGTCCATCAGGCAGTCTTAGTTGACCTGCCATGCATTGCTGAGGTAAGCCTTCTATATTTTTAGTGCTTGTCCTCAACTCCTTGGTCTTCCACTAGTTGTCTTAGCATGCTTGCTTCTCGCTTTATAGGAGTTAGAGGCGACATTGATCCACAAGTCTCATTTCCTTCAGGAGGAACATGGTCGGATGGAGTAGGAAGCCACAATGTCATGGTGGGTTGATGAGCTTGAGCGCCAGCTAGAATCCACTCACCACGAGTCCCAAGATCGGGCGGTCGAGGCAATAGGAGCACGGGCGGCGAAACTACTCGTGGCGGAACCAGTGACTGCTACCAAGCGGGGACTCAATGCAGTGAAGGTCCACCTAGTGGAGAATGAAGTGGTGCCCTAGAAGTCCTTGGAGGCTCTAGAGATAGAGTGGAAGGCCTGGTTGGAGGCTGATCAAGAAGTGCTCACGCTCCGAGGGTAGGTGCTTGGGGTGAAGGAGTCAAACACTCGACTGCTCGAGAAGGTCACCTAGCAAGAGGAAGGGCTCTCCATCCTTGAAGGCATCCACCTTGGTATGTATCTGTTCCACCTTTGATTGATGTCTTGGTTTTTCCTTTCCCTTGCTTCTAAGCTTGTCATCCTTTTTCTAGAACTGGGCAAAAAAAATTGGTTCTCTGGAGCGGGAGCTGGAGACAGCCAAGGCAGCGATCGGTTGGAGCGCGGAGGCGCTAGCCAAGTCCCTCAAAGATCAATGTGCTCATGAGGGAGAGCTCGACTAGATCCATAATGTCACCCAAGTGGTCGTTTTTTAGGTGTTCGGGTCAGCGCCGAGCACCAGCACGCCCGCTGTCTAGCTGGTGGAGGTCCTGAACGAGGTTCAGGCGCTCATCTCCGATGGGATGTTCTTCAGGACATCAAGGGTGCTGACCTCAGTGGTGATGCACCACCTAGACCTACACTTCACTGCCATCAATAGAGGGTACACCGACGGATGGAGCACGGATGCCATCCATGCGCTCGGGGATAGCTTGGTGCCATACGCATAGATGGTTGCCAAGCAAGTCTCCACACAGTGGGTGTTGGAGCCTCGCCATGCAAGCATGGCTAAAGGCGTGTGCTAGGAAGATGTCATCCAGCCTATGGACGGGGTGGATACCGGGTCAGAAATGAGCATCGTCCTACCTCTGACCAAGCCGAACGTCGTCCTATCGGCAAGCGAGCAGCCCTTATCCTCATCGATCGTGCCGTCAGCCGATGTCGCCGAGCGGCCACAATAGAATTTAGAGTAGAAATAGTTAGTAAATGTAAAGGATAAGTTTCTAGGCGAGCCCCCGTGTGAATAGTTTTTTGTATTCATGAATACTTTAGTTTTGTTTTGTGATGGAATCACTCATAAGGGGAAGCATATCCCATCCATTCTTTGTTTTTACCCTAGCATAGCTTTGTTTTTTATCCTTTCTTTTTCGCACCTACCCATTTGACCCATAGGCTACAACCTTAAGAACCCGAGCATGGCCCACGAGGCTCAGCTGCTCGTAACCATAGGTCGTGGCAGGGTGTGATCGGTCAGGAGTTTAAAACAAAGTTATGTAGGGTAATTAAAGGAACGGACTATCCTTTTGTTTGGGTGAAAAGTATTTACTATATGATAGTGAAAAAGAAAGCTGGTATCACACCCTCGTGGAGCCCCCGAGTGACCTAGGCCAAGAGTGCTGGGGCTAGGGTGCTTGTAGGAGCAAACATTGAATGAAAGAAAGCGGTAAGACCAAGTTTTTGGGGGAACAAATGGCGTAATTGTTCGATGTTCCATGTGTTGGTGAGAACATTGCCATTGTCATCCTTTAGTCGGTAGGTGCCCAGTTGGATCACCTTGGTCACCATATACGGTCCTTCCCATGGTGGACAGAGAGTTTATGTTTCTCCTTGGTTGATTGGGTTCTCTAAAGCATGATATCACCGACCTCGAGGATCCTCCCTCTGATTTTTCTTTCATGGTACCTACGAAGAGTTTGTTGGTAGCGAGCGAAGTAGATGGTGGTTGTCTCACGAGCCTCCTCGAGCAGGTCGACCGTGTCCTGCTGAGCCTCCATGGCTTGGTCTCGGTCGAAGGCCTTCACTCTTGGGGTGCCATGGTTGAGGTCAAAGGGCAACACTGCTTCAGCTCCGTAGGCTAGGAAGAAAGGTGTGAGCCTAGTGGATCGGTTCAGGGTTGTTCTCAGGCTCTAGAGGATCACTGGGACCTCTACAACCCACCACCCGGCATACTTATTGAGTCGATCGAAGATGTGTGGCTTGAGTCCTTGGAGGACCATGCCATTGGCCTGCTTGACCTGACCGTTAGTACATGGATGTTCGACCGACGCCCAGTCTATCCTGATGTCGTATCCATCATAGAAGTCCAAGAACTTCTTCCTAGTGAAGTTAGTTCCATGGTCAGTGATGATACAGTTAGGAACACCGAAATGGTAGATGATGTCAAGGAAGAACTTGACCGCCTCTTCTGAGCGAATGTTGGTGATGGGCTTTGCCTCTATCCACTTGGTGAATTTGTCCACCGCTATGAGTAGGTGAGTGAAGCCGCCCAGGCCCTTTTTGAGGGGTCCTACCATGTTGAGGCCCCAGACCATGAATGGATAGGTGATGGGGATGGTTTGGAGCTTTTGTGCCAGCAAATGAGTTTGCCGAGCGTAGAACTAGCATCCCTCACACCTGCAGATGACCTCCTCTGCCTCTCGCAGCGTAGTGGGCTAGTAAAAACCTTGTCGAAAGGCTTTCCCGACCAGCGACCTTAGGGCCACATGATGTCCACAGATTCTGGCACGGACCTCGAGGATGAGATGTTTCCCTTGGTCGGTAGGGATGCACTTCATGAGTATTCCTGATGGACTTCGCTTGTAAAGTTTGTTACTGAAGGTGATGAACGTCTTGGTGCATCGAGCGATTCATTGTGCTTTAGTCCTTTTGGGTGGGAGAATCTCCTTGAGGAGGTAGGCGAGTAGCGATGCTCGCCAGTCGGCTTGATCGAGTGCTACCATGGCGACGTCGGCGGGTGACACCATCACGGAGGCACCAAGGTTGGAGCCCCTGAATGCTAGGTTGGCATTAGGGTATGTCTAGATCGGACCTTCTAGGATGTGGGCGGATGGCTCATGAAGGTCATTGATGAAGACCCCATCTGGAGACAGAACCTACCATGCGGCCAATTTTGTGAGAAAATCGGTGGCATCATTGTCCTTTCGGGGGACATGATGTAGTTCAATCCCCTAGAATTTGTCTTCGAGCTTACGCACCTCTTGGCAGTATGCTGCCATGAGGGGGTTTTGAAGGAAGATTCCTTCATGACTTGGTCGATGACCAACTTCGAGTCGCTACAGACATACAGTCGTGTAGCGCCGAGCTCAATGGCGATGTGCAGTCCGTTGAAGAGGGTCTCGTATTCCATGGCATTGTTTGAGGCCAAAAAGTGGAGATGGATCATGTAGCGGAGCTTACTCCCATCCAAGGAGATCAAAACCACTCCAGTCCCTGAGCCGAGCGCCATCACCTACCTATCAAAGTACATCGTCCAGTACTCGTGGGTGACATCTAGGGTCGGGAGCTGGACCTCTGTCCATTCGATGACAAAGTCCATGAGAGCCTAAGACTTAATAGCAGTGCGGGGGATATACCTGATGTCATGGCCCATTAGTTCGAGTGCCCACTTGGAGATCCATCTCGTGGTGTCGTGGTTGCGGATGATGTCTCCTAGCAGGAATGAAGTGACGACCATAACTTCGTTCTTGGTGAAGTAGTGTAGGAGCTTCTGGGTCGCCATCAGCACGACATATAGAAGTTTTTGCACTTGGGGGTACCAAACCTTGGTGTTGGTGAGTACCTCACTGATGAAGTATATAGGTCACTGGACCTTTAAGTGGTGTCCTAGCTCCTCCCTTTCGACGACTAGGGAGGCGCTCACCACGTGGTTGCCTGCCGTGACATAGAGGAGGAGGGGTTCTCCTCGTTTGGGAGCAACGAGGATTGGGGACGATGTCAATGATGTTTTGAGGCTTTCCAAAGCCTACTGTGCTTCCATAGTCTAGACAAATGTGTTCATGTTTTTGAGAAGCTTGTAGAGAGGCATCCCCCGCTCACCTAGCTAGGAGATGAACCGGCTTAGGGCAGCCAAATAGCCGGTGAGCCTTTGTACGCCCTTGACGTTGAGTATAGGGCCCATGTTGGAGATGGCCATGATTTTTTAGGGTTGGCCTCGATACCATGTTTGGACACGATGTATCCAACAGCTTCCCCTTTAAAACGCCCAAAATAGATTTTTCAGGATTCAATTTGATGCTGAACCTTCGGAGGTTTGTGAACATTGCAGCCAAGTTCGCGATTAGGTCGCAAGCTTGAGCCATTTTGACCACTATGTCATCTACATAGACGGCGATTGTTGGTTTTGGCCACTCGACTTGATTAGGTTGGTCGAGCGGGTCGATTTGGTCGATGAAGCATTGCTGCATGCACCATTGATAGGTGGCGCCAGCGTTCTTTAGACTGAAAGGCATGGTTACATAGCAGTACAAACCATATAGGGTGATGAATGAGGTTGCGAGCTGGTTGGACTCTTTCATCGCGATCTGGTGATAGCCTAAGTAGGCATCTAGAAAGGAGAGGATTTCACATCCTAAGGTGGAGTCAACTATCTGGTCTATGCATGGCAAAGGAAAATGGTCCTTCGGGCACGCCTTGTTGAGGCTAGTATAATCAATGCACATTCTCTATTTCTTAGTCTTCTTTTTAACAAGAACAGGATTGGCTAGCCAGTCAGAGTGGTATACCTCCTTAATGAATCCAGCTACCAGGAGTTTGGCGATCTCCTCGCCTATGGCCCTATGCCTCTTGTCATCAAAGCGATGCAGGCGTTGCTTGGCAGGCTTTGAGCCTGGGACAAGGTGTAATGTGTGCTCGGTGACCTCACGAGGTATGCCTGGCATGTTAGAAGGTTTCCATGTGAAGACATCACAATTGGTGCATAGAAAGTCGGTGAGCTCGCATTCCTATTTGGTCAGGAGCTAGGTCCCAATCTACACCATTTTGGTTGGGTCGGTGGGGTCAATCCCCACTGCCTTAGTTTCCTCGAGTAGGTGGAAGGTAGTCAAGGAGGTTGGCTTGTTGCAGTCTAGGATTGCTGGGGTCGATGATTCTCTGAGCCGAGGGAGCTCGGCTGAGTTGATGATGGCAGTGGTGAGCTCGTAATGCTCGCGGTCGCACGTGTAGGCATGCGAAAAGGTGCCACCCATAGTGATGATGTCATTCGGTCCCAACATCTTCAACTTGAGGTAGGTGTAGTCGGGGATCACCATGAACTTGGTGTAGCATGGCCACCCCAAGATGGTGTGGTAGGACCTTGGGAAGTCTACCACCTCGAAGGTGAGGACCACCGAATGGAAGTTGGCTCAGTCACCAAATATGATGGGTAGGTCGATCTGCCTGAGTAGGTATGCTTGCATTCCTAGGATCACATCGTGGAAGGGAGAGCTCACTGGGTGGAGCTCTGACCAGGGGATGCGCATGGCATCGAGGGTGTTGATGTAGAGGATGTTGAGGCCGCTGGCTCTATCCATCAGCACCTTGGTGAGGTGCTTCTTACGGACAATGGGGTCGATGATGAGCAGGTAGCAACCTAGTCTAGCGACGTGGGAAGGATGGTCCCACTGATCAAAAGTGATCGGAGATTCTAACCAGCTAAGGAAAGTGGGGATGGCCGTTTCGGCGACGCATGCCTCTCTATAGCACACTTTGTGCTAGCGCTTGGAGTAGATGGCATCAGATCCCCAAAGATCATAAGGAATTCCTCGAGATCAGAAAAGTCATCCCCATCCTTGCCCGCCATGCATCCTTTCTTGGCCACTGCCTCCTTGCCCTTTCCTTCTTTCGGTTCGCTGGCCTATCGCAGAAAGCGCTTGAGGAGTTTGTAGTCCTTGTAGATGTGCTTAATGGGGTAGGCATGGTTGGTGCATGGTCTCTCCATGAGCTTGTCGAAGTGGTCAAGTTAGCCCTGCTAGGACTGCTTGCCCACACGATTGGCCGTGGCGACCAAAGCAGAGTTGGCCTATCGGCGTCGATCCTTCTTGTTCTTTTTGCCTCTTTGCGTGGAGGGGCCCTTGTCTTGGTCCTTGCACTTGGTCTTGCCTTTGTCCTAGCCTCCACTAAAGACCACTCTGATCACCTCCTTGCCGGAGGCATGGTTTGTGGCGACGTAGAGTAGGTTGTAGGTGGTACGGGGCTTTAGACAGCTGAGCTTGTGGATAAAGGACTCATAGGTTGTCCTAGAAAGGAATGCGCTAATGACGTCTGTGTCAATGACATTAGGAAGGGAGTTGCATCATTTTGAGAACCTATGGATGTAATCCTATAGGGACTCATTGGGCTCCTGCTAGCAGCTCATGAAGTCCTAGGAATTCCTAGGATGGACAAATGTCCCCTAGAAATTCCCAATGAAGATTCTCTTGAGATCCACCCAGTCGCGGATGCTGTCAGGCGAGAGAAATTCAAGCCATGCTCAAACATGTTTCCCCATGCAGATGGAGAGGTATTGAATGATGAAGTGGTCATCATCCACCCCTCTGGCTCGGCAGGCAAGCCAGAAGTCTTTGAGCCATATACCGAGATTCGTTTCCCTGGTGTATTTGGCGATGTTGGTAGGTGGTCGGAAGCGCTGTGGGAATGATGCTCGCCGGATGCGATGACCAAATGCCCATGGTCCTAGGCCGTTTGAGCTGGGACTCCGGTCGTTTGGTCAGCGACCATGCCTGGGGTGCATTTCCCCACTCCCCTCTGTAACAGAACCGACCAAATCATAAGAACGTAAGTACAAAAACAATCACCGAAGCGATCAAATTCCTATACTTAAGCTCCCATAATCCCGGTAGTTTAGAAATCATGAAGGATTTCAACCAACTCTCGACATACAAACCAAGATCGTAGTGATTCAACACAACACATCATCCGTTACAACATTTCATAATAAGCATTCGGATACATCCATCAAAATTTAAATAGAATATTACAAACCAAGTTTGAGTGTGCGGAAGCAACATAGTTTGGTACAAAACATCATAGTTTTCAATTACATTGCCAAGTCTGAGTCATGTCCCACAAAAGCATCATCAGATACGAGAACTAGTAGAGACCGTGCCCAACGGTCTAGTCTTCATCCCCAGCTGGGAGAAGGCAGTACTTGCAGCAACCAAAGTAGAACTGGTCATCTGCAATAGGTGGGAGATAAACCCTGAGTACTGAGAAGGTACTCAGCTAGACTTACCCATCAAAAACTAGAAATAAAAGACACCAAGGATCATGCAAGGCTTTTTAGGTGGGCTAGCTTGACACAGTTGCATAAAAGAGCTTATGATTATAGTAACCAATTTAAACTTAGCATCAAGCTTATCATTATTTACCTGTCCACTAGATTAGCACCTGTACTAGAGCACTCACTTATTAGGAGCAAACAATATTAACCATAGCAGGTATAATAAGGCTATCATCATCATATCATCATTTCTGAACCATTATGTTATTTAGTGTATCTACATTGGAGATAAGCCCATCAAGTTCTCACTAACCGGGAGAGACGGCGACTCGAATCGAATTACAACTCAGCTGAGGGGGTATTCCTAACTCTCACCCTGGCATACTTAGCAAGGGTAGCTGTGGGTTACCTTTGGTACAACTCAGGAACCAAATTCGCGGGTTCGATCAGTGCTAGCACTCTCAGGGATTACCCTTCTGCTAGGACGATCAGGACTTTTAAATCACCTGCCCTTGGACTCACGCCGACGGCTCCCTTCTGAGGCATACTTTATACTTATCGACTCCCGGCCTGAGTTGAGCTACTCGGCTTCGCGGTCGGTCTTTGGACATGGCCAACTAAGAGAGAGGCATGCATTCAACATGAACAGGAAAGGCTCCAAGAATCAGTCCTTAAGCGACACAGACGGAGTCACTGCAAACTGGCAAGCCTCCTGTCCGGTCTTCATTTCAAATTAAGACTGGTTCTTTTCCACGATAGCAAATATAGCCAACCATGCCACATGTATCTTCCTATATCTCACAGGTGATAGGAAATCACCTGACTTCTACCATGTTTAAGCAGGGCTAAGCACTACACGAGCCTGAGCTACATAGGATTCAGGGTAACAATATCTGGACAAGGATTGGGTAACCAATGCAGCAAGTATTTGCATCCAACACCTAAACTTAATGCAACAATATATGTAACAATAATACTGTAACTGCATTTCAGAAATTAGGAGGCTTAATATGCTCTGGGGCTTGCCTTTCACAAAGTTGCAAGGACGGTGATCCAAGCACTCAATGGTGACCTCATCTAGCACTTCTCCTGAAGGCTGCACCTCCTGAACCTCCAGTGTCGGCTGCTGCTGCTCGCTTGGTTCCTCGAATTCTAGTAGGGTCACTCCTTCCGGTACACCTATTGCATGCCGATGCATAAGATAAATATCATGGATGCATAAGGAATGACATGATGCTCAATGTGATGAATCATAGTAAGTGTTTACCGAAAACACCACTGGACACTCGTTTACCGAGTAAGACTAGCCCTATTCAAATCACTTTAAAACAGGTATCTACTTTAACTTGAAGAACAAGATCAACTTACCTAACTTGCATAACCTAAGATAAAGATGCTCATCTTCAGTTAAAGGCCTAACACCTAGGGACATTACCACAAACTTAGAAATAGTAAAGACATACATAAATCAACATTTAAAGTTTCATATGCACACAAGTAGTCCCTTAATTCAATCACAACAAGAGTTATACAAATCCAAATGACTTGCATGAGGACATTCTGGAAAGCTTATGAAATTCTCTACAAATCATTTGTAAACATCAAAGCATGATTCTTACGTTAACCAAATCGAATTCCAGTAAACCTAGAATCTGTCCAGAAATGACAGGGTTACTAAATTAATTATTTAATGATGATGCAAAAGCATAATTGGACCAAACCAAGTTTACCAACTTGTTGCACATACCAGAGAAACACTAGAAAGTATAGTGCCAACTTCTAAATAAATTATTTAATATCCTTTTCAAATTTATTTAGTTAATTAAGTGATTAAAGCAATATATAGCAAAACTATTCATAAAAATCTACAAAAATTACAGTAGCTATCTCATGCTTCACATAGACTACCATAAAAATTTCAAAGCCATTGAGCAAGCAGAACTTGCTGTATCCAAAATAACAGGTGGCATGCCCATTTTTAGCATAATTAGGAAACCCTAATGAAAAGTGTTAAGCAACAGATTTCTCATTTTTCCTAGCATCATTCTAGCATAAGAACCTTACTCACCAAATTTTACCTATACTAGATCTATAGAAAAATTATGAAAATTCACACAAGATCCATCCATTGATAAAAGAAATTCTATAACTCAAAAACTATATATGTACTAGCTCTAAATTTTAACCAGAGCTTCTACTAAGCAATAATAGATCACCCACAAAATTTCATAATTTTTGGACCACAGAAACTCAAGATAAAATTCAAATAAGTTTGCATGCATCTAAAAACACATTTCAAAGTCCTATTTTATTCATCCCAAAATTTCTAAAACATGTGCTCATATAATATTTTTATTAAATACTAGACATTACTAGAAATTCAACAAAATTAGAACCATAGCATTTGGAGCTACCAATTAGGAGATACACATTTTTGAATATCTATACAAATCTATGAATTAATTAAAACAAAACAAAACAAGAAATCATTTCACTGCTGTTGGGCCGGCCCGAAGGACACGGCGGCCTGCGAAGCGTGCGCTGGTGCAGCCCAGCCAGGCTCCTACTGCATGCATCAGCGACTGACAAGGAGGGCCCGCATGACAGAGAAACAGGCAGGGGAGGAGAAGGAGACAGCGGCGAAGCTCATCGCCGGTGGCTCTTCCGGCGAGGTTAGCGGTGCTACGGCAGTCACCTCACCCGTGTGCATCTATTGGTGCCCTCAATTGAAGCTAGTGCTGCGGCTATAGGCAACGGCGACGACCATGGCGGCGCACGACCACGGCATGGCCGGCTCCGGTTGAAGCGACGACGTCGTAGCCCGATAAGGTGACCCTACGAGCTTCGGCAGCACTCCTAGAACCTAGCATGAGATAGAGGAGGGATGGCAAGGGTGCGAGGACAGCTGGCCATGTGGAGCGCCAACTCTGGCGAGGGCAGCCATGGGGGCGCTGGAAGAAAACCGACGATTGGCCCTTACCGAGGCTCGATTGACACGATTGAACGGTGGAGGTGGTAGAGGGGATCACGGCGAGGTGAGGAGCAAGATAGCTGGCGCATTTTTGTAGTGGCGAGCTCGAACGGCAACGGCGATGCTCGGTCGAAACTGGAGGGGCTATGGCGGCTTCGGTGATGCACGCTGTGGAAGCGAAAGAAAAGCAAATGGAGCAGGCGACTCGGTCGGGCAGGCGCGCAGGGTGCTCAAGACGTGGCCAGCAGTGCCAGGAAGCCTGTGGCACGTGGCCTACGCGAGCAGAAGGCCGGTGATGGGTGGTGCCATGCAGCCAGCAAACTCTGAACCGGTCGGCCACGACATTACTGAATGTTTTCTGAAAAATCGTGATTCAGTGATTGATGACCATGACTAACAGTGCCATTTCATCGTGTCAACATGGCTCAACCAATGATCCTTTGCAAAAATTGTGTACATGAAAAATGTAGACCTACCATCCATCTCCAATTTCTTTTCAAGGACCGTGATCTAATTTGCCATGGATAAGCAGTTACATCAAGCCAAAGATGGCTCAATCACATTGAAATTACAGCCATGACTTAGAATATTTTCAAAGTGTGAAATCATCATGTAACTCTGACTTGTGGGCCAGGTTTGACCATGTTCCACACATTTTCATGAGTTGGACATAAAACAACTTTTGTTCCTTAATAAATTAGCTACAACTTTTGTAAAGAGTGTATAGCCATGCAAAGTCTCTAAGTTGGACTTTTGAATCAGTCAAACAGTGACACTCCAAGGGTCCATTCTAGTCAAACCTTCACTTGAGGGCATTTTGGTCATTTTGATCTACATGAACAATGTCCCAACAAGTAACCTAAGTGTAGTTAAGGTGTAATAGACCATGATCAACCACTTTACAAAATTGTTATACCACTTCTAAAGATCACATGTGATAAAGCAATTAAAACAAGCAATTCATTCATATGTTTCAATTCCATGTTTCACATGTTTCATGACCCTGTGGTTATTTTATACTTGTCATATTACTACCATGTTGCCATGTTTCAAGGTATGAGAAACTCAGGTTGCATTCACATGTTACACCATTACTATTCACAACACTCAAGTATGAAACATACACAATTGGAAAATGTTGCATATGCATGTTTCAGTAACAAAGGCATGATGAGATAGATGATGCACATGTTTATGAAATGAAATGCAATTAGTAGAAGCCAAACACCTAGGGTGTTACAGCCCTCCCCCCTTAGAAAAATCTCATCCCGAGATTTGGAAAGCGTACCAATTAGTATAGAAAGCTGGATAGTTTTCCTTTAAATAATCTTCCTGCTCCCAAGTTGCATCCCGTTCGCTATGATTACTCCAAACTACCTTGTATAACTTAACTACTCATGTACGAGTCACTCTTTCTTGAGTATCCAGAACTTGCACGGGCTTCTCTTCATAAGAAAGATCAGATTTCAAGTTGACTTTCCTTGTTGCTATTCTTTCCTCGGGAATACGAAGACACTTCTTCAGCTGGGACACATGGAATACCGGGAATATAGCTCCCATCTCACGTGGTAGATCGAGCTTATATGCTACTCTTCCACTTTTCTCGATAATGCGGTAAGGTCCAACATATCGAGGCTCAAGCTTCCTTTTGATTCCAAAACGTTTTACTCCTTTCATAGGGGATACCTTCAGATAAACATGATCACCTACTTCAAACTCAATAGGTTTTCTTCTCTTGTCAGCATAGCTCTTTTGTCTAGCCTGAGTGGCAGTCATATTCTTCTGTATAGTTCGGACTTGCTCTTCGGCTTCTTTTACAAAGTCAATACCATAGAATCTTCTTTCTCCGGGTTCCTACCCTAGTTCAAAGGAGTTCTACACTTGCGGCCATAAAGAGCTTCAAAAGGAGCCATTTTGATACTCTCTTGATAACTGTTGTTATAAGAGAATTCAGCGAGAGGTAACCAGTCCTCCCAAGAGCCTTTGCAAGAGATAAGACAAGCCCTAAGCATGTCTTCAAGAATTTGATTAACAGGCTCAGTCTGTCCTGATGTTTGCGATGATAGGTAGAACTGCGGAATTAAATGAGTGCCAAGATTCTGATGTAAGCACTCCCAAAAGCGAGCCGTGAATTGCGGTCCTCTATCTGAAACAATGGATTTGGGTACACCATGGAGACGTACCACTTGTTGAAAATAAATCTCAGCATAATTGTGAGGGATGATAGGTAGACTTGACCAGAATAAAGTGAGCGGATTTAGTTAGACGATCTATGATAACCCAGATGGAATCACAACCCTTTTTGGTAGTGGGTAATCCAACTAATAAATCCATGCTAATTTCTTCCCACTTCCAGCCAGGAATAGAGAGTGGCTGCAATAATCCGGGCCTTATGTGAATAGCCTTGACTCTGCAACTAGTTATCACACCTTGCCATGTAAGCTGCGATTTCTTTCTTCATCTTGGTCCACCAATAATACAGCTTGAGATCTTGATACATTTTACTGCTACCAGGATGGATGGACAATTTAGAAGAATGGGCTTCAGCCATAATTTGATTTCTAAGTTCTTTGTCTTTGGGTACCACAAGCCTATCATTAAACCTAGAGAATTCCTTTGTCATCGACCCTAAAGTGCTTGGTTTCTTTCTCTTTCATCTTCCGCTTGATGTGAAACACACCCACATCAGTCTTCTGGAGTTCGATAATTCAACTTCTAAGAGAGCAATCCACAGTGATATTGTGGAGTACTACAGGATGAAGGAGGTGTGCCAGATGAAAGTCTTCACTAACCAAGGAATTGCAATGGGCCTTTCTGCTTAAGGCATCAGCAACCACATTTGCCTTACCAGGATGGTAGTGAACTTGAAGGTTGTAGTCTTTGATTAATTCTAACCATCGCCGTTGACGCATGTTCAACTCGGGTTGAGTAAAGATATACTTGAGGCTTTTATGGTCAGTATAGATGTTGCACACATTACCCAGCAAGTAATGTCTCCAAATTTTCAGGGCATGAACAACTGCGGCTAGCTCTAAGTCATGGGTAGGATAGTTGACTTCATGCTTTCGAAGCTGGCATGAAGCATAAGCAATGACCTGGCCCTCCTGCATAAGAACACACCCCAAACCGGTGCCACATGCGTCACAGTAGACATCAAAAGGCTTCTCGATGTTAGGTTGTGCCAATACAGGGGCAGAGGTTAGTAAGGTCCACAAAGTGTGGAAAGCCTCTTCACACTTCGGAGTCCACACAAACTTCTCATCTTTTTGAAGCAGTCGAGTCATGGGCTTGGTGATTTTTGAGAAATCCGGGATAAAGCGACGATAATAGCCAGCCAAACCTAGGAAACTTCGGACTTCTGTGACCATAGTAGGTGCCTTCCACTCAAGGACTTCTTGCACCTTAGTAGGGTCAACCGAAATTCCATCTCCAGATAACACATGACCTAGAAAAGGTATCTTGTTCAACCAGAATTCACACTTGCTGAACTTAGCATAAAGTTGGTTGTCACATAACTGAGTTAGAACAATTCTCAGATGTTCAGCATGCTCTTCTTCATTCTGAGAATATACAAGGATATCATCAATGAACACTGATGACAAACTTGTCCAATTCTGGCATGAATACAGAATTCATCAGGTACATAAAGTGTGTCAGGAGCATTGGTCAACCCAAAGGACATGACTGAGGTATTCGAACAAGCCATAACGAGTAGAGAAAGCTGTCTTAGGTATATCTTCAGGACGAATTTTGATCTGATGGTAGCCAGACCTCAAATCGATCTTGGAGAATACCTTAGCTTTGGAGAGCTGATCAAACAGAATATCGATGCTGAGGAAGAGGGTATTTGTTCTTGATAGTAACAGCATTTAGGGGGCGATAATCCACGCACATGCGCAAAGATTCGTCCTTCTTCTTCACAAATATAGCCGGACAACCCCAAGGAGAAGAACTAGGCCGAATCAAACCTTTCTTCAATAGCTCATTCAACTGACTCTTCAGCTCAGCCAACTCATTGGGTGGCATTCTATAGGGCCTTAGAGAGATAGGAGCCGTACCCGGAATGAGTTCTATCTTGAATTCTATATCACGGTCATGGAGGTAATCCAGGCAAGTCATCAGGGAAGACATCTGGAAACTCACTAGACAACTAGTAGATCCTCAATGGCTTTGGCTAGGGTAGCATTGGCCGTATTGTGGATAGAGATATCACGAGGTAACTGCACTAGAAAACCCTTCTTATCCATAGGATCCCTCAACATTACCACATGAGTTGAGGTATCGATCAACACTCCATTCCCGCTCATCCACTTCATTCCTAGGATTACTATCGATTCCTACCCCCGGTAGAACTACAAGATCCTGTAAGGAACTCTCGATCCTCAATCTCAATCTTTACATCTTTAACTACTTGGTTAGTCAGGATATTATTTCCAGCAGCACTAATACAATAACCACCCTTGACAATTGTAATCACATTCATATTATGCTCAGATGCAAAAGTAGAACTCATAAAGGAGTGCGAAGCACCCGAATCAAAGAGCACAACTGCAGGGTGATCATTAACAAGGAACTTACCAGTGGTGACCACTTCACCAGCAGGAATTTCCTCCACTGTAGTGTAGTGAACATGCCCCTGATGGACGTTTCCTTGAGCATTCTTGGGAGGATAGGGACACTTATTTGCCTAGTGACCCAGCTGGTTACAGTTCCAGCACAGCCTATTAGCTGCTGGGGCATTGGAGCTGCCTTGCCTAGAGGTATTCTTTGGCAAGGAAATTGTGTACCCCTTGCGGAAACCAGTTTTTGCTTTATTCTTTTTCTGAGGTGGGCGGTACCGGACATTAGCATTGGGTGGATGGTACTAGGTCTTGGATACCATTGGAGCCTTAGACTGAGAAGCACCAGCCTCAAAGTTTCTCTTACGGTTCTTGGAAGTAGCATATATCTTGTCATTGTTCTCCTGGGTTAGGGTGTCACTGATAAACTCATTGAAGGTGACACACTTGCAGTTGCCCATAGACTTCATCAGTTTAGGGGAAAGTCCCCTCTTGAAACTAGCTATTCTTTGGCATCAGTATCGATGAACTCAGGAGCATACCTCGCTAGGTTGTTGAATGCCTGGAGGTATTCATTAAGACTCTTGTTGCCTTGGGTTAGCTTCATAAACTCGGTATGCTTAATGGCCATGAGACCAGGAGGGATAAAGTGTCCCCTGAAAGCTGCCTAGAACTGGTCCCAAACTATCTCAACGTTAGCAGGGAAGGTGGTCCTATGATGGGTCCACCAGATGCCTACAGGGCCTTGGAGCTGGTGTCCTGCATACGAAGCCTTCATTCCTTCAGTCAGACGGAGCAATCCAAACCTTTGCTCTATCAGTGCTCAACCATTCATTAGCTTGTAATGGTTCTTCTGCCTCACGAAAGATAGGAGGCTTTGTGTCCATGAAGTCCTTAAAGCTGCTATACTGGTTTGGCTCAGGGTCCCTAGGTGGACATGCCGATCCTCATGGTTAGCCATCTGGCGCATAGCCTCAGCTAGCATGCGCTGACTTTCCACGACCGTCTGCATTAGCTCAGCTGGTGTGGGTGGTGGAGGAGGTGGTTGTTCCTCATCTCCCATGCTACGACCACGACAAAGGTTATAAGCCATTAGCAAAAGGTATAGCCAATGAGCACTGACGATGTGGAAACTTTTATAGATGAATTGTATAATTATGCCAAACTGATTCCATTAGAGAGAATGCATTTATATAATCAACAGAGGCACAATCATTCATCACAATCACACAACTCATCAGGCGCATCAATTGACACATAAATGCGATGAACTTAACCAACAACGAGATCCATAGACCGCAAAGACGGAATTCATCAGAAGCTCACATACGTGGAGCATAATACGTTTGATAGGTTACATCCCAGCCATAGTGGTTCCAAACTTACATCAAGGGTAACATAGGGTTCGATATTACATCCCAACGATTAACTTGATACAAAGCTACTCGTTCATGCATGAGGATCAACAAAAGACTAGCTCTAGCGCATTAGCTAAGTAGTAAGCTAAACTACGCATCATCCTCAGAGTCAGTGTCGAAGATCTCTTCTCCATCTTCATCACTAGCAGGCTCTAACTCCTCATCTTCCTCTTCATTAGGTGGAACATCCTCGGGTCCATTGACCTCCATGTCATCATCACCTTTAGCCATGACGACACTAGAGCCCATCTCATCCTCATCATCAGGTGGCAGGAGAGGGTGAAGTTGATTGTGTAACAGGTGAACCTCCTCATGGAGATGGTCATTGTACTCTTCAGCAACTGCCACTTGCTGCTCTAACTCCACCTATCACGCTCTCAACACATTCTCTTCATGCCAGGCTTCATTCCATTAGTTCATCACATGAATCAACATACGTTCACAGTTGCGGTGAGCAACTGTCAACCTCTGAACCTCAAGGGTCTCTTGGTCCCGTTCCTGTGTTACTTGCTCCAAACGGTGTTGAGTCACATTCCTCTCAGCAGTCACCCGGGCCAGCTCTGTCCTTAGCCTTTCCGCCTTAGTAGGCTCAGGACAGGGCTCACGAGGAGCTAACTGGTGACAAGGCGCCCTGCCTCTAGCAGACTTGCGAGCAGTGAGTTTCGTGCGCGCCATCTGTAGTAAAAAGTTGCAACATAAGGGGAGAATCATTTAAGGGATACGAAATTTAATTAGTCGGGACAATCAAATTTTTAAGGGAGGGAATAATGCAAGAAATGCCATGTATGCTTAAACATGATGCATGCACGATCCGTACGTCCTCACAAACCTAGAAAAATTTAAAGGCTAGTGAAATATATGGTGGCATACATACATTCTCTCGTATACGGTAGCTAGTCGATCTACAATGATACGTTGTTAGTGTACCTGCAAAAAATTTCATTTTATCCTAGTAATTTCCCAAAATGGCATGTAAACTAAATACTTTCATACATACATCCCCAGATGCATATACTCTAGTATCACAGCTACCCGTCAGAGATACACACATTTAAGTACTCTCATAGATACATGATTGAACATGTAAGTATGCGAGCAACCACAACTACTCTCCCCTAGACCGACAGTTGGACGGTCATGCTCTCACAACTCCCACTTACCAGAGCGTAGAGGTATTTTGATCCATACATTACCACCCAAGCGGATGGCATCCATACAATAGCACGTCGTATGGATGACGAAACAAAACAAGCAGGAACCCCCAAGTTAGTACTTTAATAAGCCACCTAAGAGTCCTTATTTGGGCATAAGGGATATGACCACTGGCAATACTTAGTGTTTAATTTAGGATTTTCACAAATACTTTTGTTTTAAATACACAAATGACATGTTTAGTGTCGAATCTTGCTCTGATGCCAGCTATAACAGAACTGACCAAATCATAAGAACGTAAGTACAAAAATAATCACCGAAGTGATCAAATTCCTGTACTTAAGCTCCCATAATCCTGGTAGTCTGGAAATCACGAAGGATTTCAACCAACTCTCGACATACAAACCAAGATCATAGTGATTCAACACAACACATCATCCATTACAACATTTCATAATAAGCATTCGGATACATCCATTAGAATTTAAATAGAATATTACAAACCAAGTTTGAGTGTGCGGAAGCAACATAGATTGGTACAAAACATCATAGTTTTCAATTACATAGCCAAGTCTGAGTCATGTCCCACAAAAGCATCATCAGATACGAGAACTAGTAGAGACCGTGCCCAACGGTCTAGTCTTCATCCCCAGCTAGGAGAAGGCAGTACTTGCAGCAACCAAAGTAGAACTGGTCATCTGCAACAGGTGGGAGATAAACCCTGAGTACGAGAAGGTACTCAGCTAGACTTACCCATCAAAAACTAGAAATAAAAGACACCAAGGATCATGCAAGGCTTTTCAGGTGGGCTAGCTTGACACAGTTGCATAAAAGAGCTTATGATTATAGTAACCAATTTAAACTTAGCATCAAGCTTATCATTATTTACCTGTCCACTAGATTAGCACCTGTACTAGAGCACTCACTTATTAGGAGCAAACAATATTAACCATAGCAGGTATAATAAGGCTGTCATCATCATATCATCATTTCTGAACCATTATGTTATTTAGTGTATCTACATTGGAGATAAGCCCGTCAAGTTCTCACTAACCGGGAGAGACGGTAACTCGAATCGAATTACAACTCAGCTGAGGGGGTATTCCTAACTCTCACCTTGGCATACTTAGCAAGGGTAGCCATGGGTTACCTTTGGTACAACTCAGGAACCAAATTCGCGGGTTCGATCAGCGCCAGCACTCTTAGGGATTACCCTTCTGCCAGGACGATCAGGACTTTTAAATCACCTGCCCTTGGACTCACGCCTACGGCTCCCTTCCGAGGCGTACTTTATACTTATCGATTCCCAGCCTGAGTTGAGCTACTCAGCTTCGCGGTCGGTCTTTAGACATGGCCAACTAAGAGAGAGGCATGCGTTCAACATGAATAGGAAAGGCTCCAAGAATCAGTCCTTATGCGACACAGACGGAGTCACTGCAAACCGACAAGCCTCCATTCGGTCTTCATTTCAAATTAAGACTGGTTCTTTTCCATGATAGCAAATATAGCCAACCGTTCCACATGTATCTTTCTATATCTCGTAGGTGACAGGAAATCACCTGACTTCTACCGTGTTTAAGCAGGGCTAAGCACTACACGAGCCTGAGCTACATAGGATTCAGGGTAAAAATATCTGGACAAGGATTGGGTAACCAATGCAGCAAGTGTTTGCATCCAACACCTAAACTTAATGCAACAATATATGTAACAATAATACTGTAACTGCATTTCGGAAATTAGGAGGCTTAATATGCTCCGGGGCTTGCCTTTCACAAAGTTGCAAGGATGGTGATCTAGGCACTCAACGGCGACCTCGTCTGGCACTTCTCTTGAAGGCTGCACCTCCTGAACCTCCGGTGTCGGCTGCTGCTGCTCGCTCGGTTCCTCGAATTCCAGCAGGGTCACTCCTTCCGGTACACCTATTGCATGCCAATGCACAAGATAAATATCATGGATGCATAAGGAATGACATGATGCTCAATGATGAATGAATCACAGTAAATGTTTACCGAAAACACCACTGGACACTCGTTTACCGAGTAAGACTAGCCCTATTCAAATCACTTTAAAACAGGTATCTACTTTAACTTGAAGAACAAGATCAACTTACCTAACTTGCATAACCTAAGATAAAGATGCTCATCTTTAGTTAAAGGCCTAACACCTAGGGACATTACCACAAACTTAGAAATAGTAAAGACATATATAAATCAACATTTAAAGTTTCATATGCACACAAGTAGTCCCTTAATTCAATCACAACAAGAGTTATACAAATCCAAATGACTTGCATGAGGACATTCTGGAAAGCTTATGAAATTCTCTACAAATCATTTGTAAACATCAAGGCATGATTCTTACATTAATCAAATCAAATTCCAATAAACCTAGAATCTGTCCAGGAATGACAGGGTTACTAAATTAATTATTTAATGAGGATGCAAAAGCATAATTGGACCAAACCAAATTTACCAACTTGTTGCACATACCAGAGAAACACTAGAAAGTATAGTGTCAACTTCCAAATAAATTATTTAATATCCTTTTTAAATTTATTTAGTTAATTAAGTGATTAAAGCAATATATAGCAAAACTATTCATAAAAATCTACAAAAATTACAGTAGCTATCTCATGCTTTACATAAACTACCATAAAAATTTCAAAGCCATTGAGCAAGCAGAACTTGCTGTATCCAAAATAACAAGTGGCATGTCTATTTTTAGCATAATTAGGAAACCCTAATGAAAAGTGTCAAGCAACAAATTTCTCATTTTTCCTAGCATCATTCTAGCATAAGAACCTTACTCACCAAATTTTACTTATACTGGATCTATAGAAAAATTATGAAAATTCACACAAGATCCATCCATTGATAAAAAGAAATTCTATAACTCAAAAACTATACATGCACTAGCTCTGAAATTTTAACCAGAGCTTCTACTAAGCAATAATAGATTACCCACAAAATTTCATAATGTTTGGACCACAGAAACTCAAGATAAAATTCAAATAAGTTTGCATGCATCTAAAAACACATTTCAATGTCCTATTTTATTCACCCAAAATTTCTAAAACATGTGCTCATATAATATTTTTATTAAATACAAGACATTACTAAAAACTCAACAAAATTGGAACCATAGCATTTGGAGCTACCAATTAGGAGATACACATTTTTGAATATCTATACAAATCTGTGAATTAATTAAAACAAAACAAGAAATCATTTCACTGCTGTTGGGCTGGCCCGAAGGACATGGCGGCCCGCGAAGCACGCACTAGCGTGGCCTAGACACGGCGCGGCCCAGCCAGGCTCCCACTGCGCGCATCAGCGACTGACAAGGAGGGCCCGCATGACAGAGAAACAGGCAGGGGAGGAGAAGGAGATGGCGGCGAAGCTCGTCACCGGTGGCTCTTCCGGCGAGGTTAGCGGTGCTATGGCAGTCACCTCACTCGTGCACATCTATTGGTGCCCTCAATTGAAGCTAGTGCTGTGGCTATAGGCAATGGCGACGACCATGGTGGCGCACGACCATGGCATGGCCGGCTCTGGCGAAGCGACGGCGTCGTAGCCCGATAAGGCGACCCTACGAGCTTCGGCAGCACTCCTAGAACCTAGCACGAGATAGAGGAGGGATGGCAAGGGCGCGAGGACAGCTGGCCGCGTGGAGCGCCAACTCCGACGAGGGCAGCCATGGTGGTGGTGGAAGAAAACCGACGATTGGCCCTTATCGAGGCTCGATTGACACGATTGAACGGTGGAGGTGGTAGAGGGGATCACAGCGAGGCGAGGAGCAAGACGGCCGGCGCGTTTTTGTAGTGGCGAGCTCGAACGGCAACGGCGATGCTCGGTCGGAACTGGAGGGGCTACGGTGGCTTCGGTGCTGCGCGCTGTGGAAGTGAAAGAAAACCAAATGGAGCAGGCGACTCGGTCGGGCAGGCGCGCGGGGTGCTCAAGACACGGCCAGCAGCGCCAGGAAGCCCGTGGCGCGTGGCCTGCGTGAGCAGAAGGCCGGCGACGGGTGGTGCCACGCGGCCAGCAAACTCTGAACCGGTCGGCCATGATGTTACTGAACGTTTTCTGAAAAATCACGATTCAGTGATTGATGACCATGACTGACAGCGCCATTTCATCGTGTCAACACGGCTCAACCAATGATCCTTTGCAAAAACTGTGTACATGAAAAATGTAGACCTACCATCCATCTCCAATTTCTTTTCAAGGACCGTGATCTAATTCGCCATGGATAAGCAGTTACATCAAGCCAAAGATGGCTCAATCACACTGAAATTACAGCCATGACTTAGAATATTTTCAAAGTGTGAAATCATCATGTAACTCTGACTTGTGGGCTAGGTTTGACCATGTTCCACACATTTTCATGAGTTGGCCATAAAACAACTTTTGTTCCTTAATAAATTAGCTACAACTTTTGTAAAGAGTGTACAGCCATGCAAAGTCTCTAAGTTGGACTTTTGAATCAGTCAAACAGTGACACTCCAAGGGTCCATTCTAGTCAAACCTTCACTTGAGGGCATTTTGGTCATTTTGATCTACATGAACAATGTCCCAACAAGTAACCTAAGTGTAGTTAAGGTGTAATAGACCATGATCAACCACTTTACAAAATTGTTATACCACTTCTAAAGATCACATGTGATAAAGCAATTAAAACAAGCAATTCATTCATATGTTTCAATTCCATGTTTCACATGTTTCATGACCCTGTGGTTATTTTATACTTGTCATATTACTACCATGTTGCCATGTTTCAAGGTATGAGAAACTCAGGTTGCATTCACATGTTACACCATTACTATTCACAACACTCAAGTATGAAACATACACAATTGGAAAATGTTGCATATGCATGTTTCAGTAACAAAGACATGATGAGATAGATGATGCACATGTTTATGAAATGAAATGCAATTAGTAGAAGCCAAACACCTAGGGTGTTACACCCTCGATGGTCTGGCCGGGGGCCGTGCCGCCTATTCTCACTGCCCCTTGATGGACGTCATCATCATGCCGAGCTTGACGCCGATTGTTGATGACGCTGCGAGCATCTCAGTTTAGTCCAGGCTTCCAAAGAGGAAGGTCTAGGACAGCTCGAAGACAGGAGGAACCCACATCCCAATAGGTGGGAGCATAGGAAACTCCAATGAGTCAAAGCAAGTCATATCGCTTGAGCCTATCACGATGAAGATGGCAGAAGGGTGGGCCATCCGATGACCAAAAGCATGAACGTACGGCGTCCTCCCCATGGATGGCGCCAACTATCGGTGCAAAAAGTGACCAATAAATAAATATTTGTCGTTTTGTCGTACGTTGTGATCGGATGTGGCCTAGCACTCAATGACACAGGGTTTATACTGGTTCAAGCAACGTGCCCTACGTCTAGTTTGAGTCGGTTGGTGACTTTATTCCTGAGCCTAGGTGCTTGAGGTTTGCTATGGGGTTACAAACGAGTGGGAATAAGATGGGGGTGTTAGAGGTCCGATCGGACTCAAGACTAAAGGTTCAAGAGTGATGGGAGCTCCTATGTGCACTATGTATCAGAACATATGCTCTGTGTAGCTTTAGAGTTCTAGAGCTATGAAGTTGTTCAAGTGCTCAGAATATCTAAAGCTAGTAGAGAGGGAGTCAAAATGACCGTCGTCTGTTGGGAGAGAGCGCATCCCCTTTTATAGGTGAAGGGGATGGTCTTACAAGTTTAGAGAGAGAGAGAGAAAGAGAGTGTTCCCTAGTCTTGTTGCCCATGCTGTTAGGTACAAGATAGTTTGTCGGTGCCCATAATACTGTTGATGCCTAGATGCATGTGGCAGGCTCCATCATGCTCTTCTGGTATGGCAAATGTCGGCACCTACCATACTGTAGGGCAAATGTCAGTGCCACAACACTGTTTGTGTTCTGACATGTCTAGAAGGCTACAAAGTACCCTTTTGGCATGGCCTGACAATACTGTCCTACAGGTGTGCAGAGTATGATCTTCGGTATTGTGGTTGACTTGAGCACCTTACCTTATCTGCTTCACCTAATTTCTTAGGTCCTCACCGAGCGGGCGTCCCCAACCGGTCGTTCCTAGTTGGCTTCGACCACACCAGTCGAAGAAGAGCCATAAGCAAAGGTTCAGTGTATTCCCGGTCAAAAAATTGGGTCAGAGTCGAAAGCGAGCGTCGTCCCCTCTTTGGTCAGGCCTTTCAGTCAGAAAAGCAGGTTGGAGTCGAAAGCGAGCGTCGTCCCCTCCTTGGCTAGGCCTTCCGATCAGAGACTAGATCGCTCTTCCGGCCTGTCGTTAGGTATCTGGGTCAGCCTAGGAGTTGCACATTGTTTGTAATGTCATCTGCTAGGCCAAGTTTTTGTTGGGAAGCGGGCTCATTAGGGACCCTGGGTTTATGAACCCGATAGCTACACTAGCTAGCTAAGCTACCTCTACATAAGATATATAAGTGAATGTAATACAAGAGAGGTAGAGGGGTGTATATTGGACTGAGCAAGCAAAAAATCAATCACAATAAATACCAATTGATACAATGATTTTTCTTTTGAGGTTCACTTGCTTGCCAGCAAGCTAGTCCCCACTGTAGTGATACACTCACTGCTTGGAGGTTCATGCGCTAATAGGCATCACACGCCTAAACCACAGTTGGGTGCCACACAACCAACACAAGATGAGGATCCATAAGCTTTGAGCAATCCACTAGAGTTTCCTTTTGTGATCTCCAATGGGGAAGGCACAAGAACCCCTCATAAATCACCAGGAGATGGCCACGAACAATCACCAACTCGTGCCAAGCTGCTCCAAGTTGTCTAGGTGGCGACAACCACCAAGAGTAACAAGTAATCCCGTAGCTTACACGATCACTAGTGCCACTAGATGCTCAAACTCTAAGCAAATGCACTAGAATCACTCCCAATCTCATAAAGATAATGAATCTACGAAGGAGATGAGTACGAGATGTTTGGCTTAGCTCACAAGGATGTAGCAATGATCAAAATGTCTAAGAGGGTGAGCCTAAGCCGGCCAACACCTATTTATAGAGCCCTCACACTCAACATACCCATTGGCCCCCTTCATATGTTGTCTACACTAACCAGACACTCTACAGGGTGCACCGAACGTGTTCGGTCGATCACAACGCACCACGTGTCCCGATCGTTTGAAAGAAGCCGTTGGCGCCTAATGGCTACTCGCATGTGCTCACTGCCTGCGGACCGAATGCACTAGTCGCCTGACTATACTCGCCCGAGCCCTATGGCCAATCGCAACACAGAGAGCTCTAGAACATGAAATCGGCGATCGGACACATCCAGTCACCATGATTGGACTCGCCACAGAGTCCGACGAATTATTTCCAGAGATAGAGAGCAGCCAAAACATGATCGGACATGTCCACACCCAGCATCCGGTCCTCTCTATGCTCATGCATGTCATTTAGTGAACAGTGTCATTGTTGCGTCTGGCCACACCCAAGGGCTAGTGTCCGGTCCCTCCTTAGCTTGAGCAGGCCAAGCCTATGGTTGAGTACTAGACTCGCCCGTCACGTTCAGTCGTAGAGTTTGGTCAGCCTAGTGACCTTTTTTCCTTCTCCAACTTCATCCCTTGTGCAAATGTGTTAACTCCACCAAGTTCTCACTTGTGCACGTGAGTTAGCATTTCACAAACATGTTTTCCAAGGGATATAAGCACTCACTAGGTCCTAATGCAAATGCATGGAGTTTAATTCATCTAGTGGCACTTAGATAATCGTAATCACTTCGAGATCACCCCTCTTAATAGTATGGATATCTATCCTAAACCTACTCACACCCTCTATAGTGTCTTGAGTGGCAAAATAAAATGGCCCTATCAAATATATCTTTGCCTTGAGCCCATTTTGTTTTTCTCTTTCTTCTTTTTCAAGTTGGAGCACTTGATCTTCACTTTTGGCTGTCACCATCACCATGACTATCATCTAGCTTCACCACTTGGTGTGTACTAACCTAGCTCATATACATCACTAATGACAAAGGTTAGTACACTTAGGTTTCATTAATTAGCCAAAACCAAATTAGGGCTTTCACACGGGTGGAAGCCAGGAGAAGAGAGGAAGTAAGATAATATTTTTTCACTCCCTCACCTTGAGCTAAGTCAGCGATAGTGTTAGTATCATGGGACACAGTGGAAGGTACGAAGGGGGTAAGAAGCAATAAACAATGCCTTGTTATCGGCAAGAACAACTAACAGACAGTAAGCTTACTACCAGGTAAGATTGAATTAAAAAATGGGGTGCATACACTAAACTTGTTTTTGCTTCATTCTCTCTCCATGTCGGTGTTGTTTCCGCCACTACACCACTTGCCCATGAAGATGGTCTTTGACGCTAGCCACCATACCCACCCCTCATCACATCCACCACCAACGAGCCTTAATGCACGCACAACGTTGCTCTGCGCAGGCTTGCTCCTCCCTTCCTCGTCCCACACCACATTTGTGGTTAGGAGAAGTGTGATGACAACAATGACTAAGGGATCAAGCTCAGTGATAGCCATGCGTAGGACAAGCAGTGGCGAGTCCTCGATGATGGCTACATGTAGGTTGAGCAGCTGACCTGCCCGATAGGGAGTGCCTTGTCCCGATGTGGTGACATTGAGGGAGGTGCATGTGGCAGAACCCCGCCTAAAATAACTCACTTCTAGAGGAGCTTGCCTTCCATTAGACATTAAACACCCCAAGAGTGAGCTAATTTAAACAGTTCTATTGAGCACACCCCGAGAGAGAACCCAAAAATCCATATTTTCCATCAGGATCACAAATGAGAGAATAAAGCTTACAACATTCTTAAGTCATTTCTTACATCATATTACATGCAACATTAGAGTATAATATTTATTGTTTATAATAGCTAAATGTAACCATGTTATCAGAGTCTCAGTGGAAACAAAATCATTTAATGACAAGTTAAACATTAACCTAATGATCTGTTATATACATCATAATAGGTTATAAGTTTTTCCATTGGAAAACATTTTTGGGTGGAAGTTTCAAATAAACTCTATGTCCATGACGTTAAGGAAATTCTCGCTGAGCCCACCAGGAGGTTTCCACACATAATTGTCAGCTCCACATGTTTTGATCACCTGCAATAGGGTAGAACAAACCCTGAGTACTCAATTGTACTCCACAAGACTTACTCGTCAGAAGGAAAGAAAAGACTCCAAGGATATGCAAGGCTATCTGGCTTGTGGGTTATTGCATCTATAGGGAGCATTACTAAGCGTGCATCCTTATATTCAATTTCATTAGCAGTCATCATTAGTTCATTAACTAACCATTCTATGTAAGTACTTGTGCTACTTTCAAGCAGGTGATAAGCAATCAAGACCCATTTACCATCTTTCATCTTCCGATTCTTACTACGGTGCCATATTGTAGACAAGTCGTACCGGCTTACCCGACGATTCATGAATCAATGTGCCCAGCTGGGTACCCCGAAACACATGCCTCGCTTGTACCCTAGGCACAAGCAGGACCAACCCATCACTCTCCTATCAAGGGGTCTAGGTCCTCGTCCAAACTTGGACTCCAAGCCCCCACACCTGAGTCTCAGACTCAGTGTGGTGCTTAGACCTCCACCATCCCCGCCTCTAATCAGTCAGTCTGGAAAGAGCCAGAACCCACAACAAGAGAGCAACAAGCCTTTCCTGCTCCCATAAACAAGTATGTGCTTAGAATAATAAGTCTGTAACCTAACTAGAATCCAATGCAATGGCCAGTCCTTAACCGACACAGGCAGAAAAAAATGCAATCCGAGCCTTGCTCGAATGCCAAACCAAGTCCAGATTCAAAGTACCATTCCATCCGGTCTCCAATTATAATTCATATATATTCCATGTGATAGTAATATAACAACAACAATAATAGCATTCCTATCTTTCATGAGTGATAGGCAATCACTCGACTTCTACTAGGGTCCTATAGCATAGCAATCTACATGATCCTATCATACTAGTAAGACTCATAGGATAAGGATATATATATATATATATATATGCAAGTGGGTTTTCATTGAACTCCTTAAAACTTAATGCACAAGCATAAAATAAAGTGCAGAATAATAGGGGTTATGCACCGGGGCTTGCCTGGGTAAAATATAACCAAGTTAGCTTTTCATCATGGTGGCATGATCATTGAGTCACCATCTGCTTTCGCTACTTCGGTCGACTTCATGATCCATCGTTGTTCCTATTATGATATACGTGGATGCAACGCAGAAACGTAAATGATCACGGCAATCGCAACTCTAAAATATGATTATGCTGCTAAACTAATGAGCTGGCTCTAGCGACTAACGTATAAGGCTACGTATCCATGTTGTCGAACTAGGCGCTAATTTCCCACAATGTTTTAGTTATAAAATCCCTAGGTGTTTCTTTTATTTCCTTTTATTTACTATATATATAAACTAGGGCTCATTAGTTACCTCAGCAAACTAATTATTTTGAAGCTTCAAAAATTACAGATGGCACATAATAATACCATGGAGCTACTGTAAAATTTTCAAAGCTAGCACTACCATCAATTCATCACAAAAATTCCTACAAGTTTATATCTTACAATATTACGCATTTCAAATTAATTATATAACTACTAAGAATATTATAAAACTATGTGAACAAAATATACTAGCAGATAGATCAGAATTTTAGAAACCTACCAAAATTGGTTTCACAATTTTTGGTTAACTACATAATTTTATATTCAATTTACAACTTTGCCTTAGAAACTAAATTAGAAAATGCTTAGAAAAGGAAAAAGGCTGGTGGTGACCTAATCAGCCCAACAGCCCAGCGCGGAGGTGGCCACACGCGTGTCGTGACGGCCCAACGTAGCCCAAGACCAGAAGGCCCGCTTGCGTGTTCGCAATTTGCAAAAGAACCCCCAGACTAATCGGTTATTACGCGGTGCCTTTGATCACTATTGCACGAGAGACGTATTTACATTAAGGACCTTGGAACATGTTGCCTTCGCAACGGGGCGGTCCCCGGCGTACCCGTGCGCGACGGCGTGGCACACTGGCGGCAATGGTAGTTACGCGCGGGCAAGCTGGACCCACTACGATAGGAATAAAGGGTCGACCACCATCTATGGCTAAACTCGCAAGCATGTATGGCGGTTGAAAACTCAGTGGAGTACTACCAGGAGCGGCAACGATGAGCGGCTAGCCACGGTGGTGGCACGGCCATTCCTATGAGCCTACACACTCCTAGGGGAGTAGAGGTGGTGGAGAGGCATCAGTTGCTCACCTAGGTGCACGCCCCAAAGATGGTTGAAATAGGGAAACGCTGGGGCAAGTTGGCCACATGCGCCCACACCGCGTGACGGCGCTACGAGCGCGGCACCGGTGCATCACCCTGCCACCAACGAATGCTCTAGCCAAAACAACATGAGCACCAAATAGGGGGAATCAAACCGAGTTCAGAGATATGATCAATCGTATTGCTAAAAGCCCTATAGGCGTTACCCGCAGTTTCCCAAGCATGGTGGTGATTTTTGATCGGCGACGAGCCAATCGCAAAATTGGCCAACCACAATGCCCGTCTGCACCTTGGGGAGGGTCAGGCTACTAGATAACCTCCTAGGCTTCTTGCTGGTGCGAGGAATCAGACTACGAAGCCTCGAGCAAGGTGAATTAGAAAGGCGGGAAGTGCGGTGCCCAGGCCATGGTCACGTCGAGGGAAAAGCATGAGGATGAGCTCGAGCGGTAGGGTGAGTTAAAGCATGGCTCCAGTCAGTGGTGGTAGCGAGTTCGCACACACAAGCGGCAAGCCCAGGTGGTTGGCGCGACGTGCGTAACTTGAAGTGGCAGGACCCGAACGAGGGTGCATCGGCATCGGCTAGCGGCCAGGGTGGACAGGGAAAGCGTCACATCGCCACTGGAGCCGAAGCCGATGACTCAGACACAACGATGTAGGATAGCTCGAGTGCTCAACGTGGTAGGTGGTTTGACGGGTGAGGCGGGTACCACGTCTGCCGAGTCTAACCTGCCGCGGCCACGGTATGCTCTGCGCGCGGCACTGCGGCCAGTCGCCTAAGCACAACGTGCGTGCAACAACAAGCCAAATCACAGATGATGCGCGACCTCAACCTTGTGCGTGAGTTGGGCAATGGCAGCGGCCCGACCACGGCCGAAGCCCCAGCGCCAGCAGCGCCCCACGCGCGGTGACCATGAGCCTAGGCCTAGCGGCTGCTACCAATGTCATGCACGAGTTTTAAAGCAAACAAAAAACTGTGCCTAACTCGACCCAAGTCCAACCAGCTACCCCAACCCGCAACTGGTACTACCAACTAGCCAGCGAAGTAATTCCTCCATCCTAAGAGTGACTAGAGAGGAAGATAGAAGCCCACCAACATGAGCTCGTCACGCCGGTCATGGGTTCATGAATCAGAACGTCAACGACGTAGTTCACAGCGTGTTCTTATGAAATTCAGCAATTTTTGCATGAGCATCGTAACTCTAACGTAACCATGACCTGCACCATGTTCTAGTATACACCTAAATGCAACCAATTGCGCAAAAACATAGATATATTGCTTAATCATTTTTATTGATTTTTAATTGCCAAAATGGCATTGTCTACGATTTTTTTGACTTAGACAGAGTAAGGGCTTAGTTAGAACTAACAACCTTTAGCGTTTTTGCCTTAATTTTGAAAGGGTCCTTGCCGGATTCAACTAACAATTGTACCATAACCTAGCCCATACTACATACTAACTCTTAGAACCAAAATATCTAAGCACTTCCTAATTAGTTTGTCTAATATAGTTCGCCAAAGAATGATACTTTTAAACACAAGTTCAAGTGTTTGCCGGCAACGAAATGACCGTTCTTAAATCCCAAGTTTGATTTTTGAACTTCCCAAATTACTAACTAATAGTATTTCTTCTCCAAAAATTAATGTTGCATTTCCATCTACTACACTTACACTCTAAACTTTATTCAAGTACTACATACAAATTATATTTATTTTTTGTTTATAAAATTTGCTTCCGTGCTAATGTTTAGAAGTACTTATTCTACTCTTCGCGTTAGGATTTTTTTTCATTAACACATATAGGCATTTAAGTAATCTAGCTCACTATATTTATTAGATCTATCTCTCAGTGCTTAGCGAGCTCGTAATACCAGAGGTATTACAGTGCAGAAAGGGGTTGGATCTATGGGGGCGAAGGTGAGACGGGGAGGCGTGTGGGTGGTGTCCAAGTATGGGGAAGCATCGGAGGATAAGGACATGATGGTTGTGGGCGGCGAGAAGGACATAGCGGTGGAGGACGGGGCAATGGACAAAAACTGGGGGTATGAGAGAAGATTCACATGGGAGGTTGAGATGGCTGATTTTTCTTCGCAGGCCCTACCTTATTTCTGAATGGACATTGTGTGGTGGATGGATCATCAATGCTTCCGCCTATTCTTCGAGCCCTCATTCTTGCCAAGTCTGGCAAAATACATTGTGAACTCCCTAATAATAGATAGACATGTTGTTTGATTCTAACCACACGTTGCCACACAACAGTTGCGAGGGCGCCACAGATTATGGCGTGGAAAATCAGCACCACAACTATGGCATAAAAAACACACTCAGATAAATTAGAGTTTGTGTATTGTGCCAAAACATTAGATACTAAGGGGCATTTGGTATGGCTTTTAATGCTCCTTCGGCAGTGGTTTTAGCACTTCACCAACCATATATGTTCCCATCAAACCGCTTCACACAAGAAGCCCCGCAAATATTAGTGACTAAGGGGGTGTTTAGTTACTACAGGGAAATTTTAGTCCCTGTCCCATCGGATGTTTGACACATGCATGAAGTATTAAATATAGACGAAAAAAATAACTAATTGCACAGATTGTGGCTAATTTGCGAGACGAATTTTTTAAGCCTAATTAGTCTATGATTTGACTATGTTGTGCTACAGTAAATATATACTAATGACGGATTAATTAGGCTTAATAAATTCATCTCGTAAATTAGTCTCCATCTATGTAATTAGTTTTATAATTAACTCATATTTAGTTCTCCTAAATAACATCCGAATATCCGATGTGACATAGACTAAAATTTAGTCCATGGAACCAAACACACCCTAAAGCTGTTACGCATGGAAGGAGCTGAAAAAACATGCTTCTCTTGGCTTCCTCTCGCATGCATGGGACCCAACACAGGTAAGGGCAGATTTGCGTCAGGCCAGCGTGGAGAGGGACAGGGCGAGGTTGCGGGGCTGCCAGTGCTGGGCTCGAGGCCGGTCAGGGCGCGGACATCAGTGCTCGGATCGGCGCAGGGGCGCTGCGAGGCCACTAGTCTTGGCTGGGATGGGACGGAGCCAGGGCGTGGGCGAGGCCACTGTTGCTAGGCTAGGGACCAGTCGGGGCATGGTCACCGAGGAGCACACGACTGCCAATGCTTGGGTCAAGGCTAGGGCACGGCGAGGATGCTGGTGCTTGTTTTGGGATGGGGCAGAGCGTGGCCATCGGCGAGCATGTGGGTACGACCACTAGGACGCTCGTGGGTGTGCCTTGCAAGAGAGCAAAGGCCCGTGTGGGGGAAGAAAGAAGATAGAAGGAAAAGGAAAAAAGTGGAAGAAAATGAAAGAAAAAAAAAGAAGGGAATAATGGTCCTTTCGTCTTTTTTTCTAAAAAAAGAAACTATTTTGCTAAATGGTTTACAGTTTTAGCTTCACCAACAGAAATGTTTTTTTGAGCCAAGTCCAAAAGAAATTGTTTCACCAGCAAAAGGGAGTTGTACCAAACAGATTTAACAAATTATATTTCTTTTTATGTGGCCACAGGCCTACAACTAGGGCATGATAAATTGAGACCGGCAACTAAGGTGACAGCGGTGGGTAGAATGGCAGACGCAAAAGTATCTCCTACAACTAAAAAGAACAAAAGTAAGACAATTTTTTGGTGCAACTTTTTTTTTGGGGTCGCCCTTCCCTCCCCTCGCTTGCGATACCGACCCGCAGCGACGTCGAAGGAAGGCGCTCCGATGATTCGTCCGCTTAGCTCCGCATCCACCGCACCCCCATCGTCGCCCTCACCCGCAGCTAGGCGCGCCACCGCCACCCTCGCCCGCCCGTAGCTAGCCACGCTGCCACCGCCCGCGCCCACCCGCAACTGGTCGCGACTCCACCGCACGCACCCTCCCATAGCTGGTCGTGCCGCCGCCCCTACCCCCTCCCTGCACAAACACCCCCCTCGGTCGCTGCCCCTAGACAGCGCGCTGACAACACCCCTACCCCGGACAATGCCCCTTCGTCCTACCCCACCAATGCCGCCCTTGCACCCGTAGGCCGCAGCACCTCCCCGAGTGCCGTTGGCAACGATACCTGCCGCCATTTCGATCCCCACTGCCCCTACGTCAATGCCGAGTCCCACCGCCATCTCGATCCTCGTTGCCATCGTGGTCATGGAGGCCGGGCAGGGCGCGCTCCTGGCCCTCCACCCGATCCAGTTCGCCTGCATCCACGTTGGCTCTGCCGGCATCCGCGACTGGCAACGCCACACCGAACCCAGCCGCCATCTCGAGCCCCGCCGCCATCTTGCGTTTGCCAGGTTGCTCATGGTCATGGAGGCCGGGCGAACGGCAGCGAAAGCGGGCAGGGCACACGCGCGGTCCCTCCCCCGATCCGGCTCTCCCACATCTGTGTCGCTATGATGGCGAGTGGTCGCCCGCATCCACGTTGTGACAACGGCGAGTTACGCATCTCCAGTTACTGCAACACCATATTGTCTCTGGTATGATCTTTCTCTTGCTTGATCTTAACACCCTGTGTTTCTCAATGTTATCATTAACTACCTAATTCTAAATACCCAGTACTCCTTGTTTGTGGGCTTGGTTAATCTAGATTCGATTCTATTGTTGAACCGTTAACACGTACACGAGGTGTTTGACTATATGCTTCAATAGGTGAATTACAAAATTTCAATGCTCTCCAATTCATTTGAGCTCTTCAACAAAATAGAGTATAGAGTGTGGCGGGGTTGTTCCAAGTTGTCCCAGGTTTATTATAAGAACAGTGGCTCATCATTCTTCAGTTAAACTAATGGTGTCTAGGTACAAATAAGGTCCATTACAGGAACAAATTTATTTTAACTGAATTTAGTAAGCAACTCCTTAAGTTACTCATTTTTAAAGAACCTGCTATGGAAAATCTGGCAAGACATTCCAGAGAAACTGACCACTATTCTATCTGACCATGTACCTATTGTGAACCAAAACATTATTTGTTTTATTACAGGACATTGAAGAAATTCTCATATTAAGGACTATAAGGCTCCATGCTTTATGATGGTAGAAACTGTAGTTTCATATGGTGCAATCCTTATAACTATAGTTGGTCAGGATGGGAATCGGATTCATTAGGACCTTATATATGGTTTTCAACAGAACTAAGGATTGCTCAGAATGCACCTATCATTACGAATTAGTACTAGAAATGCTTCTCCACAAATGAGAGAGATAGTGAAGGAACAAAAATGATATAGTAAGAAAACTAAGCAATTGATTACACAAAAAGTGAGTATGATCTTGTTCTAACTCAACCTACCCTGGTACCTGCTTCCTTGATTGTGCAAATCAGTAGGAGGGTTTCTCAAACAATGAGAAGCTACACTGCAGCTCAGTCTAATGTGTTTAGAGGCTTGATTTCTGACGATATTGTGTACGGGCTAAATAAACATGGTTATGGATTTTTATATCATTTTTATATAGTTGATAAACATGGCTATCCCCATGCCGTCAGCGTTGTGATATGACCATCTACAACACCAGTGAGTGCGGCACATGTTGGGTGTCATCGGATCATCCCTGTCGACAGTTATGTTTAGAGTTTTTGTTTAGTTTTTTCAGTACAAGAAACTAAGCGGCCGGCCATGGCGTAGGTGCAGCTAGGCATGCACGCACACAGTTGGCTTAATTATGCCTCATCGCTGGTGTCCAAGGGCCAGCCCCCTCCCTGTTGGGCACAACCTTGGTGTAGCTAGCTTAATTGCATAATCCCTAACTAAATTGCAATGACAGAGTCAAAAAATAATTGTTATCATGGGTAATCCTGAGTCCCAACAATTGTTGTAATCCTAAATCCTGGTCCTGAAAGATGGAGAAAAATAATTCTTGCCTTACTTCTCAACCGATTTGGTCATGTAAGTCAGACTATGTAGACTGGTTATAGTATACTCGTGAGTTCATGCTAAGCCTGATAATCATGAGACTTATAGAGTGATGCTCAGACATTCCACGGTCAGGAAGATTCAGTACATTCGTTTTGGAATTAATGTTTGCTGCCTTCATATTCAGTTTTTGTCAACTGATATTCAATCAGTCTGTGACATTAATATTGGCAGGAACTGGACTGCATGACGAGTAGAGCAGAACAACAAAACTGATTGGCACACAGTTGGACATTGCTACCTAAATCGAGTCATATCTACATTGGTTATGGTGGCGATCCTCCTTCTGGACGCTATTACGTTGACATCTACCGCCTCAACAGTATGTGTTGGGTAAACCCCTCTCCCCCCTTCCTGTCTCCCCTTTAGTTGCGCCCAGCACTCCGCTTGCCTTTTGCATGCTCTGGATGTACAGTTCACTGTCCTGTAGAATGCAATAGGACAAAAATGCGGACCATATTATGATGATAACTAAAAAATTTGCCAATTATTTGCCACTTGGTATTTCCTAATTTTATTGATGTGTGTTTCTTCTACTTCGACATTGCTTGGTGCTTGGAAACTCCCAACAGGATTCATTCATGCGTTAAGGATGTCAGGAATAGCAGTCAAGTTCTTTATTGCACATACAAATAATTGATATGTCAGGAATATACCAACTCTTTACTCAGCTAAGCCTTAGAACATTGAAAAAATTAGTCAAAGTTCTAGGGGTGCTTAACTACCGGTTCTCAGACAGCACTTTAAACAAAGAGAATGCGCCAAGGACAATGAGAACTCACATTGTTGTATCCGAGGGGTGAAGTTATAACAATTTATACCTAGATAATTATGACTTGACGTCTGTATCATTGTAAGCCTGCACAAATTATTTATCATTTAGTATTACAAATAAGAAGCATAACCAAAACCAAAACAGCAAAATCGTATCCATTCATATGTATGTTCTACCTCTTTTTCAACTGAAGATATAACTGGGCAATATCAGATGATTGTTTCCTACTTATATTATTCTCTGGTTGACTGACTTCAATGTGTAGTCAAGATGCGATGAGTTCAGGACAATGATCTCTGCAGTCCAAGATGCTGATGAAAATATGCCTCCTATTTTCCATTAGTGACAAAAAATCCTGAGCGATTTTCCAACACATGAGCGATGCGGGCGGTCGCATTGGGGGTTAGGCTTGGTCCGGATTGGTGATAGGAACAAGGAGATGGATGCATGCATCTAGGCCATTGTCTTCTTCATGATCTGTATAGAGTTGAGAGGAATGCATGCTAGATCTGACAACTCAATAGAAATTCTTTGCCTTCTAATGAGTATATAGAAAAATCAGCTGCTGGGAACATCTTATAATACTTTAAAGATAATTTATGGGTTCAGATTGGAAAGCTATTCATTTGAACAGAGGTTGCATTGCCTTGTCACATGTATTATTCAGGTGTTTTTGGATAGCACTTTATACATTTTGAAACTGGATAGCAAATAAAAATAAATGGCTAATGGCTTTGCTGTTCAGGTCAGACAACTCCTGTTGGTGGGGCATCCACAGTGATCAATCTCACCACAAGGATCTTGTAGTGAACATTCTCGTAGATGTCTTGGTACTGACTGCCATCTATCTTCACGATGAAAGGTGTACTTATCTGAACATTTTTTTGTACGTATCTGAACATTTTTGTGGCTGTAAGAAATGAAACAAAATTGACATGATCTATTGACGAAATGTTTTATGATTACTACAGACATGATCTAAAATTGCTTACTCTTTAGAGAAACAGTTCAGAAATTTGTTATTCACTGTTTACAAACTTACGGTCATCTAATTATGATAGTTTCATTTTTTTTTGTGAAATCAAGTGTGAAAGCAAGTATGGAATAATTGAAAAACAATTGATTATAGGACAATCAATCAACCAGGTTATGGATATCATTCATCCCCCGAGTTGTCATATAGTGAATAGGACTGTATGCTCATGTTTTTCCATCATCACTGCCTCCTCCATCTTAGGAACTCCGATGCGATAAGTCCTCCACTTTTTTTTCCAAAAGTCAAAGCACTTCCTGAATACATTTCTAAGTAGTAAAACATGAACAAAAATATTCAGATGTAGCAACGATACTAAATTTATGGTCTTTTCTTTGATTCTTTATTTCCCCTACAGCCACCTAGCTTGCACTGCTTTTCACTTGTCCATATTGAATTGGGCACATTATTTCAAAGGAACAGTATTGCTAAAAGTGTTTGGTAGTGTTGATGGACACGCCAAGGCCAACTGGTGATCGGGTACCTTTGGGGGACCTTACAAATACAACACATGGAGGCATATAAACTTTTACAGCCTCTCTACATGTTCTGTGTTTATATGTTTTCAACTCCTCACCAAATTTTATTGAAGGGAATCATACAAAATCAGGGTTGGTGCCACTAGATGGGGATCGTAATGAGCAGAAGAGATAGAGGGAGAGAGAACGGTATGCAACAATGTCTGATGAAAAGGGGACTGAAAGAAACAAGAAACCTCGTCAGAGGTATAAGATGAGTAACCAAGAGAATGTTGATCTTGAAAACAATATGGCTTCCCATTCAACAGGTATGGAGGTATTGTTGAGTGTCATTTTGACTGCCATTCGTGTTTTAATTAATAACAATTATTATGTTTTGTATTGCAGATGCGAATACACATAATGAAACAGACGAAAATAGTGGCTGGCTCCATAGGTAGTCAACCTACAGTAATGGCTTTCAACAATTATCAGGTTACTTATTCTAATAAAAGTATTTATTGGTGCAGCGACTGAAATTATCGTGTTGACATAGTTTGCTTATTGTATGGTTCAATTTTAATTATATGGTTATATTTGTAGACGGTACGGAACCTTTAAGTTGCATTAGTGGCACTAATGACGTGCATGACATTGATAGTGAGCAAGATATCAGCACTATTCATGAAACGGGTACACTTTTGTATCCATTGCCTGATATTCTTGTGAATTGTGCCTGTGTTAGTTTCTTACAGGTGTGCTTAGACACCGTCCTAGCATGCGTTGATTAAGATGTCATTCCATGATATGTAGGTTCTGGATATGCACCCAGTACCCATCAACCGGCTTGTCACGTGTCCAAAAGAGCGTAAGCATGATCGTGATAGAGCAAGAAAAGCTGCAATGTCTCCTGAAGAAAGGGCGCTACTAAATAAGAGACGACATGTGATTTGTATGCACAAAAAAAGGCATCAAAAAAGTCTACAAAGATGCTACAAATGACTCCAAAGGAGACTTCCCTATCAACAGGTATAGCAATAATATTGATTTCTTTACAGTAAAAAATTCATGGTGTCGTAGGATATTTATTATATCAATAAAATTTTAGACAGTCCTATCACTTTAATCATCGGAGGAAACGAGGAATCACCCCCTCCTAGTGATATTGACGATAGTTTAACTGAGACATATATCAACACTATTCATGAAACGGGTACGCCTTTATAGAATCGTGGCTTTGTTTTTAGTTACTAAAGGAGTTTGAACACCATTGTACCTGACACTATTGTGTAAAGTTTATTATCACACAATTTGAATTATTGTGTGTCCATCGATGAGACATTGAGACCATACTTTTTCTTATTACATTTAGGTGTTGTAAATGCATCCAATTCCATCGACAATATTTGTCACGTGTCCAAAAGAGCGTAAGCATGAACTAGATAGAGCACGACAGGCTACACTGTCTCCTAAACAAAAGGCGCTAATAAACAAGAGGCGGCGTGACTTGTATGCGACTAAGAATGCTACAAGAAAACTGCAAATGACTCCACAAGAGAAGAAGTTGAAACAAAAAGAGAGCAACAAAAAATACAATATGATGATGAGAGAACACCGAGCCAATAATTTGCATCCGGACTCAATCGCCATGGAGAGCCCTCACTTTAACCATAAGCTTAGTTTGCCTTCTTCACCTCAATCGCCTAAAGCACCTTCACACGATATGGAATTATGTGAATTGATGGGCACGCCTGTTGACATCGCGCCAACTATAGTTCAAAATCCATAAGTCTAGACCCCTAAAGTGGTTGTGGCACAGACCATACATAGGCACCGAGTGACCACTGGAGAGAGAAATGCCCTTCTATCCCGTCGCAATCGGGCTTTGAAGCAAACATTAGAAGAAGGGCTAGAGGGTGTGTGGATGAAAAGTGCAATGATTCGAATGACCTAACTCAACCAAGTGTGGTTTACAACGGTAATTAGCCTTGATCACTATATATTGTTGGTACTTTCACCTTCGCCCTCCTATTTTAAAAACTCATACCTTTTCTTACTACAGATGGTGTCACCTAGGAAACTCTAGTTCCACCACCTAATAATTGCATAGGTGCATAGACACAACCGTCTGTAGTTGACGGTACCTCTTCAATGCCTCCAAACGGTGCATAAGCTGATACACCAGACTCTATAGTCAAGGATGGTATTTTCTTTATTAAATTTATCCCTTTTTGTTCTTTTTGTATGCCATTATGTTTCTCTCATCATATATGTTCCGTGTTGCACACACTATGATCAGGATGTCATATTTGAGGAGGACGAGGAAGAAGATGAAGCGTACTTTTTCGCCGGACAAGGTACACCGTGTAATAGTCAAAATAATTTTTTCACAAACTTTCTTTCAACGCGTAACACATCAACATTTTGTTAGAAGACGACGAGGGTGGAACTGACGTCGAGCACAATCTCAACATGAATGAGTAAGAGAACAGTGAGCCTGATGTCCTGGATCCACATGACAAGGTTTACGCTAATGTCCCATCAGAGTCGCACATGCTACCATCGGTGCTGAACTGCGAACACTGCAATGCAAAAAAATCGAGGGTGAACCGCTAGGATTCTGTTGTAGGGGTGGCAAGATTCATATTTCAACTCCTGAGACACCACTAGAGCTCATGAGGTTGTGGTCAAGCTCAGACGCTTATGCTAGGCACTTTCGTGCAAACATCAGATATTTCAATGGCCACTTCTCTTTCACTTCTCTGTACTGCCACCTAGATCGTGTGACCATTAACATGCGAATCTGCGGTGTCTACATGTTCTGTGCCCATGGCTAGATTTACCATAACATATGATCATTTGGTAAAGAGGAGGGTGTCAAAAAGAGACACCTCAAGCTTTATTTTTACGATGACGATCCATCCCTTGAGCATCAGATGAGCAAGTGCCGTGAGCAATGCGCCCAAAAAGACAGAGAAGTTATATAGCAATTGGTTAGTATTTTTAATGGGAATCCCTACTCTCAGCAACTAAGGAGTATGGGACATGTTGGAAACCTCGAGGATTACCGGGTCGAGTTGAACCTTGACCAGCGGCTTGACCAGAGAACATATAACATGCCATTGACATCAGAGGTGGTCGCCGTCTGGGTTGAGGGGAGTGAGCATCATGGCCAATTCAAGCATAGTGTTCTCCTGCAAGGGAAGGATCGGTCTATACATGGCATCCGCTCATATAATGCATGCTATGACCCACTGTCATACCCGGTGTTCTTTCCAATGGGTGAGCTTGGGTGGCACAACTGCATTCCAAAAGTGGGTGTGACTATGGCTCAAGTTGATCGAGCTCGAGCAATCCTGCAAAAAGCGTGCTGAGAATGATGACTGATGATGATGGAGGTAACTTGAACTCTTTTCAATAATGCAATATAAACTCTTTTCTATTAACTCATGATACTAATTCGAACAATGTCTCCCTATAGAACCTGTTGCGAATACATGTGTCTCCGTGTGCGACTACTACTGCTAACAAGTTCCTAGATGCGGCCAGGGATATTTAATCCAATACTCTATGGCCAGGTGTCTTTTCTAGCAATTGCCAGTCGACACCTACATCAAGATTGATAGCTCATGTTTAGACTACATGAGGAACAATCAAGATACTTTGAGGGCTGACCTATACCAAGGCCTAGGTGGACAACATCATTCAGGGTGAAGGATCTGCTGAGAATGTCGGAAGGCATACTGTCCTATCTTCGTCATTCATCGGAGGACCCTGTGATATGAGGCTGCCGGTACATGGATGCAATGGCTCTGGTGTGAAAGTACAGTAAACCTGATATCTTCCTCACAATGCTGTGCAACCCTAACTAGGATGAGATCAAGAATGAACTTTATTCAGGTCAGACACCATAGGACCGCCCAGATCTCGTCACACGAGTCTTCAGAGCAAAGTTAGAGGTGATGAGAAAAATGTTGATGGAGAAAGACATACTTGGAAAGGTGAAGGCCTACGTATATGTAGTGGAGTTCTAGAAGAGGGGCTTGTCGCATGCACACTTCTTGCTAATAATGGAACGGAAGTACAAACTCACATGTCTAGAGCAATATGACATGATCATCACTGCAGAGCTACCAAACAAGAAAAAGTACCCTGAGCTATACAAGATGGTCACAAAGCATATGATGCATGCTCCTTATGGGATGCTTAATCCATACTATCCACTCATGGTGGGCGGCGGGTCATGCAAAAACCATTACCCTGCGCCCATTCTGTGAGGCCACGTCACAGGAAAAGGATTCATACCCCATCTATCGGCGACGTAATGACGACCATACACAAAAAATTTGAGGCCATTACCTAGGACAATCAATGGGTTGTTCCTTACAACCCTTGGCTACTATGTACCTTCAACTACCATATAAATGTTGAGGCCTGTGGGAGCATCAAATCAGTATAGTATCTGTTCAAGTACATATACAAGGGACATGACAGGGCGTTGGTGGTGATGAGGGAGACCGACAAAGCAGACAAGAAAGGCAACGTTGATGAGATCAAGTAGTATAGAGATGCCCGGTGGGTGATGCCTCTAGAAGCACTGTGGAGGATATATGGCTTTGACTTGAGCAAGAACCATCCACTAGTACAGCAGCTACAGCTTCATCTACCCGACATGCACATGGTGGCATTTCATAAATAGGACAAGGTCGTAATGGATCGTTAATAGGCCAGGTGTAGAAGAGTCCATGCTGATAGCATACTTCAAGGCAAACAGGATGCATGAGGAAGCTCGCTAGAATCTTGTATCGGGACTTCCCAGGAGCATTTTACCTAGCAGTTTGATGGTAAATTATGGCAGAAAAGGAAAAACTCTGTTTTCCAAGTTGGCAGAGTCATCTTGGCCCATCCTGCTGAGGGAGAATGCTACTTTCTTCGTGTTCTCTTAAACAATGTTGCTGGTGCTACCTCATACGAACACCTTAGGGTGGTTGATGGCGTGCTACTGCCTTCATTTCATGAAACTGTAGAAAGGAGGGGTCTAATCGAAGAAGACAATACACTAGATTAATGTCTAACGGAAGCTACTTTCTTCTAGATGCCTTCCTCTCTGCGAAGGCTATTTACAACAATATTGGTATTCTACTGAGCCGCATGATGTGATGGGGTTGTGGAAAAAACACTATGATGCAATGTTAGAGGACTAACAGCCGCAATCATCCATCCTCGAATCTAGTGCAACAAATGGTTTTGATAGACATTAGAAACATGCTACAGTCTATGGGGGATGACATAAGGTCATTTCCTCTTCCTAGATATTGATCACTCATATGACGATGCCAGCCATATTCCTCGTGAGATATTTGAGGAAGCTAGCATCGAGTAGAATCCCAAAGATGTGCTATTGTGCGACTCACTCAACGCCGAGCAAATGTCTACCTATGATGAGATAATGGCCAGCTGACTACAGCAAACAAGGTGGGCTATTCTTTGTGGATGGACCTGGCAGGACAGGAAATACATTTTTGTATAGGGCACTTCTCGCAAAACTACGTAGCCAGGACAAGCTTGCCGTGGCTACAGCTACATCTGGAGTCACAACAGCCATAATGCCAGGCGGGAGGATGGCCCACTTCGCATTTCAAGATACCCCTCACTCTTCAGGAGGGCAGTTGTTGTAGCTTCACTGAAACAGAGTGGTACTGCCAAGTTGTTGCAGCAAGCAGCTCTCATAATTTGGGACAAGGCATCTATGACAAAGAGGCAAAATGTGGAAGCACTAGACAAACAACCTATGGGATATAATGGGCCTGGTTAAACCTACCGTTTGGTGGGAAGACTATTGTCCTTAGTGGGGATTTCAGACAGTCCTCCCTATTGTGCGGAAAGGATCCAGAGCTCAAATAGTCGGTGTTTCTCTACGAAGGTTGTATCTTTGGAATCCGTGCGCCACCTAAAGCTCGTCCGCAACATGAGGGCTCAGAGTGACCCATGGTTTGTAGATTATCTATTGTGCATTGGTGGTGGAATGGAAGAGGTTAGCAGAGATGGCAATGTATGTATTCTAGACGAGATATGTGCCCCAGTACTCCTGGCGATGCTGAGAAAGATCTTCATACATTGATCGACATCATCTTTCCAGATCTAAATGCAAACATGGCAGACAAAGACTACATCACCACCAGAGCGATTTTATCTACACATAACGATTGGGTGGACATGATCAATATGAAAATGATTGATATGTTCTAGGGCGGCGAGACGGTGTATCACAGTTTTGACTCCACGGTAGATGATCCACATAACTACTATCCATCTGAGTTCCTTAACAGTTTGACCCCCAACGGGCTGCCTCCACATGTCCTTGAAGTTCAAGCTCGGGTGTCCTGTCATATTGCTTAGGAATATTGACCCTGCCAATGGACTATGCAACTGGTACAAGGCTAGTGGTGCGGGGGTTCTGAAGAAATACAATTGATGCGAAAATCATGGTGGGGCAACATGCTGGGAAGCGGGTATTCCTTCATCGAATACCGCTATGCCCGTCTGATGATGAGATGTTCCTGTTATAGTTTAAGAGGAAGCAGTTTCCTATCAGGCTGAGCTTTGCCATGATGGTCAACAAGTCACATAGCCGAAACTATCTCAAACGTGGGTGTGTACCTACCCACACCGGTGTTCTCCCACGGTCAGTTGTATGTTGCGATGTCTAGAGCCACGTCAAGAACCAATATTAAGATCCTTGCCCTCTTGCCTGATGCGGAGGCACAAAAGAAGGAGGCCAAAAAGATGGAGAAGAAAAATGCTAAAAAGAATGCCGAGAGAAAAGAAATAAGAATGCGTCAAATAAAAAAGATAAGGATAAGAAGACCTCAATAGCGGATGGAACTTTCACGAAGAATATTGTATTTAAGGAGGTTCTAACGCCGTAGGCGAGGTAACAGAACATTACTAACGCATACAATGCATTTTTTTCATTCAATTTATATTGTACAAATAATATCTCACTAATGCCATATTTGTTGTTGTTCCTAGGTATTTTTAAATGGTTTATCAGACTCTACACGGAGATGTTTGTATATACACTTGTGTGATGGCATAATGAAAATTGAACATGTGTTATATTATTGTTATAAAAATGACACTTTGAGTGTTTTGTTCGTATTTCGTTTTGTAACCATTCATAACTATCACACGTGTATGTTCTCAAAACCATGAGTTTTGTCGACTTCCCCTACTTTTCTCATGTGCCAATGTGGGATCAACCGAATTAGCACATGCATAATTACAAACATAAATTACTTGAATAAAACCAACGAAGCAAGTTAGCGATAATAATGAACAATAGTGCTAAACAACACCATACCAGTGGTCGTGGGATGGCACGATCATAGTGGCGTTGGTTCCGCGCATTCAGGAGGATAGCTCCTTTGTATTTCCCTTTGTTGCATCGGGGTCATTAGTTTTTTCATGAAATCTACAAGACTAAAAACATAGAAAATATAAAACACACTTCATGATCTTTATCACCTATAATATGTGCTGATATGATTAATTAGAAACTCAATTGGATAACGGACAATTTTTCATCAAATTAATATTTTAATCAATAAATTTATAATTATTAAGAGATATGAAGAACGTTAGCAGTGCTACGTAGAGCTCGACACTATGAAACTATCACAAAGAGAACTACTTTAATCCGAGTTGAAATGATTACACGGCGGAGACTGACTATTCCTCGGCCTCTCCTACAGTATGTATACAAATATGGTCAAGTTACCTCACCGCTTGCATTTTCTTTTTGCAGAACACTAGAAAAAAGAAGAAAGAAATTAGCGAAGATAGTAGGAGATTGCGGTGACCGTTGTGGTCAGCAGGCCAAGTTATACTAATTCTGACTCTCAATATTCTTCTCTTTTAGAAAAATATGTGCTTTAACAAAAATGCTAGAATTCTGTATAAAAATACAATACGAAAGAAATGGCTGCTGCGATTGGTGTATGTGAGGATATGGAATATAACTTAGCATAGTGCAGATACGTTGCTCCTACTTTTATTACTTGTTTCCTATATATTATTCTAATCGCTATCATGTTTGTAGTTCCTTGTGCCATGGTTGCACGTTCGAAAATATATGCTTTATGTTTTCGATCAGCGGGAAAAGATGCTTATCATGATTAACCCTAGACCTGTTGAAGAGTGGTGTAAAGATACACCAGCGTTGATATATGCCAAGTACACTCTTGGATTTAGCTTCAACTACACGGCCATAGTGAATGTACATATTCCTGGATGGAATGACGATGTCTTCAAATGGAAATTCAGACGGGAAGAAAACATTGCAGAGGACATAGATGGGTAACTAATGCAGAGTCACTATGGCTTGCAATAATAATACCTACGATTTAACTATTTCTATATATCGCTGATCGTGAATTTTGCCATAGATACTTAAGTGGATATCTTATTCTACAGTATATGTCTACGTGGAATAGACCAAAAACCACACATATTTATACGGTGAGTATAACACTTTGTTTTTAGTTTTTGTGGAAGATTTTTCAAGAGACGCAGTATTACTCATGGACATGCACTAATATTGACATATATACTCGAGCCTGTGTATAGGATGGTATGACGATGCGGCGGAACTTATTCGTGGATTTATTGGGCATATGAAAGAAATGGATATCGGAGATTTCTTCCTGCCGATATAAAACATTATCTTAGGCGTATCACGGAAATGTCTATAAAGTAGAGTTTGTAAGCCTGTGACGCCGCGCTCTTCGTGACTGTTAATTTCACAAACTTTGCTTTTTTGATTAACTGTTACTTTAACGTTGATATTTAATTTTTACAGTATTGTTATCTTATCGTGCGATCTATGTGTTTTTATTATAAATTGTTAGTTATTTTGTAGTAACGCACGAACACGCTGTCTAGTCCCAAGGTTAAAAGGCCAGACTGCACGCCGCCGGTGGTAAACAAAATTTTAACATCCTACCTGCCTAGCGCCCGCGCATCCGTCCAATAGATAGACATGTCGTTTGGTTCTAGCCACGCACTATAGTTGCGGAGACGCCATCTGTCGGATACAGTGAGAAGGGGTACCCCTAAGCAAGAACTAAAAAACGACTGCTTAGACTTCGTAAAAGTCGAAACCAGCTAAACACCGCTGGCCTCGGCCGATTCTCCAACTCGCCCGAGGCCCCCTCACCGCTGACCTCGGGCGATCCCCCACCAAAGGCCTCGGCCGACCCCCCTCTCATCGCAGGCCTCGCCCGGGCCGCCGACCCTCCGTCTCGCGCGAGGCGAGCTCGGCAGCACTCCACTGCCTCTTCCTTCACCCGTCCCCTCTGACAAAACGTCGTGTCGCATTAACTCAGCCAACTGCTGCCCCTGACATCGGCCGTGTGCTCGGCACAGTACAGCGGAATGGCCGACGGGACAGGAGGCAGGACTGGGCAGGGGTTACCCGCCACTGTGCTAACCACTATGCACATGGTTGACGCCCATACCTCACTGTGCTGCCAACTCCTGCTCCGAGAACAACGCAGCGTGGGGAGCCACGTCTGGGATACTGTGGCCTCGGAATCAGTACCCAGGACCAATAATTCCCTCCAAGGCCTCCGGCAGTTTGCTTCAGGGGCTCTGCAGCTTGAGGGATCCATGTCCGCCGAGCCCCCCGCGATGGCTCGGCCTCGGCATCTGCAGAGACACAGCTCCCTACGACGTCATCGCACGATGACCAGCCCGTCGCCCGTATGGGCAGGGGTACCCGCCACTGTGCTAACCCCTATGCATGGTTGAGCACTTTAAACAAAGAGAATGCGCCAAGGACAATGAGAACTCACATTGTTGTATCCGAGGGGTGAAGTTATAACAATTTATACCTAGATAATTATGACTTGACGTCTGTATCATTGTAAGCCTGCACAAATTATTTATCATTTAGTATTACAAATAAGAAGCATAACCAAAACCAAAACAGCAAAATCGTATCCATTCATATGTATGTTCTACCTCTTTTTCAACTGAAGATATAACTGGGCAATATCAGATGATTGTTTCCTACTTATATTATTCTCTGGTTGACTGACTTCAATGTGTAGTCAAGATGCGATGAGTTCAGGACAATGATCTCTGCAGTCCAAGATGCTGATGAAAATATGCCTCCTATTTTCCATTAGTGACAAAAAATCCTGAGCGATTTTCCAACACATGAGCAATGCGGGCGGTCGCATTGGGGGTTAGGCTTGGTCCGGATTGGTGATAGGAACAAGGAGATGGATGCATGCATCTAGGCCATTGTCTTCTTCATGATCTGTATAGAGTTGAGAGGAATGCATGCTAGATCTGACAACTCAATAGAAATTCTTTGCCTTCTAATGAGTATATAGAAAAATCAGCTGCTGGGAACATCTTATAATACTTTAAAGATAATTTATGGGTTCAGATTGGAAAGCTATTCATTTGAACAGAGGTTGCATTGCCTTGTCACATGTATTATTCAGGTGTTTTTGGATAGCACTTTATACATTTTGAAACTGGATAGCAAATAAAAATAAATGGCTAATGGCTTTGCTGTTCAGGTCAGACAACTCCTGTTGGTGGGGCATCCACAGTGATCAATCTCACCACAAGGATCTTGTAGTGAACATTCTCGTAGATGTCTTGGTACTGACTGCCATCTATCTTCACGATGAAAGGTGTACTTATCTGAACATTTTTTTGTACGTATCTGAACATTTTTGTGGCTGTAAGAAATGAAACAAAATTGACATGATCTATTGACGAAATGTTTTATGATTACTACAGACATGATCTAAAATTGCTTACTCTTTAGAGAAACAGTTCAGAAATTTGTTATTCACTGTTTACAAACTTACGGTCATCTAATTATGATAGTTTCATTTTTTTTTGTGAAATCAAGTGTAAAAGCAAGTATGGAATAATTGAAAAACAATTGATTATAGGACAATCAATCAACCAGGTTATGGATATCATTCATCCCCCGAGTTGTCATATAGTGAATAGGACTGTATGCTCATGTTTTTCCATCATCACTGCCTCCTCCATCTTAGGAACTCCGATGCGATAAGTCCTCCACTTTTTTTTCCAAAAGTCAAAGCACTTCCTGAATACATTTCTAAGTAGTAAAACATGAACAAAAATATTCAGATGTAGCAACGATACTAAATTTATGGTCTTTTCTTTGATTCTTTATTTCCCCTACAGCCACCTAGCTTGCACTGCTTTTCACTTGTCCATATTGAATTGGACACATTATTTCAAAGGAACAGTATTGCTAAAAGTGTTTGGTAGTGTTGATGGACACGCCAAGGCCAACTGGTAATCGGGTACCTTTGGGGGACCTTACAAATACAACACATGGAGGCATATAAACTTTTACAGCCTCTCCACATGTTCTGTGTTTATATGTTTTCAACTCCTCACCAAATTTTATTGAAGGGAATCATACAAAATCAGGGTTGGTGCCACTAGATGGGGATCGTAATGAGCAGAAGAGATAGAGGGAGAGAGAATGGTATGCAACAATGTCTGATGAAAAGGGGACCGAAAGAAACAAGAAACCTCGTCAGAGGTATAAGATGAGTAACCAAGAGAATGTTGATCTTGAAAACAATATGGCTTCCCATTCAACAGGTATGGAGGTATTGTTGAGTGTCATTTTGACTGCCATTCGTGTTTTAATTAATAACAATTATTATGTTTTGTATTGCAGATGCGAATACACATAATGAAACAGACGAAAATAGTGGCTGGCTCCATAGGTAGTCAACCTACAGTAATGGCTTTCAACAATTATCAGGTTACTTATTCTAATAAAAGTATTTATTGGTGCAGCGACTGAAATTATCGTGTTGACATAGTTTGCTTATTGTATGGTTCAATTTTAATTATATGGTTATATTTGTAGACGGTACGGAACCTTTAAGTTGCATTGGTGGCACTAATGACGTGCATGACATTGATAGTGAGCAAGATATCAGCACTATTCATGAAACGGGTACACTTTTGTATCCATTGCCTAATATTCTTGTGAATCATGCCTGTGTTAGTTTCTTACAGGTGTGCTTAGACACCGTCCTAGCATGCGTTGATTAAGATGTCATTCCATGATATATAGGTTCTGGATATGCACCTAGACCCATCAACCGGCTTGTCACGTGTCCAAAAGAGCGTAAGCATGATCGTGATAGAGCAAGAAAAGCTGCAATGTCTCTTGAAGAAAGGGCGCTACTAAATAAGAGACGACATGATTTGTATGCACAAAAAAGGCATCAAAAAAGTCTGCAAAGATGCTACAAATGACTCCAAAGGAGACTTCCCTGTCAACAGGTATAGCAATAATATTGATTTCTTTACAGTAAAAAATTATGTGGTGCTGTAGGATATTTATTATATCAATAAAATTTTAGACAGTCCTATCACTTTAATCATCGGAGGAAACGAGGAATCACCCCCTCCTAGTGATATTGACGATAGTTTAACTGAGACATATATCAACACTATTCATGAAACGGGTACGCCTTTATAGAATCGTGGCTTTGTTTTTAGTTACTAAAGGAGTTTGAACACCATTGTACCTGACACTATTGTGTAAAGTTTATTATCACACAATTTGAATTATTGTGTGTCCATCGATGAGACATTGAGACCATACTTTTTCTTATTACATTTAGGTGTTGTAAATGCATCCAATTCCATCGACAATATTTGTCACGTGTCCAAAAGAGCGTAAGCATGAACTAGATAGAGCACGACAGGCTACACTGTCTCCTAAACAAAAGGCGCTAATAAACAAGAGGCGGCGTGACTTGTATGCGACTAAGAATGCTACAAGAAAACTGCAAATGACTCCACAAGAGAAGAAGTTGAAACAAAAAGAGAGCAACAAAAAATACAATATGATGATGAGAGAACACCGAGCCAATAATTTGCATCCGGACTCAATCGCCATGGAGAGCCCTCACTTTAACCATAAGCTTAGTTTGCCTTCTTCACCTCAATCGCCTAAAGCACCTTCACACGATATGGAATTATGTGAATTGATGGGCACGCCTGTTGACATCGCGCCAACTATAGTTCAAAATCCATAAGTCTAGACCCCTAAAGTGGTTGTGGCACAGACCATACATAGGCACCGAGTGACCACTGGAGAGAGAAATGCCCTTCTATCCCGTCGCAATCGGGCTTTGAAGCAAACATTAGAAGAAGGGCTAGAGGGTGTGTGGATGAAAAGTGCAATGATTCGAATGACCTAACTCAACCAAGTGTGGTTTACAACGGTAATTAGCCTTGATCACTATATATTGTTGGTACTTTCACCTTCGCCCTCCTATTTTAAAAACTCATACCTTTTCTTACTACAGATGGTGTCACCTAGGAAACTCTAGTTCCACCACCTAATAATTGCATAGGTGCATAGACACAACCGTCTGTAGTTGACGGTACCTCTTCAATGCCTCCAAACGGTGCATAAGCTGATACACCAGACTCTATAGTCAAGGATGGTATTTTCTTTATTAAATTTATCCCTTTTTGTTCTTTTTGTATGCCATTATGTTTCTCTCATCATATATGTTCCGTGTTGCACACACTATGATCAGGATGTCATATTTGAGGAGGACGAGGAAGAAGATGAAGCGTACTTTTTCGCCGGACAAGGTACACCGTGTAATAGTCAAAATAATTTTTTCACAAACTTTCTTTCAACGCGTAACACATCAACATTTTGTTAGAAGACGACGAGGGTGGAACTGACGTCGAGCACAATCTCAACATGAATGAGTAAGAGAACAGTGAGCCTGATGTCCTGGATCCACATGACAAGGTTTACGCTAATGTCCCATCAGAGTCGCACATGCTACCATCGGTGCTGAACTGCGAACACTGCAATGCAAAAAAATCGAGGGTGAACCGCTAGGATTCTGTTGTAGGGGTGGCAAGATTCATATTTCAACTCCTGAGACACCACTAGAGCTCATGAGGTTGTGGTCAAGCTCAGACGCTTATGCTAGGCACTTTCGTGCAAACATCAGATATTTCAATGGCCACTTCTCTTTCACTTCTCTGTACTGCCACCTAGATCGTGTGACCATTAACATGCGAATCTGCGGTGTCTACATGTTCTGTGCCCATGGCTAGATTTACCATAACATATGATCATTTGGTAAAGAGGAGGGTGTCAAAAAGAGACACCTCAAGCTTTATTTTTACGATGACGATCCATCCCTTGAGCATCAGATGAGCAAGTGCCGTGAGCAATGCGCCCAAAAAGACAGAGAAGTTATATAGCAATTGGTTAGTATTTTTAATGGGAATCCCTACTCTCAGCAACTAAGGAGTATGGGACATGTTGGAAACCTCGAGGATTACCGGGTTGAGTTGAACCTTGACCAGCGGCTTGACCAGAGAACATATAACATGCCATTGACATCAGAGGTGGTCGCCGTCTGGGTTGAGGGGAGTGAGCATCATGGCCAATTCAAGCATAGTGTTCTCCTGCAAGGGAAGGATCGGTCTATACATGGCATCCGCTCATATAATGCATGCTATGACCCACTGTCATACCCGGTGTTCTTTCCAATGGGTGAGCTTGGGTGGCACAACTGCATTCCAAAAGTGGGTGTGACTATGGCTCAAGTTGATCGAGCTCGAGCAATCCGCAAAAAGCGTGCTGAGAATGATGATGATGATGATGGAGGTAACTTGAACTCTTTTCAATAATGCAATATAAACTCTTTTCTATTAACTCATGATACTAATTTGAACAATGTCTCCCTATAGAACCTGTTGCGAATACATGTGTCTCCGTGTGCGACTACTACTGCAACAAGTTCCAGATGCGGCCAGGGATATTTAATCCAATACTCTATGGCCAGTGTCTTTTCTAGCAATTTGCCATCGACACCTACATCAAGATTGATAGCTCATGTTTAGACTACATGAGGAACAATCAAGATACTTTGAGGGCTGACCTATACCAAGGCCTGGTGGACAACATCATTTGGGTGAAGGATCTGCTGAGAATGTCGGAAGGCATACTGTCCTATCTTTGTCATTCATCGAAGGACCCTGTGATATGAGGTGCCGGTACATGGATGCAATGGCTCTGGTGTGAAAGTACAGTAAACCTGATATCTTCCTCACAATGCTGTGCAACCCTAACTGGGATGAGATCAAGAATGAACTTTATTCAGGTCAGACACCATAGGACCGCCCAGATCTTGTCACACGAGTCTTTAGAGCAAAGTTAGAGGTGATGAGAAAAATGTTGATGGAGAAAGACATACTTGGAAAGGTGAAGGCCTACGTATATGTAGTGGAGTTCTAGAAGAGGGGCTTGTCGCATGCACACTTCTTGCTAACAATGGAACGGAAGTACAAACTCACATGTCTAGAGCAATATGACATGATCATCACTACAGAGCTACCAAACAAGAAAATGTACCCTGAGCTATACAATATGGTCACGAAGCATATGATGCATGGTCCTTGTGGGATGCTTAATCCATACTATCCACTCATGGTGGGCGGCGGGTCATGCAAAAACCATTACATGCGCCCATTCTGTGAGGCCACATCACAGGAAAAGGATTCGTACCCCATCTATCGGCGACGTAATGACGGCCATACACAAAAAGTTTGAGGCCATTACCTGGACAATCAATGGGTTGTTCCTTACAACCCTTGGCTACTATGTACCTTCAACTGCCATATAAATGTTGAGGCCTATGGGAGCATCAAATCAGTAAAGTATCTGTTCAAGTACATATACAAGGGACATGACAGGGCATTGGTGGTGATGAGGGAGACTGACAAAGCAGACAAGAAAGGCAACATTGATGAGATCAAGTAGTATAGAGATGCCCGGTGGGTGACGCCTCTAGAAGCACTGTGGAGGATATATGGCTTTGACTTGAGCAAGAACCATCCACTAGTACAGCAGCTACAGCTTCATCTACCCGACATGCACATGGTGGCATTTCATAAATAGGACAAGGTCGTATGGATCGTTAATAGGCCAGGTGTAGAAGAGTCCATGCTGATAGCATACTTCAAGGCAAACAGGATGCATGAGGAAGCTCGTAGAATCTTGTATCGGGACTTCCCAGAGCATTTTACCTAGCAGTTTGATGGTAAATTATGGCAGAAAAGGAAAAACTCTGTTTTCCAAGTTGGCAGAGTCATCTTGGCCCATCCTGCTGAGGGAGAATGCTACTTTCTTTGTGTTCTCTTAAACAATGTTGCTGGTGCTACCTCATACGAACACCTTAGGGTGGTTGATGGCGTGCTACTGCCTTCATTTCATGAAACTGTAGAAAGGAGGGGTCTAATCGAAGAAGACAATACACTAGATTAATGTCTAACTGAAGCTACTTTCTTCCAAATGCCTTCCTCTCTGCGAAGGCTATTTACAACAATATTGGTATTCTATGAGCCGCATGATGTGATGGGGTTGTGGAAAAAACACTATGATGCAATGTTAGAGGACTACAGCTGCAATCATCCATCCTCGGATCTAGTGCAACAAATGGTTTTGATAGACATTAGAAACATGCTACAGTCTATGGGGGACGACATAAGGTCATTTCCTCTTCTAGATATTGATCACTCATACGACGATGCCAGCCATATTCCTCGTGAGATATTTGAGGAAGCTAGCATCGAGCAGAATCCCAAAGATGTGCTATTGTGCGACTCACTCAACGTCGAGCAAATGTCTACCTATGATGAGATAATGGCCACTGACTACAGCAAACAAGGCGGGCTATTCTTTGTGGATGAACCTAGCAGGACGGGAAATACATTTTTGTATAGGGCACTTCTCGCAAAACTACGTAGCCAGGACAAGCTTGCCGTGGCTACAGCTACATCTGGAGTCACAACAGCCATAATGCTAGGCGGGAGGATGGCCCACTTGCATTTCAAGATACCCCTCACTCTTCAGGAGGGCAGTTGTTGTAGGTTCACGAAACAGAGTGGTACTGCCAAGTTGTTGCAGCAAGCAGCTCTCATAATTTGGGACAAGGCATCTATGACAAAGAGGCAAAATGTGGAAGCACTAGACAAACAACCTATGGGATATAATGGGCCGGTTAAACCTACCGTTTGGTGGGAAGACTATTGTCCTTAGTGGGGATTTCAGACAAGTCCTCCCTATTGTGCGAAAAGGATCCAGAGCTCAAATAGTCGGTGTTTCTCTACGAAGGTTGTATCTTTGGAAATCCGTGCGCCACCTAAAGCTCGTCCGCAACATGAGGGCTCAGAGTGACCCATGGTTTGTAGATTATCTATTGTGCATTGGTGGTGGAATGGAAGAGGTTAGCAGAGATGGCAATGTATGTATTCTAGACGAGATATGTGCCCCATACTCCTGGCGATGCTGAGAAAGATCTTCATACATTGATCGACATCATCTTTCTAGATCTAAATGCAAACATGGCAGACAAAGACTACATCACCACCAGAGTGATTTTATCTACACGTAACGATTGGGTGGACATGATCAATATGAAAATGATTGATATGTTCTAGGGCGGCGAGACGGTGTATCACAGTTTTGACTCCACGGTAGATGATCCACATAACTACTATCCATCGGAGTTCCTTAACAGTTTGACCCCCAACGGGCTGCCTCCACATGTCTTGAAGTTCAAGCTCGGGTGTCCTGTCATATTGCTTAGGAATATTGACCCTGCCAATGGGCTATGCAATGGTACAAGGCTAGTGGTGCGGGGGTTCTGAAGAAATACAATTGATGCAAAAATCATGGTGGGGCAACATGCTGGGAAGCAGGTATTCCTTCCTTGAATACCGCTATGCCCGTCTGATGATGAGATGTTCCTGTTCTAGTTTAAGAGGAAGCAGTTTCCTATCAGGCTGAGCTTTGCCATGATGGTCAACAAGTCACATAGCCAAACTATCTCAAACGTGGGTGTGTACCTACCCACACCGGTGTTCTCCCATGGTCAGTTGTATGTTGCGATGTCTAGAGCCACGTCAAGAACTAATATTAAGATCCTTGCCCTCTTGCCTGATGCGGAGGCATAAAAGAAGGAGGCCAAAAAGATGGAGAAGAAAAATGCTAAAAAGAATGCCGAGAGAAAAGAAATAAGAATGCGTCAAATAAAAAAGATAAGGATAAGAAGACCTCAATAGCGGATGGAACTTTCACAAAGAATATTGTATTTAAGGAGGTTCTAACGCCATAGGCGAGGTAACAGAACATTACTAACGCATACAATGCATTTTTTCATTCAATTTATATTGTACAAATAATATCTCACTAATACCATATTTGTTGTTGTTCCTAGGTATTTTTAAATGGTTTATCAGACTCTACACGGAGATGTTTGTATATACACTTGTGTGATGGCATAATGAAAATTGAACATGTGTTATATTATTGTTATAAAAATGACACTTTGAGTGTTTTGTTCGTATTTCGTTTTGTAACCATTCATAACTATCACACGTGTATGTTCTCAAAACCATGAGTTTTGTCGACTTCCCCTACTTTTCTCATGTGCCAATGTGGGATCAACCGAATTAGCACCTGCATAATTACAAACATAAATTACTTGAATAAAACCAACGAAGCAAGTTAGCGATAATAATGAACAATAGTGCTAAACAACACCATACCAGTGGTCGTGGGATGGCACGATCATAGTGGCGTTGGTTCCGCGCATTCAGGAGGATAGCTCCTTTGTATTTCCCTTTGTTGCATCGGGGTCATTAGTTTTTTCATGAAATCTACAAGACTAAAAACATAGAAAATATAAAACACACTTCATGATCTTTATCACCTATAATATGTGCTGATATGATTAATTAGAAACTCAATTGGATAACGGACAATTTTTCATCAAATTAATATTTTAATCAATAAATTTATAATTATTAAGAGATATGAAGAACGTTAGCAGTGCTACGTAGAGCTCGACACTGTGAAACTATCACAAAGAGAACTACTTTAATCCGAGTTGAAATGATTACACGACGGAGACCGACTATTCCTCGGCCTCTCCTGCAGTATGTATACAAATATGGTCAAGTTACCTCACCACTTGCATTTTCTTTTTGCAGAACACTAGAAAGAAGAAGAAAGAAATTAGCGAAGATAGTAGGAGATTGCGGTGACCATTGTGGTCAGCAGGCCAAGTTATACTAATCCTGACTCTCAATATCCTTCTCTTTTAGAAAAATATGTGCTTTAACAAAAATGCTAGAATTCCGTATAAAAATACAATACGAAAGAAATGGCTGCTGCGATTGGTGTATGTGAGGATATGGAATATAACTTAGCACAGTGCAGATACGTAAGTCGCTTGCTCCTACTTTTATTACTTGTTTCCTATATATTATTCTAATCGCTACCATGTTTGTAGTTCCTTTTGCCATGGCTGCACGTTCGAAAATATATGCTTTATGTTTTCGATCAGCGGGAAAAGATGCTTATCATGATTAAACCTAGACCTGTTGAAGAGTGGTGTAAAGATACACCAGCGTTGATATATGCCAAGTACACTCTTGGATTTAGCTTCAACTATATGGCCATAGTGAATGTACATATTCCTGGATGGAATGACGATGTCTTCAAATGGAAATTCAGACGGAAAGAAAACATTGCAGAGGACATAGATGGGTAACTAACGCAGAGTCACTATAGTTTGCAATAATAATACCTACGATTTAACTATTTCTATATATCGCTGATCGTGAATCTTGCCATAGACACTTAAGTGGATATCTTATTCTACAGTATATGTCTACGTGGAATAGACCAAAAACCACACATATTTATACGGTGAGTATAACACTTTGTTTTTAGTTTTTGTGGAAGATTTTTCAAGAGACGCAGTATTACCCATGCGACATGCACTAATATTGACATATATACTCGAGCCTGTGTATAGGATGGTATGACGATGCGGCAGAACTTATTCGTGGATTTATTGGCGCATGAAAGAAATGGATATCGGAGATTTCTTCCTGCCGATATAAAACATTATCTTAGGCGCATCACGGAAATGTCTATAAAATAGAGTTTGTAAGCCTGTGACGCCGCGCTCTTCGTGACGGTTAATTTCACAAACTTTGCTTTTTTGATTAACTGTTACTTTAACATTGATATTTAATTTTTACAGTATTGTTATCTTATCGTGCGATCTGTGTGTTTTTAGTATAAATTATTAGTTATTCCGTAGTAACGCATGAACATGCTATCTAGTCCCAAGGTTAAAAGGCCAGACTGCACGCCGCCGGTGGTAAACAAAATTTTTAACATCCTACCTGCCTAGCACCCGCGCATCCGTCCAATAGATAGACATGTTGTTTGGTTCTAGCCACGCACTATAGTTGCGGAGACGCCATCTGTCGGATACAGTGAGAAGGGGTACCCTAAGCAAGAACTAAAAAACGACTGCTTAGACTTCGTAAAAGTCGAAACCAGCTAAACACCGCTGGCCTCGGCCGATTCTCCAACTCGCCCGAGGCCCCCTCACCGCTGACCTCGGGCGATCCCCCACCAAAGGCCTCGGCCGACCCCCTCTCATCGCAGGCCTCGCCCGGGCCGCCGACCCTCCGTCTCGCGCGAGGCGAGCTCGGCAGCACTCCACTGCCTCTTCCTTCACCCGTCCCTCTGACAAAACGTCGTGTCGCATTAACTCAGCCAACTGCTGCCCCTGACATCGGCCGTGTGCTCGGCACAGTACAGCGGAATGGCCGACGGGACAGGAGGCAGGACTGGGCAGGGGTTACCCGCCACTGTGCTAACCACTATGCACATGGTTGACGCCCATACCTCACTGTGCTGCCAACTCCTGCTCCGAGAACAACGCAGCGTGGGGAGCCACGTCTGGGATACTGTGGCCTCGGAATCAGTACCCAGGACCAATAATTCCCTCCAAGGCCTCGGCAGTTTGCTTCAGGGGCTCTGCAGCTTGAGGATCCATGTCCGCCGAGCCCCCCGCGATGGCTCGGCCTCGGCATCTGCAGAGACACAGCTCCCTACGACGTCATCGCACGATGACCAGCACGTCGCCCGTACTGGGCAGGGGTTACCCGCCACTGTGCTAACCACTATGCACATGGTTGACGCCCATGCCTCACTGTGCTGCCAACTCCTGCTCCGAGAACAACGCAGCGTGGGGAGCCACGTCTGGGATACTGTGGCCTCGGAATCAGTACCCAGGACCAATAATTCCCCCCAAGGCCTCGGCAGTTTGCTTCAGGGGCACGGCAGCCTGAGGATCCATGTCCGCCGAGCCCCCCGCGATGGCTCGGCCTTGGCATCTATAGAGCCACAGCTCCCTACGACGTCATCGCACGATGACCAGCATGTCGCCCGCCATGTCCTGCATCAAGCTGTACTGGAGCCCCACGACGCACAAGATCAAGTATGACTGGCGTGTCACTTCTGCACGACAAGGACGGGGCCACTCCATCGATCATACCACAACAGTGGCCAGATACAGGGCTCGGACACGCCACCCCCAGTTATAGAGCGCTATGTATGGACGTCCCTGGTTCTCCCTTAGAGTATAAAAGGGAGGGACCGGTGCCATTCCTAGGGAGAGGACGGAAAAAGACGAACACACCGATAGAACTACACACTTCTACGCTGCTTGAGAACAACGCCTCAAGCAGCCCGCACCACCCTCGCCGAGACCTGGGGCTAGCTCCCTCTCTCACCTAGCTTGTAACCCCCTACTACGAGCACTCTGGTGCAAGGAACAGAAGATCGATCTCTCAGACTGGACGTAGGGCCTCGATTGCCTGAACCAGTATAAACCTTGTGTCTCTTTGCATCACCATCCGGGATTAGGGGCACGCAGCACAAATTCACTCGTTGGTTGAGGGACCCCTGGTTCCAAAACACCGACAGTTGGCGCGCTAGGTAGGGGACACTGCGTGTTAGCTTTATCGTCCTAGCAGGACCCGGATGGCAAACCCCATACGACCATTGCGTCTCGGCACCGTAGTTTGGTTCGGGAGCCTAGAGTTCATGTCTCTAGGGCATGAGTACGACATGGTGCTCCTCACCCCTTGAGCCCCACCGTCCGACGATGAAGTCACGCCCCGGTAGCCCAGGCGCAGGCGGTGGCCGCTCTCGCCGCGCTCGCCAGGCACGACGCAAGGAAGGCCACCCCGACGCTATGCGAACCCGGGGCGGCACGCCACTCCCCGTCGATATCCTACGACCAGCTATTGGTACGGGGTCCCTGGCTAGGGACCTGTCTGGCCTGAGCATGGACAAAGGAAAATTGCCGGTGGCTCGCGGCGATGCCCAGTCATCTAGCTCCACTCCACCACTCCCTGAAGAATTGACCCCGGCGGGGCAGAATATGGAGATGGCACCGTCCCCATACCCCTTTGGGTTGAGGAATGCCACCGCCTCTTATGCCTATGCCTACACTGCCGCTTACGAGCACCCCTCGGAACACCGCCAGCGCTTCGCTCTTGACCTGAGCACCCACTCCGACTCCTCGGACGAGGACGAGGCATGGCCCGGGGTGGATTTCTCCGAACTCCACAACCCTGGGGCTTTGCGCCAATTCTTGGCCGCGAGCGACTACTGCCTCGGCTATTCCGACTCCAACGACGAAGGGACTTACGATCCATCTCGTGAGTGCTTCCATGTCGGGCTCGGGATGCCAAGGGCGGGCGAAGAAGACGAGAGGACAGGCAACCATTCCCCGCCCTAGGCAAGGGCGGACGATGCCACACCTCCGCGTCTCGTAGCCCCGGCGGCACGAAACGAGAATCCCGTCCGCGGGGGGCATCGACGCCCAGACCTGGAGCAGCTCCGCGAGCTTCAAGCCAAGGTTGAACAAGACCGACTCCTTTTGCAACAGCTTCGGGACACTCTCGAGTAGGAGCAGCAAGGGCGCGGTGAGGGTGGAGGAGCCCGAGGGAGGGCCCGCGATGTCCATCACCGCATCAACGACAACGAGGGGGGAGAGCCACCCCCAATCTTTAATCGGGCTAGCCAGAATGTCATAGCGGCTGCGATGCTGGTCTGAGCAATGCCTGAGCCCTCCACCACTGAGGGGCGACGGGTCCGCGAAGAGCTCCGCGACCTCCTCGAGACCGTTGCGGTACAGCAGGCCAAAAGTTCCGCCTCCCGCCAGCGCGGAGGCACTTCGGAGCAACCCACGGCGCGACCTCGCCGGGGCCAGGATGCCTCGGTCCGTCCCGAGCCCGCTCGCGCGTCGACGGCCAACGGGGCCCCCTTGGTGCGCGATCGACCTGGAGACCAGCACGAGGCACAAGGCGACCACGAAGTAGTTGGCAGGCGACGGCGCCGCGGCGACGGAGCTGCCCGGGGCTACCACCCACACCGAGGCGGTCGCTACGACAGTGAAGAGGACCGCAGTCCTTCTCCCGAGCCACCTGGCCCTCGAGTCTTTAGTAGAGCCATTCGCAACGCTCACTTCCCAGCCCGGTTCCGGCAACCTGCCAACCTCACAAAGTATAGCGGCGAGACGAACCCTGAGCTATGGCTAGCCGATTATCGCCTGGCTTATCAGCTAGGTGGTGCGGAAGATGACCTGCTCATCATCCGCAACCTCCCTTTGTTCTTGTCAGACTCAACGTGAGCCTAGCTCGAACACCTTCCTCCCACACAGATCCACGACTGGCACGACTTGGTGAGGGTCTTCGTCAGGAATTTCCAGGGCACCTATGTGCGCCCTGAGAACTCCTGGGACCTCAAAGGTTGCCGCCAGAAGCCAGACGAATCTCTTCGAGATTTCATCCGGCGCTTCTCCAAGAAATGCACCGAGTTGCCCCGCGTCGGTGACTCAGAAATCATCCAAGCATTCCTCTCTGGCACCTCCTGCCGAGACCTGGTCCGAGAATTGGGTCAGAACGTACCAACCACAGCGGCCGCACTCCTCGACATCGCCACCAACTTCACCTCGGGCGAAGAGGCGGTTGGGGCCATCTTCCCCAACAACGATGCTAAGGGGAAGCAGAAGGACGAGGCCCCCGAGGTGATTCCCAGCTCGTCGTCGATCAGGTGATGAAAGAGTCAAGCTGCCATGACCCCAAAATGAAGGCGTACTGCGCGATAGTACGTCGCCTGGAGAACAAGTTCGACGGTCTCGAACTCAACCATGTTGCGCGAAAGTTCAACGAGGCCGCGGACGAACTGGCAAAGATGGCGTCGGCATGGGCCCTGGTCCCCCCGAACGTCTTCGCCAGAGACCTCCACAAGCCATCCGTCGACTATGCCTCGGCGACGGAAGAGGGCATATCGGCCGAGCCCAACGCAGGGCCCGAGGCCCCCTCTACCACCGAGACCCCGCCAGTCGAGCCCGAGGCCATGGCGATTGACGCAGAGCCTCCCAAGGCCGACCAAGGAACGGACTAGCGAGTCCCTTTCCTTGATCGCCTCGTTCGAGGAGAGCTTCCTGCGGACAGAACCGAGGCCCGGCGGCTTGCGCGACGAGCCAAGACTTACGTCCTGTTGACATCGTTTTTTGCATGTGTTAAAATGTTCGGAGTGGACTAATCGGTAAGGGGAAAGTTACTGTATACTTTGATAGCCGATGAAAGCCAGCTTGTAAAGATGGTTGCCGATAGCTGGTGATGCCGATAAAGGGAGGCTTGAAGACTACTGTCGATGAAATAGGGAGTATGCCGATGAAGGGAAGACTTGAAGACTATTGTCGATGAGACAGGGGGTATGCCGATGGGAGGAAGGACAGTGAGATTTCCATCGTAATTAAGGCGGACAGGGAAATAGATAGGAGTTGATTTCTTTTTCTATATTTGTTAGAGTATGATTCATGTAAGAGTCACGTGTTTCCTTAGATATGGGCTTGGTGTCCTAGTTGTGTTTGGTTGTGTTTCTTTAGATCAGGGTATAAATATGGAGTGAGGGGCAATGTAAATATATATATCAATCAATATCAAAACCAATTTTTACTCCTATTTGCATCTACTTACTTTTCGACGACTTCGTCAATTTGCATTATTTTCTCTTTACAAGTTCTCATTGATTCGGCGAGCTGCATCGCTTCAGTGCAACCTTCGGCGATCCTCGAGTTCCGCGTGAGTACCTCTTGGCCGTGACTTCCGGGCGTATCGCTGTTGTCAGGACCAAAGTGCTCGTATCTTCATCCTTGTCGATTAACAGGTCAAATCGACTAGCACGCCTTGGATACCGATTCGGGTATTAGCCCTTTGTGTTTGCAGATCCACTTTTGCATCAACACATCTTTTGGCACGCTCGGTGGGACCAATCAATCCGATCAATATGTTCAATTCCGAGATCGATGCGGGGAACATTATCGTGGTATCAGAAGAAGATCTTAAGGAAGAACAGAGGCAGGCTATGGAAAAGGCCGTAGAAGAATACAGGCAGCTTTGTCTGAAATCATTTAGCCTGAACAAGAGTGGACAAGTTATCCAGAAGCAAGATTTGTCGTTGCCTCGGCAGGTTACCTTTGATTCCAACCCTGGTAAACTTCAAGAGATGGTTAATTCTGCAGTAAATCATGCTTTGATTAATCATTCCAATGTGTTATCCAATACTGTTCATAATGCTGTGGTTTGAACTCTCAAAGAAGGACAAGCGTCACCGCATTATGTTGGGCCTGCCTATCACCAACCAGAGCCGGCATCTGTCAATACTCCATCGGCTCCCTCGGCCATTGTGGGTATAGAAGTTACTTCTTCTCCAGTATCGGCAGGCTTACCTAATATTCAATCTACACCGGTACGATCAGATCCGGTACTACCAGGAGGACGAATTCAGCTTAGTACAGATCTATCGGCATCAGCTATGTCAGGCCCTGTGTCTCAGAATAGCCAGATTCCTACTAATTGGTGGGGATATGGTATGCCTCCGGAGTCATCTGCTTTCAATCCTGGATTACCTCAAATGTTTGATGCAGTAGGTAAAGCTCCTATACCATCGGTTGTTTCACCGATGGCCCAAGTGCCTCAATATGCCACAACTACTACTGTGCAACCAACTCCAGGGGGTTTCCAGATGCCTACGGTTCAAACGCCCAGTTCAAATCCATCGGCAAGTTTACTGCCAATACAGTAGAAAGCCCCTGTTATGAGTCAAACTGGGGTTCAG